>NW_004443974.1:11406780-11408282 GCF_000243295.1 Trichechus manatus latirostris
GTATAAACTTAGAAAAATAGGGGTAAATATTAAGGTAACCACAAAGGAAACTAACAATTCTAGAAGTCAAAATAAAAAACTAGAAAAATATAAAGACTCAGCAAACACAAAATCAACAACAGTGAAAAAGATGAAAAGAAAATATATAAACAAAAATAGCTCAGCAAGAAAATTAAGTGGAACAAAGAAACTGTGAACAACACACAAAAAAGACATCAAAATGACAGCACTAAACTCATACCTATCAATAGTTACACTGAACGTAAATGGACTAAATGCACCAAAAAAGAGACAGAGAGTGGCAGATTGGAGAAAACAACATCATCCATCTGTATGCTGCCTACAAGAGACGCACCTTAGACTTAAAGACACAAACAAACTAAAACTCAGAGGATGGAAAAAAATCTATCAAGCAAACAACACTCAAAAAAGAGCAGGAGTGGCAATATTAATCTCCGACAAAATAGACTTTAAAATCTACCACAAAGGATAAGGAAGAACACTATATAATGATTAAAGGATCAGTACACCAGGAGGACGTAACTATAATAAATATTTACGCACCCAGTGACAGGGCTACAAAGTACATAAAACAAACTCTAACAGTACTGAAAAGAGAGATAGACAGCTCCGCAATAGTAGTAGGAGACTTCAACACACCACTTTCAGTGAAAGACAGAATATCCAGAAAGAAGCTCAGCGAAGACACGGAACAGCTAAATGCTACAATCAACCGACTTGATCTCATAGACATATACTGAACACTCCACCCAACAGCAGCCAAATATACTTTCTTTTCCAATGCACATGGAACATTCTCCAGAATAGACCACTTATTAGGCCATAAAGCAAGCCTTAACAGAATCCAAAGCATCAAAATATTACAAAGCATCTTTTCTGATCATAAAGCCATAAAAGTAGAAATCAACAACAGAAAAAGCAAGGAAAAAAAATCCAACCCGTGGAAACTGAACACCTTGCTCAAAAACTACTGGCTTATAGAAGAAATTAAGGATGGAATAAAGAAATTCATAGAATCAAACAAGAATGAAAATACATCCTACCAGAATGAAAATACATCCTACCAGAACCTTTGGGACACAGCAAACCCAGTGATCAGAGGTCAGTTTATAGCAATAAATGCATACACCCAAAAAGAAGAAAGGGCCATAATCAAAACATTAACCCTACAACTGAACAATTAGAGAGCAGCAAAAGACGTCCTCAGGAGCCAGAAGAAAGGAAATAATAAGACTTAGAGCAGAATTAAATGAAATAGAGAATAGAAAAACAATTGAAAGAGTTAATAAGACCAAAAGCCGGTCTTTGAAAAGATCAACAAAATTGATAAACCATTGGCCAAACTGACAAAAGAAAAACAGGAGAGGAAGCAGATAACCCGTATAAGAAATGAGATGGGTGATATCACAACAGACCCAACTGAAATTAAAAGAATCAGAACAGAATACTACGAAAAATTGTACTCTAACAATCTAAAAACC
>NW_004443974.1:11408382-11414502 GCF_000243295.1 Trichechus manatus latirostris
AAGAACACCAAAGACACAAGGAAAGTATTAGCCCAAGAGACAGAAAGGGCCACATAAACCAGAGACTTCATCAGCCTGAGACCAGAAGAACTAGATGGTACCCGGCTGCCACCAATGACCGCCCAGACAGGGAACACGACAGAGTTCGTGATGGAGCAGGGGAAAGGTGGGGTGCAGAACTCAAATTGTGGTAAGAAGACCAGACTTAATGGTCTGACTGAGACTGCAGGAACCCCGGAAAGCATGGCCCCCAGGTTCTCTATTAGCCCAGAATGAAAACAATTTCTGAGGTCACCTCTTCAGACAGGGATTGGACTGGACTGTGGGACATAGTGATACTTGTGAGGAGTGTGCCTCTTAGCTCAAGTAAATACAAGAGACTAAACGGGCACCTTCTGTCCAGAGGTGAGATGGGAAGGCAGAGAGAGTTAGGAGCTGGTTGAATGGACATGGGAAATCGGGTGGAAAGGAGGAGTGTACTGTCACAGTATGGGGAGAGCAATTAGGGTCACATAACAGTCTATGTATAAATGTTTGTATGGGAGACTAAGGTGAAATGCAAATTTCACTTAAACTACAACAACAACAAGAAAAATGTTTAAAACTATGGTGATTTCCCAAAGACACAAGGAAAATATTAGCCAAAGAGACAAAAGGGCCACATAAACCAGAGACTCCATCAGCCTAAGAGCAGAACTATATGGTGCCCGGCTACCACCAGTGACCGCCCTGACGGGGAACCGACAGAAAGTCCCTGATGAAGCAAGAGAAAAGTGTGGAGCAGAGCTGAAATTCATGTAAAAAAAAACAGACTTAATGGTCTGACCGAGACTAGAGGAACCGTTGAAGCCATGGCCCCCAGATGCTCCGTTAACCCAGAACTAAAACCATCTTGAAGCCCACTCTTCAGACAAAGATTAGACTGGACTATAAAACATAAAATAATACTCGTGAAGACTGTGCTTTTTAGTTCATGCAGATGCATGAGAACAAGTGGGCAGCTGCTGTCCAGAGGCAGGATGAGAAAGCAGGAAGGGACAGGAACTGGTTGGATGGACCTGGGAAACCCAGGGTGAAAGGGGGAGTGTGCTGTCACATTATAGGCATTGTAACTAGTGTCACATAACAATTTGTGTATAAATTTTTGTATGAGAAATTAACTTGAAGTATAAACTTTCACCTAAAGTACAATTGAAAAAAAAAAAACAGAAAATTAAAATTAATTAATTAATAAAACTGTGGTGATTCTGTCTCTTATCTATCCCTCCTCTCCATTCTCTCACTTAAGGCTGTTGCATCAGCCTCGAAATTAGTTTCCATGCCCCAAGGTACCAGCGTCTTCGTTTTACAAAAGGATCTATCCTGTTTTTCCTCTGCTCAGAAGCCTCCAGGTCCTCACCTTGTTGCTTCAGTTGTGCCTGCCCCCATATAGCCTTCACCTCCCTTTTCAGTTTCATCCTCCCTTCCTTCCCCTACCCTACAGAGACCTGCAGTACCAGTGCTGTCAGCCTGCTCAGCTGTCTCTGGTCATGGCACGTACAATCACACCTCAAGCCCATCTTTACTGGTTTAAAGTCTACCCAAAGGTCGCCAAGAGTCAGTCAGGATCCACTCTATGGCAGCTAACAACAACAAACATCTTTCAAAGCCTACCTCCTCCAAGAAGCCTTCCTCTATCGTTGTGTGCCTTTGAGTCAATTGTGACTCCTAGTGATGCTATATGACAGAGTAGAACCTCCCCGTAGGGTTTCCTAGGCTGTAATCTTTACAGGAGCAGATCGCCAGGCCTTTTCTCCCAAAGAGTGACTGGTGGGTTCCAACCTCTAACCTTTCAGATAATAGCAGAGTGCATAACCATTGTGCCACCAGGCCTCCTTCTCCTCTATCATTACCTCCTCCATATTGAAGCTCATTTGGTTTGGACTTCTCCTGTGGTCACAATCACTAGCTGCCTTCTAATACACTGATTTCTGGAGAATTCTGCCTCCTCCTGTGGTCATGTCCCAGGCACAGACTGATAGGGTCTGGACTCACAGTGCCTATAACCTGTACACAGTAAGGACTTCATGAAAGTGTGCTGAATTATTGACTCAGAGTTGCCTCTGCACACCATGTGCTGGAAAGCCAGAGTCAACCCTGCTGTGTTCCATAATTATGTCATAAATGTGTGTGATTTTTTGATATACAGGAATCTATTAAATTATACATGTAAACTATCCCACTTGGGATGATGCATAAAAATGCGCATGTGTTAAAATGTAAGGTTTATGGGCGTATCAGTTTGTATCCAGAAAAGCTTTCTTCCGTAACTGGCTAGTAAACATTTGAGTCTGAACTTAATTTTAGGCCATTCCTTGGAAAAAAAATGATACTATAGAAAGCCAGGTGTGTCCTAGGGGCAACCACAGATAATTATAGTGATAAAACATTTCTATAATACTGCTGCTTAATATAAAAAGCATATTTTTGATTCTTGATTTGTCTCTCCTTGTTTTGACATTGTAAAGTGACGATATTTTGTTAACATGAATATTACTGCAGCTGGAAACTTGCTTTGTTAACTGGAATATCCTTAACTATTTTTTTCTTTGTAAAACTTAAGAGTTTTAGATGCTTCTTCTCTCTTCTAATTCTGTACATCTCCAATACTTTGCCTAGCTCTCCACCCTTCTTTGCAGTGCTATCATCTGTGTTTCACACCTGTGTTTCACATAGAACATAGTGAAAGATAAATAGGAAAAGCTAACCACTTCCCAGCATTTATTGGCATGAAGCCCCTTCTGTGTTCATTGAAGTGCCATGTGAGTCAACTCTGTATTGCTAGATGACTTTTTTGTTTCTACCAAAGCATGCAGGGATTCGGGGATGTGGATTTATGTGAGAGGTCAACATGAATGATATTCTGAACCAAAGGTGCCAGTATAACCATTTGGCACAAGCCATCTCCAGAAAAATATGCCCCTTAACCCACATTGCTTTATAGAACTTTGAAAGAGGCTTTTGTATCATTTTGGAGCCCTGGTGGTTAAGAGTTCGGCTGCTAACCAAAAGATTGGCAGTTCAAATCTACCAGCTGCTCCTTGGGAACCCTATGGGGCAGTTCTACTCTGTCTTATAGGGTCTTTGTGAGTCGGAATTGACTGGATGGCAACGGATTTGTTTGTTTTTGTATCATTTAACTTTTGGGTGAACCTTTTCTAGAAAATTAAATTTGTTATAATTGTACAGATATTGGTGAATCCTTCTTATCTTGGGCCTGGCTAGAGATTTGGATTTCCTGGGTGGTACTGCTAGGATGCCTGTCTCTTTGGCCATTTGTCCATCTGTCCACCCACCCATCCATTCCCTCATGGTTGCTGTACAACTGGAATCCTTCTGGCCTGGATTCCTGTCTGATTCATCTCAGAATTCCCTGCAGCATCTTCAGAGAGACTCATGTTTCAAAGGCCCAGTAACTTCCCTGGGTAATGATGGAAGTGCTCATTTCTCTCAGCACCACTGTGTGTGTGTGGGGTGGGGGTAAGGTTGGAGGGGGCTGAGAATAAGGGACCTGTTTGTGGGGATGGGGTGCCAGAAAGGAACCCTTGACCTCATACAACTCTAGGCTGTGCTCTCCCAGTTATCCGACCTGTTTGAAATACCGTATCAGTGGTGGGCAGGGGTGACATGTGTGGTTGGCATTTAACAGTTTTTTGGTGTGTATGTGTATGTATTTGACTTTACAGGTCAGTTTTTGGGTTGTTCGAGAAATTCTAACAGCACAGACGTTAAAAATAAGGGCAGAAATCCTGAGCCATTTTGTGAAAATAGCCAAGGTAAGCGGTTTTATTATATTTTCTTTCCTTTCTCCCCCCTCCACTTTTTTTTGTCTCAAAAATGTGTTTCCTCAGTACTTCGGGCATCCTCATGTGGGAGCTACTTTGCTCTGGGCCTGCCAGGAAGGGTTCTTGAAGGAGGTTGTGGCCTGACTCCCTGAGCAGAACCAGTTATAAGAGCAGCCTGGCTTCCCACTCAGCCCCCCATACATTGGCAGCATGCCTTCCTACCTCATAATTTAGGAGACCAGCTACTCTTATTACTTGGGCTTTCACAGAATCTCCACGAGGCCCCAGCAGCTACCCCTTGAATTCATCCATCCTTCTTCAGATTTAGCCGGTACTGGGGGTTGATGAGAAACCTGATGGCATAGTGATTAAGAGTTCGGCTGCTCACCAAAAGATCAGCAGTTTGAATCCACCAGGTGGTCCTTGGAAACTCTGGGGCAGTTCTACCCTGTCTTATAGGGTCGCTATGAGTCAGAATCGACTCGATGGCAGTGGGTTTTTTTTTTGTTTGGGGGTTGATGAATTTTAGTTAGCATCAGTGTTTGTAGTAACATCACATCCTGCACAATTTTGTCACCAGTCAGCAGAGTCCACTCCCGTTCTGAGCTTAAGGCCTGTGCCAGATGACTCTGCTGTCCCTACCTCCACCTTCTGCCCCCTGGTCTCATAAGTTCTGTCCCTGCCAGTTGTTGGATACCAGGCTGGCATCTATACCCAGCATTTTCACTCCTCTTCCCTCACCTTTGCTGACTCAGGCTGCATCTTTCCTTGGGACCTTCCTAGGGTCCTCCTTGACCACTCTCATCACTTACATGACCTGGTCAGCTCCTCCCCTTCTGCTGCTCCCAACCACCGGGGCTTGCCCAGCTCTTGTTCTATCTGTACGATGCTTGCTTTGTGTATCTGTTGTCTTCCTACCCAGATCCTAGGGAAGCTAACATTGCTGAGGACCCTTACGAGCCAGGCACTGTAGCAGTTGCTTTACTGACATGATCTTTTTTTTTTTTTTTAATTTTTTTATTGTACTTTAGATGAAGGTTTACAGAACAAATAGTTTTTCATTAAACAGTCAGTACACATATTGTTTTATGACATTGGTTAACAACCCCATGACATATCAATACTCTCCCTTCTCAACCTTGAGGACCTTTTTTTTTGGTGAAAAGACACATAGCTAAAGTTACACCATTTCAAAAGTTTCTACATGTACAATTCAGTGACATCGATTACATTCTTCCAGTTGTGCTGCTATTCTCACTGTCCTTTTCCAAATTATTCCATCACCATTATCTTCAACTCACTGTCCCCTAGGCTTCCCATCAAACCTTTTGAGTTGCTGTTGTCAATTTGATCTCACACAGATAATTCTTTTTTTTTTTTTGTACCTTAGATTAAGGTTTACAGAACAGTTTCTCATTAAACAGTTGGTACACGTATTACCCTATGACAATGGTTAACAACTCCATGACATGTCAACACTGTCCCTTCTCAACCTTGGGTTCCCTAACACCAGCTTTCCTGTCCCCTCCTGCCTTCTAGTCCTTGTCCCTGGACTGCTGTGCCTGATTAGTCCTGTTTTGTTTTATGAGGCTGTCCAATCCCCGGCTGAACAGTGAACTTCGGGAGGGGCTTCACTACTGAGCTAAAAGGGTGTGCAGCCGCCATACTCTCGGGGTTTCTCCAGTCTCTGTCAGGCCAGTAAATCTGGTCTTTTTTTTTTTTGTGAATTAGAATTCTGTTCTACATCCTTTTCCAGCTCTGTCCAGGACCCTCTATTGTGATCCTGGTCAGAGCAGTCAGTGGTGGTAGCCGGCTACCATCTAGCTGTACTTGACTCAGTCTGGTGGAGGCCATGGTAGCTGTGGTCCATTAGTACTTCGGACTGATCTTTTCCTTGTATCTTGTTCTCTTCATTCTCCCTTGCTCCTGAAGGGGTAAGACGATTGGAGTATCTTAGATGGCTGCTCACAGGCTTTTAAGACGCCAGACGCTACTCACCAAGGTAGAATGTAGAACATTGTCTTTACAAACTGTGTTATGCCAGTTGAGCTAGATGTTCCCTGGGCCCATGGTCCCCACAGCCCTCCACTCAGCAATTCAGTCTCTCAGGGAGTTTGGAAGTGTCTATGGAGCTTCCATGACCTTTCCTTGTACAAGTTGTGCTGGCTTCCCCAGTATTGTATACTGTCTTACCCTTCACCAAAGTTACCACTTATCTATTTAGTTCCCCCACCCCATCCCTCATAACCAACAAAGATTGTTTCTTTTTGTGTGTAAACTTTTACATGAGTTATAC
>NW_004443974.1:11415681-11431100 GCF_000243295.1 Trichechus manatus latirostris
TTTCCTCAAACAGAGTTGTATCCAAGTGTTTTTCTTCAGTTTCTCTGATTCTGTCTTCCATCGTTTCAAACCTGCTCCTCAGCCCTTCCATGACACTGTCCATTTCTGAAATCTTGTTGTTTATCTTTTGGATTTCTAATTGTTTTTGTATGATTTCTAGTTATGAACTTATTTTAGCATTTTTTCGTGTATTATTTTCTTGAATTCTTCCATTTTTTTGTCTGTATTTTCCATGAATTTATCTGCCTTTTCCATGAATTTGTCTATTTTTCCCTCGTTTTTGTCTGTTTTTTGCTTCAACTCTTGGATAATTCTGAGTATTAGAGATTTGAATTCCCTATCAGTTAGGTCTGGTGCCTTTTCTTCTACTGGAAGGTCATCTGGTGTTTTATTTTGGATACCTACTGGAACCATCCTGTCCTGTTTTTGTAAATGTTTTGATATTGTCTGCTGTCTTCGGGGCATTCAGTCGTTATTTTCCTTGTTTATTGATTGTAGATTTGTTTGTTTCATCCTGCTTTTTTGTTTTATTTGGTTATGTCTAAGCAGGCAGGCTGTGCGTTCTTTGTTGTTTGCTCGTCTGTGGGCGCAATACTTCCACCTCCTTCTCCAATGGCAGGGTCAGTCACTCAGGTATGGTACAGCAGGGCAAGTCCAGCTGAAGGGGAGTTGCTGGGATAGGTTGTTTGTGGCAGGTACCAGGGCTGACAGTGCGGACTAGGAATCAGTGCAGGGCAGGTTCCAGTAGGCCGTTCCTGTGCTGCTTGGGAGTGTGATGTACAGCGCGTGGTGCAGGCAGGCAGGCAGGAGGGGGGAGATTGTGATGTGTGGAACTAAGATGGGTATGGGAAAGATGAGAGAGAGGAGAGAGGAATAGGAGCCAAAAACATACAAACAAAAAAGGGTGCTAAGCAAGCTTGCTATTGGAGTGGAGAGATGAGAGACTAAGAAATGGGGAAAAACAAAAATTAAAAAAAAAAGAAAAAAATGAATAAATTGAGAAACTGGAAATGAAGAAAGAAAAAAGGGAATAAGAGAAAGAAGAAAACTAAACAAAGAAATGAAAAAGACAAAACAAAAAGAAAACAATACCCCCAGGGATGTCCCTGTGCATCTGTACAGAGTAAGGGACTAGCTTCCAAGCCATGTGGTACTGCCTGGCTAGAGCAGGCTCCCAAGCCGAGAAGAGAAAAAGAAAACAAACAAGCAAATCAAAACAGAACAAATCAGAGCAAACAAACAAACAAACAAAAAAGCCCCGGGAGTCCCACCAGCTTGGCAGTACAGACCAGGAAGCAGTTTCACAGTCGAGCGGTGTTTTGCACTCTTTCAGGAAGAAGCGAAGATGGTGCACGGAGCCAGGTGTTTGAGAGAAAGGAGTGGGAGGTGGTGAGAGGTAAGGAACAAATCAAAAGAAGCAGAAAAAAGCAACACCAGCAGCCAACAATTGGCACTCAGGGAGCTGGCCAGTGCCGGCGGGTGGAAGCCAAGCGGCACTGGGGGGGAAGCTCGTGCTTCCCGGCCAATAGGCTGTGGCTGCAGGAAACAGAGGAGGCTAAGCAGGGGTGAAGAAGGGTGGGGGGCAGGAAAGCCTATATGGTGGGTTACCGGTTTTTCTGTCTCCTGCTGGAAGCTCCATGAAGCTGCTTTCTCATACCTCCTGTTCGTTGATCTCCGATAGGAGTACAAGATGGCAGATCCGTGCTGCGGTAGCTGACAGGGGACCTCTGCGTGTATCTCTTCTCGTGCTCTGTTCTCAGTCAGTTTCTTATTCCATTTGGTGCTTGGCTGAGTATCTCTTCATTTGATGCTTAGGGTTTCAGGATTGACGTGTGACTCTGTTTGACTTAGTTTTTCTGATCTTAGCTGCGGAGAGACGGCATGGTGCTTCAGACTATAGAGCCATATTGCCCGGAAGTACTAACGTGATCTTATTCAGTGCTCACAATGAACCTGCACATGGGCGTTATTATCCCATTTCCGGGAGTGGAAGCAGAGGCTTAAAGAGATGTAGTGTCCATGCCCAGGACCCCACAGCTAGTCAGTGGCAGAGCAGGAATTGGAGCCCAGGGCTGTCTGCCTTCTGGGGAGGTTAAATGCATCAGTATGTAAGTATGTTAGGGGCAACAGCACATTTACCACCTGTGCATTCTCCTGAAAAAGTCCCATGCATTCTCCTGTAGTACTTGAAACCATGCTGGGCTTAACCAAACCAAAAACCAAGCCTGCTATTCCGACTCATAGCGACCTATAGGACAGAGTAGAACTGCCCATAGAGTTTCCAAGGAGCAGCTGGTGGTTTGGAACTGCTGACCTTCTGGTTAGCAGCCGAGCTCTTAACCACTGCTCCACCAGGGCTCCACTGGGCTTAGCAATATGATACTTTTTACTGTCAATCAGTTCTGTGCTGGGCCATCAGAAAAAGTGAGATGTGGTTCTAGCCCTCATGGGACTTTCAGTTTGGAAATGAGTTTACGGTCCCCCACCCAAGAAATCCAAAATAACCCCTCCTTAATTTCTGCCATTCTTCCTCATGATGGATCATCATGCTGGCATTGTGCCCTGGGTATGTGCTTATGCGTCGTTCCCTTCTCTGGGCCTTGGTTTTCCCATCTATAAAATGAAAAGAGTGGATTAGGTAATCTCCCAGAGGCCTTTAGCAATTCAGATAGTAGAATGAAATTCAGCTTACTCAGAGAATCTATTCTTATACACAGGAAACAATTAGAGAATGTTACAAGATGTATGAAATGAAGTATTAACTTGTGTGGTAAGAGATAAATTTCTGAGTAGGAATGGAGCTATGAGTACTAGGCATAAGGGCTTTTCATTTATTTATTCATTTTACTGAGTCCTGATGGTGCAGTGGTTAAGAGCTATGGCTCCTAACCAAAAGGTCGGCATTCAAATCCACCAGCTGCTCCTGGGAAACCCCATGGGGCAGTTCTGCTCTGTCCTATAGGGTCAGTATGAGTCAGAATCAATTCGATGACAACAGTTTAGGTTCGATGACAACGGCTTGGTTTTTTTGGTTATTATGTACTGCACACTCTGCTAGGTAGTGGGGATATGATGGTAGATAAAATTTCATCCCTGCTGTCAGGGAACATATGGTCCAGGATGAGAGAGAGGCAAGTAAACAACAAGTACAGTGTCATGTGGTAAGGATATGCAGACTGCTGTGGGAACACAGAGGAGGGGTCCCCAACCTGCCTAACTTTGGGGAAAGGCTTGTTAGAGGAAATGGCATCTGAACTTGGAAGACAAGTGATGGGGGAGGGAAAAGATGAGTCTTCCAGAGAGAGAATAATGAGACCCACATTGTACTGAGCACTCACCCTGGTGCCAGAAGCTGGTCTAGCAGTTTACACGCACTGTCTCATATAGCATAGGTGCCATGATTACCTTCCTCATTTTAAATATGTGGATGCCAAGGCTCAGAAGTGTTAAGTAACTTGCCAGAGGACACACAAGTAGTGGGAACTGGGATTGGGACAAGATCTTTTGGTTACTTAGAGCCTACTTGCTAATCCAAACTTTACCCACTGAAGAATAAGAAATGGGACCCAAGTTCTGTTAGCAAGTTTCCCTCAGCATAAAACCAAGAACAGAGCAATTACATTTTTCTGCACTTACTCTTGACTGTGTCTCATTCTGTTGCCCTCCATGGTAAGGAACTTGTCTGAGACTGAATTGAATCCAAATGTTCTCACTAATTTGGGGTCTGGTTCAAAGGAGCATAGTCAAGTGATTGGGAATCTGGAGTATTGTCTTCCCAGTTGACAGGGATTATGCAGATTGATAACATCTTTCCTCAGCCTCTCTCTCATTCCTTGTGTTAAGGTAATCACAGAAGACCCACTTTGATATTTTTGGCACAGTCAGGGTTTTAGCTTACAGAAGCCTGCTGGGACAGTGTTCAGATTCTTCTAAAAAAAGAACATAAAGAACATTATCAAGCCTTATCCTGAGCCATATTTCTGTCCAGCAACCAGACTAGTCAGCTTGTGAAATTTTGCAGATGTTGTAGGTACAGACTCACCTTTTGACAATTTGAGAGAAAAAGAGCATATGGTTTCTATGAACTTCCTAGAACTATATTTTCTACATGAGATATTTTTAAGTCTAATTGAATTTCATAAACATGACATTTGGTAACACTTGAGCATGTTTTTATTCTGTTGTTTATGGCAGCAAAATAATTTATTCCATATCTTTTTTCAGAAACTTCTAGAACTCAACAACCTTCATTCTCTCATGTCTGTGGTGTCAGCGTTACAAAGTGCACCCATCTTCAGGCTGACAAAAACCTGGGCTGTAAGTGAACCTTCCTAAATCTGTTTCTTTGATTTTGGCTGTCATTTCATTGGTAAAGTTCTTCATTCCTTAAATCCCAGAGGACTTTCTTTGACAATCTGCCCTTTGCCAATGTCAGAGGATTACTGTGGGCTAAAGAAGTGTTCCCTGGGCATCCTCTTTCCTTCAGTGATCTCAGCCATTTCAGTATAAAGGAGCTTAAGGCACTGACATGGCCGGGGTTGGAAGCTGTCCAGAGTAGACTTTTCTGGATCCTACAGTGTCGTGCATGACAGCTGGGTCAGCGGCATGACATCTGCCCTTGGCTTGGCCAGTATTCTTCTCTGAAAGGCTCCAGATTGCCCTTGGGAAGGTCTCTGGGCCGATGATTTGCAGCTGCCCTGGGTTGCTGGCCATACAGCAAAGAGTTTCTCTGCAGAAACATGTGACCCTCATGTAAGGAAAAATGATTTTTTTTTTTTTTTTCCTGAAGGCCATGGATAATTTCAGCTCAGAGGTGGAGTCTGATAGTTATATAATTGAGTCTGTAGGAAAGTTTTTCTGCTGTAAAAATATTTTAAAAAATATCTCAGACCTCTTTATCCTCTTTAGCTTGGCATAGTGCCTGACATGGGGGAAGTAATTGCTATTTCCATAGCTCATTAGCATTCACCTCCTGGCCCGCCTGGTCCAGAGTCTCGCACAGCCGCACAGCCCAAGCCTTTCAGGACCTGTTTATGTCCCACGGAACTGAAGGAAACTGTATGGAATTGTCAGATGTGCTTCTGCAACTCATTTCCGAACTTTTTTCTGCCAGTCTGTGGGGCTGGGCTCTGTTTCATACTTGGCTAGTTCAGAAGCCTTTAAAATACTTAGCAATTATGTTGTAGGTGATCAGAAATGAGCCTTGTTTCTTTAAAATACAATTTTTCATAAATCTGGCCCTAGCAAGGTGGAATGAGAAGTGTTAGCCTGAAGTCAGAAAACTAGGTTTGCATCCAGGCACTATTCAGAGCGTCATTTTCCTTCTCTGGGACTCATTTTCCCATATCTACTCAGAGAGACTGGCCTAGATTAGTCGTTTCCATCAATGCTTTGTGGAGCCCAGGGGTTCCCTGGAGCTGCCTTGGGGCTGCCAGGGGCTGGAGGAGAGGGTAGAAGGTGCCCGGCAGACAGCTTGGACCGTGTTTCCCCCAGAACAGCTCTGTTTGTATCAGTTTTATGTACTGGGCTTTTGGGTGGATTTCAGATGAACAATGGCTTTGGAGGTTGAAAGCAAATTTGGAAGCCACTGGTCTCTGCAGTTGCCGCCAGCCCTGTGATTCTTCGCGACCGGTAAGGCTTTTTTCAAAGGTTGCGTGGAGATTCTTTTTCAAACAGATTATCCATCATTTGAAATTTGTTATTGTTTCTTGGATTGCTAGGAGCTGTGTGAGGATCTGGAGTGATGAATTTTGAATCTTCTCATGTTGCGTAGACCCTACTGTTAGTAGTATTGTAACTTGCAAGGACCCTGGTAAGCTGTATAGTCTGTGAGGCCAGAAGCAGTGAATTAGCACAAGGAGCAGGGAGTGTCTAAGAGATCCATTCGGTGATGGAGCAGGGCCCACTGATGAAACTTTGGCCGTCATTCCTCAAAGGGTGCTGTACTGTGCCCTGAGCAGTGGGGCAGCATCAGGCCATAGCAATACCCAGGGATGCTCTGTTTGGCTTGACAGAGCACTGCCCCAGGGTGGTCACATCTTCACTGTTGTTGACAGGTCTTTGCTGCAATGAAAATAAATTTCCTACAGTTCCTCAGAGAGCCTGGTATGGAATACCTACCCAGGACCCATTTGAAAGCATGGGCCTTACCTAACTCCCAGACCGTATGGGTCATCTGTTCTTTATGGATTTGCCAAAATAAAAATACAGTAGAACCTGCAAAAGCCAGAACCTGTGTAAGGCAGAAACCTGTCAGAGAAGGAAAACTCAAATGTTTTCCACTAAAACCAGTGACAGGATTGACTGCGGTGAGTAGTGACTGGAATCTTAAAAGCCTGCGAGTGGCCATCTAAGATACATCTACTGGTCCCATCCTGGCTGGAGCAAAGGAGAATGAAGAAGACCAAAGACACAAAGGAAAGATTAGTCCAAAGGACTAATGGACCACAACTACCACAACCTCCACCAGACTGAGCCCAGAACAACTAGATGGTATCTGGTTACCACCACCGACTGCTCTGGGAGGGATCACAATAGAGGGTTCTGGACAGAGTGGGAGAAAAATGGTGAACAAAATTCAGATTCACAAAAAGAAAGACCAGGCTTGCTGGTCTGACAGTGACTGGAGAAGCCCTGAGAGTATGGCCCGTGGACACACTTTTAACTCAGTACTGAAGTCACTCCTGAGGTTCACCCTTCAGCGAAAGATTAGTCAGGTCTATAGGGCCAACAGTAACACACATGAGGGACGTGCTTTATAGTTCAATCATGTATACGAGACTAATGGGCACACCAGCCTAAAAGCAAAGACGAGAAGGCAGGAAGGGGACAGGAAAACTGGGGGAATGGAAACAGGGAAACTGGGGTGAAGAAGGGGAGAGTATTGATACATCATGGGGTTAGCAACCAATGTCACAAAACAATTTGTGTATTAGCTATTTAATGAGAAATCAATTTGCTCTGTAAACTTTCACCTAAATCACAATTTAAAATAAATAAATAAATAAAACAAGTGATAAAAAATGGTAAGACTGCATCCTGTCAAAGGCAGAAATCTTTCGAAACCTGGGAAGACAGAGCAGTCCTGTTGGGTTCTGGCTCTCACAGGTTTTACTGTAATATATGCCAGGCATTATTTTAAGAGGTTTACATATATTAACTCATTTCATCCTGACAACTACCCATTGAAGCAGGTACTATTGTTATTCTCATTTACAGATAAGGAGATGGAGGCATAGAGAGGTAAAATGATTTATGCAGGGTCCCACAACTAAGTGGCAGGATCCCAAGCAGTCTGGCTCTAGAGTCCATGCCCTTGACCATCATACTACACTGATCTGAAAGAAACAAGGACAATTCTAACCAGCCACCTGCCACTCAAACAAGAGAGAAGTCCTGTTTATTTTTTTTCTCCTCTATTCAAAGTGCTATAGTAGGAACTTTGAAGATGAGGTCAGTAGATTGTCAGTGCCTCCCTAGGCCTTTGAGTCTCTGACTTGGCTGCAGCTACTGCTGGCCTGGCCCCTAATCCTTGGAGCGTAACAGAAAGGGAAGCCAGAGGAGGGCCCATCAAAGAGGGAACGTGCAACCAGTGAGCCAGAGAGCTGCAGCCAGACCTCGAAGGCTGCCCTGCAAAATGCTGTCTGCCACTTACTCCTTGGTTAGTCCAAGCCATGGCTTTTGTTGTTTCTCCAATCCCCTGGGATTGGCTGCTACTTTTGCCACCTCAGTGGGCATTTAGCTGGTGGGAGCCAGGGAGATTTGGGGAGCAGAGATCATGAGTCACCAAATAATCGGGGACCCAGGGCAACAACACGTCCCTGTTCTTTTTCTGAGAACCCCACCCACCCCATTGCCTCCTAAGCGCTGAGAGCCAGGGCTGTTACCCTGGTTACAGAGAGCCACTTACTAGGGCAAAAGGCCGATTGATGCAGCATCCCAGGAAGTGGGAGTGGCAACTGCCAAACTGTTGTGTTAGGGAAGTGGAGGGGTTGGCTTGATACACGCTATGAATTACAACATGAGTCTCCCAGGTCATTTGTTTCTTGGTGAACCCACTGTTCAACCTTTGTTTCGGACCAGACTCCCCCCATCACTCACCTGTCCTGTTAATCCAAGAAAAATGATTGTCACAGAGCATGTGGCAAATGGAGGGAGCCAAACTCATCATCTTTCCCCTTTTTCCGATTCACCCTCTGCCCCTGTGAAATGGACAACTCCATCATCTATATTCCTGAAGCTCTCTCTCCACACCTGTCTGGTAACACAGCACACACTGCATGTGCACTGAAGGTTTTGCTGACTTGTCTACTTCCTCCTCTTGACTATATTTCTTCATGATAAGGTCTGATTTTTCTCTGTACCCCTGGTGCCCAGCCCAGTGTATGTTTGTTGTTTGAATTGTAAATGTTTGTTGTGTTAAATTGCATCCTTCTTTTGCCATTAATTTCTGGTAATGAGATGAGCCATAGAAATGTTGCCACAAAAGAGCCGTTTCCTCTCATTTATCCCTTGTGCTGGGATTGGTGAGACTCCATGGGGCCCAGAGAGCAGGGAGGAGCAGGAGGCGTTAGAGGCACCAGCCATAACAACCTCAAAGGTTAGTGCTTTTATAATCCTCATTTTGGAGAGGAGGACACTGAGGTTCTCAGAGGTGGAATGACTGGTCCAAGAGCCAGTACGATGCAACCTTACTCTGCTGAACCCCACAGTCTAGCTTCTTGGCCACTTTGCTGTATGACTTGTTAATGGCGAGAAGACTTGAACTTAAAAGACCTGAACTTAAAATGGAGCCAGCCATGCCAGGATATGGGGAGAGCATTCCAGGCGGAAGCAACAGTCGGTATAAAGTCCCTATAAGCTTGGTGTGATCAATGAACTCGGAAGACCAAAGTGGCAGGAGCTCATTGGGTCAGGAGGAGGTTGATGTGAGATGTTGTAGATGGGCAGCAGGGCTGATTGTGTAGGACCTTACAGACTGGGTGAGGAGTTAGGTTCTATTCTAAGTGCAGTACAGCAATTTAAGTAGGAGATAGATATGATCTGGTTTACGGTTGCTGTTTGTTTGTTTTAATTACCGTTGCTACTGTGTAGAAAACGAATTGGGCAGAGGTTGCAGGGGGAACCAAGAGTGGAAACACAGGGCCTAGTTAGGAGTTTAGGGCAGAATCCAGGGGCAGCGTGATGTCAGGTAGGATTGGGAAGGTTGCAGTGGTTATGGAAAGAAGTATACCAGTTTGGGATGCATTCTGAAGATAGAGTTGACAGGATTTGTGATGGATGGGATGTTGGAGATGGGGGAAAAGAAAGGAATGAAGGATGATTCCTAAGTTTTTGGCCTGAGCAACTAGGTAGATGGTGAAATCTTACTCTGATCAAAGTGGTCCCAAGAGGAGACTGATTTGTTCTTGAGTGACCTGGAGATATGGAATTCCTGGAGTCACTCATTACGGTTATTACAGTCATGTGCTATACATGCCACACACACGCACACGCATACGCACACGCACACACACACACGCTCTTCTTGCTCTGTGCTCATTCCTATTATGATTCGCTCCTTCCTACTGAATTGTTCCAAAGAGTTTGATTCATTTGCTGCAGCAGAGTGAAAATTGAAGTTTTTGGCCAGACAGAAATCACAGCCAGTAGCTAAGGAGGTCTTGTCTTCAGGGTAGTGACCTGGAAGGGATTCCATGAACCCTTCTTAGATGCTGCCTACAAGTGGCCAGGCATCTGGGGGCAAAGGATCATTGAACTCTGCAGTTCAGAGATGGCTCCTTCTACCGAGAGAAGTAAGGCTGCTTTGCAAATATCCTAAGAAGGCTAATGTACGGCATTCAGATGTTTTGGTTTGTAGAGCCTGTCATCCAGGGATGTGCCTCTGCTCTCCTGTGCCTGATGCAGGGGCTCAGTGACCCCTCTGATGATGATGGAAGACCTTGTTTTTGAGAAGGTCGTTATAGGCCTAAGCTGCCTGTTGCAGATTTTGCTGGGCATTGGCTCAAATGGGAAATGAGATGGGTGAGGGGGATGAGGAGATGGAAAACAGGGGAAACCAATATTTGTAGCCTCCAATTACTCATTCCCAGTCACTCCTCAGTAGTCCTGCCTGGAACTGCTTCTCAGAAGTTCCCAATTGTCAATTCTGCTGACATTTTCCCTCTCATCTTCCTTGACATGACCTCAACATTGGACAGTGTTCATCACCCCCTCTTGAAAAATCTCTCTTCCTCTGGCTTAATTCTCTTCCTGCCGTTCTGACAGTTAGCTCCTCTTTGACACCTTTTTTTCCCTCTTACTCACTGAATGAAACTGTTCTGCAAGGCTTTGACCTTGGTCCCTGCCTTCCCCAATCCATTTTTCATCCCTTGGTGATCTTACTGACTTGGAGAACTTCACCTATCACCTCTGTGAAGACTGGCTCTTAAGCTCTAGCCCCGACCTCACTCCTGAGCCATAAAATGATATTCTAGCTGTCTACTTGATAGAGCCCTCTGCTTGCATGTTCCTTTGACAGCTCACACTTGACATATCTGAAGCCAAACTTTGTTTCCAGGAAGGTGATAGTGAGTGTCAGAAGGATCTCTTGGCAGATTCTGTTGTTGACTTGTAGGCAATAGGTAGACTGAGCTGTCGAGGAATAAGCCCCTCCTTCCCAATCTCCTGCTCCAAACACACAAACACAAATAAACATTGGATAAAATACAACTAAATTAAAAAAACAAAATAAAACAAGCAAAGCTAAACTAGAAGCCAAGAAAGGGAAGTTGCCATGCGCTAGAAATAGAGAGCACTCAGAGTCAGAACAGTGAGCAGTTAAGAGGAATCACTATATATAGACCTTGCAGATGGGGGCTAGGGTTTTAATGCCTGCACGAGGAGGAGGGTACAGGCTACAGGCAGCACACACGTGGGGGACTGGAATTCAGATACCCATGTAGATCAGACAGCCATGAAGCACTGCCCATCTATAAAATGAAAACCAGAAAATCTCTGTCCTAGCCTGGGGAAGCTTCAAGGAAGCATGAGTGGAAAACGTCACCTGTGAGAAATTGCTACCCCAACCCATACTTCATGTGGCTGTGGGATCTGAATATATATGACCTGCATTGGTGTGGGGACCCCAGTCCAAGAATTGAGGGACAGTATCCCAGGGAGATTGAGAGCATAGTGAAGATTAAATGAGTAAATATAGGAAAAAATCCTTAGACCCATACTTGGCAGGCACACAGTAAGGGCTGGAAGAGTATTAGTAGCTGCTGTTGTTATCATCGCCATCAGCAGCAGCACTTCTTGACTGTTCTCAAATGCGCTGTCAGAGGCTGCCATCCCCAAAAGTCAGGCCCTTTTATTTATGACCTTAACTATCACCATTGTCTTCTAGCTGATCTCTTTTCTTTTGATCTTCTCTCTCTAGTCTACCTTCACACTGCTACTGGAGTGATCGCCCGGAAACATAGCTCTGGTGTTTTCACTTCTCTGGTTAAAGATAGTTAGCACTCCCTCCCTTTCCCTTTTGCTTGGTCGGGGGCTCTGCACCTACCACTCCTTCAAAGTGGGGGCTCTGATATAACCATTTTGATGCTGCTCTTTTTATCCTGCCATTTGATCAATTCACCACTTCCAGTTTTATAATAATGAATATTTTGTCAGCCAATTTTTATCTAATATTTGGATTTCTAAGCCCAGATTTCAGTGATGCCTTAGCTTGGATGAGAGAGAAGGTTGACATGTCCTGATTGTTCGAAGGGAGCTTGCATTTGGGGATGTGGCACTTGATGAAAGCTGCTCGGTACTGAGAATCTGGCAGAGTACAGCAGAGGGCATAATGGAGGCATTTTGGCAACAGTATCACATACCAAAAGGTTTCCTACCTACTTCCTGACCCTGAAAAACAATCCACAAAGCTTTCAGCCATGGCCAGCGGAGCATCTGCTACCACCAGCAGCCTAACAACCCAGTGCCCCAAGTCATGTACACAAGAGACACAAGGATTGGCCAGAGGAATTTCCTGTTAAAACACGGCCACAATCAACTCATTCTTTCCCTTTTGATTAGTATTCGCTGTTCATGCCTAGCTGCTTGTGATTGGCACCCTGCTTGCGAGTCGAGCTAAAGTATCCGGAAAAGTAGAATAAGCAGTCAAAATGGTCGTCACATGTCCAAGGCATCCAAATGGCCTTGTCAAAAAATTGCCAAAGGGCAGATTTCCCTTTCTCCCCTCCTTTCCAGTCTTATAGATTGCCAATACTTGACTATGTTCAGCCACACAGCTGCTCCCTTGCACTTCTCTGTGTGTTCCTACGCCTACAACTGCTTGTGCATTCTTGGCCTCAGGGCCTCTCCAGCCCCATCTCTGCTGGTTGAAATCCTTCAAGACAAGGTAGTGTCCAGGACTGCTTCTTCCTGAAGTCCCTTCTTGCCATTGTGGAGTTTGTTCTCTTCCTCTAGAGCCCTCTCAGTGTTTCTGACCCTTCCTTGTCTTAGCTAGCTCTAGTCATTACTCAAACAGGATTGAGCAAACAGGTATGCACATTGGTGTCTGACTCCCCCTTGCCTCTGTCCCCCTACCTCTTGACCCTGAATAGGCTGTCAGCAAACTTACATTAGGGGTCCAGTCTCAACCTCCTGGCTTTATCCTTGGGACTTGGTAAGAATGCCTCCTGGGATTGCCATGGGTGAACTAAAAAAAAAATTTTTTTAAACAAAATTATTGAAAACATATGATAAAAATTATCTTACAACAATATGCATTATATACATATATCTGTATCTGAATGTATGTATGTATATGTGTGTAAACTGTTAAAAGATAATTTTTAAAAAAGGTAAAATTATGACTTTTATATAAATATAAAATGAACACTTGGGAAAGAGTTTATTTAACTCATTAATTAAGATATTACAACTGTAACAAAAAAGAACACAGAGTACCACACATTTTGTACCCAGAGAAAGAATGCTGAAGTGGTTTTACAAATGGATGTAAAACTGGTCAGTATTCTCAGGGCGACAGTCAATTGACCAGTTTGCCTTTCAATAGGCATGAATTATTTGCATTCCTTTTAGTTTTCTATAAGTTAACTTCTATCTGTGCAGAGTTTAAAATAGCCTTAGTCAAAGACAAAGATGGACAGCCAGGACACTCACTAAATTTCAAAGTCACAATTTTTCCATATGTTACTTATGACAGTCTCTGTTGCATCTAATATTTCACATTAGATATCTGACTTTGTGCGCCCTGGGTGGCCCAAACGGTTAAGCACTTGACTATTAACCAAAGGGTTGGTGGTTCGAACTCACACAGAGGTGCCTTGGAAGACAGGCCTGGCAGTCGGCTTCTTAAAGGTCACAGCCTTGAGAACTCTATGGAGCAGCTCTGCTCTGCATACATGAGGCTGTCATGAGTTGGAACTGACTCAACAGCAACTAACAACAACAGTGTGACTTTGTAGTTTTTTTCTTTTTCAGAAACTTATGGTTTGTATCCAAAGAACTAAAATTTACTTTTAAAAAATGCCGCAATTTTCTCTCTTACTGATTCTGCACTCAGTCTATTGAATCCATTGGCCCATAGATTACCCACAGCGCTAAAAATTCCTTCCATACCTTTGTCAATTTCTAATTTTATCTATTAGCCTGTTCTACCTTTTTTTTTCTATTTTCCTAGCTTCTTTAGTTGAGTGTTTACTTCATTTATATTAGTTATTTCTTGTTTAATGATGAAGTTTAAAACCATGAATTTTCTTCTCAATTCAGTTTTGGCCTCATCACACAGAATATTATATAGTGTTCTCGTTGTGTATGATTTGTAAATAGTCCATAATCTTGGTTTTTACTTCCTCTTTTACCTAAGAGTTATTGGTATATTCAGTAAATTTCCAAGGAACTAGATTTTTAAATTATTGTTGTTATTTTTCTCATTATTCTTCTATTCAACAAGTGTTCAGGCAGTGTTTCCTCTGTATCAGGAACTGTACCAGATGCAGGGAATAGTGGGGTGAATATAGCCAACAGGGTTGCTGCCCTCGTGGAATTCACTGTTGAGTGAGACACAAATGTAATCATATAATTAATTACAGTCATAATAAATATGAAAGAAAACCTCAGGGCGCCCCATAAACTTTATTAGAAGTGAGGTTACCTGTTACATTTAGTGAATTTTCCCTCTATCTCATTTCCTTGCCCCTTTTCCTGAACATGAATGCTTTTTGTACTTGCTTGACTTAGGTGGGCAAATAATTTATTTTCTTATATGTAATTCTGATGGTTTCTTCCTGAGGCTTCCCATAAACTCTAAAATATAAAAGACCCTCAATTCATACGAGGTTTGCAGTTTATGGCTTTAATTGTAATAAAAGTTTTTAAACGTATAGTAAGTAAATGCTGTCATTTTCTGATTAAACAAACACTATAGCTTAAAAATTAAATCTTAAAAGAATTTTATCAGCATAATACATGCACATTAATTTTGAAATCACTATGTACTTAATGGTTAAAGCCATCGACTACTAACTGAAAGGTCGGCGGTTTGAAACCACCAGTGGCTCCGAGGGAGAAAGATGTGGCAGTCTGCCTCCATAGAGATTTACAGCCTTGGAAACCCTCTGGGGTCGCTATGAGTCAGAGTCAACTTGATGGCAGTGGATTTGGTTTTTTTTGTTGTTGTTGTTTATGTACTGAAAGGCTTATAATGGGAAACAGCACTCCTCTTCTCTGCCTCTCACACCCTATTTATTTCACGGAAGCAACCACTTTTGGCTATTTTAGCTATTCTTCTGGTAGTACTGCCCATTTCCACCTAGGTCCTTTTGCTAGTTTTTTTTTTTTTTTTTAATTATTGTATTTTAGATGAGGGTTTACAGAGCAAATTAGTTTCTCATTAAATAATTAATACACACATTGTTTTATGACATTGGTTGCCAACCCCATGACATGTCAACACTCTCCCCTTCTTGACCTTGAGTTCCCCATTACCAGCTTTCCTTTACCCTCCTGCCTTCTCGTCCTTGCGCCTGGGCTGGTGTGCCCCTTTAATGTCATTTTGTTTTATGGGCCTGTCTAATCTTTGGCTGAAGGGTGAACTTCAGGAGTGACTTCGTTACTGAGCTATAAGGATGTCCGGGGGCCATACTCTCAGGGTTTCTCCAGTCTCTTATCAGACCAGTAAGTCTGATCTTTTTTTTTTTCCCCTGTGAGCTAGAATTTTGTTCTACATTTTTCTCTAGCTCTGTCTGGGACCCTCTTTTTTTTTTTTTTTAATACTTTATTGTGCGTCAGGTGAAGGCTTACAGAACAAATAGTTTCTCATGAAACAGTAGTACACATGTTGTTTTATGACATTGGTTAACTACCCCATAACATATTAATCCCTCTTTTGTGATCCCTGTCAGAGCAGTTAGTGGTGGTAGCCAGGC
>NW_004443974.1:11431321-11432886 GCF_000243295.1 Trichechus manatus latirostris
TGAGATGACATGGACTGGTATTGGCCATTTGGAATCGGACAATCATATGGGCTACTATGCTGGGAATGACAACTTGAAGAGGAATGGTGTTGCATTCATCATCAAAAAGAACATTTCAAGATCTGTCCTGAAGTACAGTGCTGTCAGTGATAGGATAATATCCGTACCCCTACAAGGAAGACCAGTTAATATGACTGTTATTCAAATTTACGCACCAACCACTAAGGCCAAAGATGAAGAAATTGAAGATTTTTACCAACTTCTTCAGTCTGAAATTGATCGAACATGTAATCAGGATGCATTGATAATTACTGGTGATTGGAATGCGAAAGTTGGAAACAAAGAAGAACGATCAGTAGTTGAAAATATGGCCTCGGTGACAGAAATGATGCCGGAGATCGCATGATAGAATTTTGCAAGACTAATGACTTCTTCATTGCAAATACCTTTTTTCACCAGTATAAACTGCAACCCTACATGTGGACCTCGCCAGATGGAATATGTAGGAATCAAATTGACTACATCTGTGGAAAGAGATGATGGGAAAGCTCAATGTCATCAGTCAGAACAAGGCCAGGGACTGACTGCGGAGCAGACCGTCAATTGCTCATATATAAGACAATTAGAAGAAACTGAAGTTGAAATTGAAGACAATTAGAACAAATCCACGAGAGCCAAAGTATGACCTTGAGTATATCCTCTCTGAATTTAGAGACTATCTCAGCAATAGATTTGATGTGTTGAACGCTAATGATCAAAGACTAGACGAGTTGTGGAATGACATCAAGGATACCATATAAGAAGAAAGTAAGAGATCATTAAAAAGACAGGAAAGAAACAAAAGACCAAAATGGATATCAGAAGAGTCTCTGAAACTTGCTCTTGAACGTTGAATAGCTAAAGCAAAAAGAAGAAATGATGAAGTAAAAGCTGAATAGAAGATTTCAAACGGCGGCTTAAGAAGACAAAGTAAAGTATTATAATCACATGTGCAAAGAGCTGGAGATAGAAAACCAAAAGGGAAGAACACACTCGGCATTTCTCAAGCTGAAAGAACTGAAGAAAAAGTTCAAGCCTTGAGCTGCAATACACAGAGTCACTATACCAAAAAGAATTGGTCAATGTTCAACCATTTCAGGAGGTAGCATATGATCAGGAACCGATGATAGTGAAGGAAGAAGGTGAAGCTGCTCTGAAGGCATTGGTGAAAAATAAGGCTCCAGGAATTGACGGAATACCAATTGAGATGTTTCAGGAAATGGATGCAGTGCTGTAAGTGCTCACTTGTCTATGCCAAGATAATTGGAAGACAGCTGCCTGGCCAACCGGCTGGAAGAGATCCATATTTATGCCTATTCCCAAGAAAAGTGATCTAACCGAATGGGGAAATTATCCAATATCATTAATATCACACGCAAGTAAAATTTTGCTGAAGATCATTAAAAAATGGCTGCAGGAGAACATTGACAGAGAACTACCAGAAATTCAATCTGGATTCAGAAGAGGATGTGAAATGAGGGATATCATTGCTTATGTCAGATGGATCCTGGCTGAAAGCAGAGAAT
>NW_004443974.1:11432986-11434603 GCF_000243295.1 Trichechus manatus latirostris
ATGCCAACTGAGCTAGATGTTACCCAAGACCATGGTCCCCAGTGCTCAGCCCAGTGATTCAGTCCCTCAGGGAGTTTAGATGTGTCTATGGAGCTTCCATGACCTTGCCTTGGTCAAGTTGTGCTGAATTCCCCTTGCTAGAGTTTTTTGATCCATCTACTTTAGACAATGTCTAGTGAATCTTTTTATGACATGTTGGTTTAGTTTTCTTGTACCACCTTCCCTCATTCTTCAAAACCATGTTGTTCTAGTTAGATCACTTCTGTTAAATGAGGATTCAGTATTTTGATTGTTAGGAATGTGTAAATATAGTTAATTGCATAGTCAAATAGTAAGCTGAATAAGATGTCCTTTCTTGAATATATTTTGTTTTCCCTGGAATTTCTAACTGCGTTTTAAAATAAATTCTTGCTCTATTGTATGTATGTATATGTATAATTTTAAAAATTGTTTATTTTTTATTATATGTAATAAACATGTCTCTTTCTATCCCACAAATGTGCCACTGAATGAGATTTTCTGTTGAGCCTTCTTTTTCTTTGGAGATATCTCTCCCAGGGCTGATTCAATGTGAATGGGTTTTTTTTTTTTTTTAATTGTTGAAAATATACACAGCAAAACATACACCAATTCAACAATTTCTACATGTAAAATTCAGTGACATTGATTACATTTTTCAAGTTGTGCAACCATTCTCATCTTCTTTTTCCAAATTGTTCCTCTCTCATCAACATAAACTCACTGCTCCTTAAGCTTCCTATCTAACCTTTTGAGTTGCTCTTGTCAGTTTGACCCCATATAGATAGTTCTTTAAAAGAGCACAATGCTCAAGTCATATAGATAGTTCTTTAAAAGAGTACATTGCTCAAGCCAGACATTCTTTACTAAGTAAGCTAAATGGTTGTTTGAAGAAGACTTTAGGGGATATTTTTGGTTTAAGGTTTAAAGATGATCTCAGGGCAATAGTTTCGGGGGTTCATTAAGCCTCAGTAACTCCAAAAAACCTAGATTCTATGAGAATTTGAAATTCTGTTCTACATTTCCCCCTTTTTGATCAGGATTCTTCTATAGCATCTTTGATCAAAACATTCAATAATGGTAGCTAGGCACCATCCAGTTCTTCTAGTCTCGTGGCAAAGGAGGCAGTTGTTCATGGAGGCAATTAGCCACACATGCCATATCCTCCTCCTCTTCCTGACTCTCCTTCCTCTGTTGCTTCAGATCAATGGAGGCCAATTGTTGTGCCTTAGAAGGCCACTTACAAACTTTTAAGACCCCAGCTGCTATGCAGTAAACTAGGAGATAGACCAGAGCACTGAACACAAATTAGGCCAGTTAACTGGGATGTCCCATGAAACCATGACCCTAAACCTTCAGACCAAGAAACCAAATCCCGTGAGGTGTTTGGCTGTACATAAGCAGCCTCATCAGCTGCTTTCTTTCTTTTTGTTGTTGTAAAAATATATATCACAGAGAACCTACAGACTGGGAAAAAATTTTTGGACAGTACAAGTCAGACAGAGGTCTAATCTCCATAATCTACAAGAAAATCCAACACCTCTACAACAAAAAGACAAATAATCCTATTAAAAAATTGGCAAAGGAAATGAACAGACA
>NW_004443974.1:11434976-11505729 GCF_000243295.1 Trichechus manatus latirostris
CAACATAAAGAAAACAAAAATCCTCACAACTGGACCAATAAATAACATCATGATAAACAGAGAAAAGATTGAAGTTGTCAAGGATTTCATTTTACTTGTATCCACAATCAATACCCATGGAAGCAGCAGTCAAGAAATCAAAAGACACATTGTATTGCAAAAGACCTGTTTAAAGTGTTGAAAAGCAAGGATGTCACCTTGAATTAAGGTGCTTCTGACCCGAGCCATCGTGTTTTCAGTCACCTCATGTGCATGTGAAAGTTGGATGATGAATAAGGAAGACCAGAGAAGAATTGACGCCTTTGAATTGTGGTGTTGGCGAAGAATATTGACTATGCCATGGACTGCCAAAAGAACGAACAAATCTGTCTTGGAAGAGGTACAACCAGAATGCTCCTTAGAAGCGAGGATGGCGAGACTTCGTCTCACATACTTTGGATGTGTTAACAGGAGGGATGAGTCCCTGGAGAAGGACGTCGTGCTTGGTAAAGTAGAGGGTCAACGAAAAAGAGGAAGACCCTCAACGAGGTGGATTGACGCAGTGGCTGCAACAATGGGCTGAAGCATAACAAGGATTATGATAATAGCAAAGGACTGAGCAGTGTTTAATTTGTTGTACATAGGGTCGCTATAAATAGGAATCCACTTGACAGCACCTAACAGCAACAACAACAACAAGCATTTGCCAGTTCAACTTTTTACAAGTGTACAACCTATTGACATCAGTTTGGTCGTTCTTAAAAGGTCTGCTGCTCATCTGTCATTCCAGAACCTCTGTTTACTACTCCTGGTTTGCATCCACTATTTCCTGTATCCCATGTCTTTCTGCTCCTAGTTTATTCCTTCATTTTACTGGACGAAATTCTTAATTAGTTTTTAGATGTTCTGAGTTTTTTCATGACTAAAATTATTTTTATTCTATTCTCTATACTTGATTGATGGTTTTGCTGGATTTAGAATTCTAAATTGAAAATCGACTTCCATCAGAATTGTGGAGGCATTTCTCCTTTGTCTTCTAGCATCTTAGGCATTGCTATTGAGAATTCTGATGCTGTTCTGAATCTCATTTATAGGCACAGAATGGAGCAGATGAGAGAAGTTATCCAGATCCAGCCCTTCTGAACGTGTGCAAGTGTGTGTAGGGGATAGGGGGTGGTAGGCAGTACATGGATAAGGCAAGATTAACAAAGGGAGCTGTAACTTGGAGGAGCCTGATTTTAAATTTAGGAAGAATGCAAATGTAGCCTTTGGTTGTCTCATTCTGCCTAAAGAACCCCCATGTGTTGGTTTGATGCCGGTCTGCAAGGGACATTCCCCAGGCTCTAATCTCATGTTGGCCTGGCCATATCTGTCCGGACACAGATGACAGGCTGATCACCTCTGTGTTACCATGGATAGAGGCATTTGACAGGCTGAACTGATAGACTGAACATGGTGAGGGACATGGGAAATCCCCCAGCTGAGCCCAGAGAACCAGTGACGCAAGCATTGGAGCCAGCATGGCTCAGCCATAGGGTATATGAGGAGGATGTCAGGATTTATTTGACTGCTGGATGAATATGGGCAATTGCCAAATAAGTCAGCAGGGTTCTAGGTTGTATTAATAAAGAAATGACCTCCTGAACTTGGGGCCTATTCACCTTTGCAGTGGGGCAGTTCACAACTAAGAGTAGCTGGTTATGATCTGGGTATATGTTATTCATTTGGCAAATTGATCATCTTTAACTGCTCATTTCAAATACCCCCTCTCTATATAGCTTTCCTAGACACTTCCATCTCCCATAATTAATTTACTATTTATCTAGGTTCTCAGTCTCTGTTCACTCATCATGTTATTATGGATGTCTCTCTGCTCTATCGAGTAGAGTTCCCCAAAGGGCTTGGACAGATCACTTACCATTTTGTTTATGAACCTGAAACAAAGGCACTAGTCCTGGCTCCGTCTGTCGTCTGTATCCCTGGGCTTTCTAAAGAGGAATTATTGTGTGTGAGGTAGTTTACAAACAGTAGTGGAAGATGTTGTTACTTCCTGTCCATTTGTTAATATAATGGGTAACAGCCTCAAATTGGTGAACCAGTTAAGCATTCATTGTCTCCAGCATCTGTGTACTATCCCCATCCTGATGTGTCCTGAATCGCTCAGTGGAAAAAGAAAAAGCTTGCTTTTTATTCTCCAACTTCTTCAGGCCCTGGGACCTTCCTTTCAGCATATTTTTCTGCCTCTCTTTCATAGAGTCTGTAAGCCATGGCTGCTCATATGCAGTGAGCTGCTGTACAACAATTAAAATGTCAGAGAAGAGGTTTCCTAACCTACTGAAGAACCCCAGGAAGGTTGCTTTAGTAGAAAAGGGGAAACTGGCCTGCCTCCCCAGCACTGAAGTTACTGTTCGCCTTCTCTCTGTTGCATGATGCGCTGTTGAACACTGGCGTGCCTCAGTCTGAATGACGTAGTTGGTCTCTTGGTCTAGGTCTTTGCACGGACCGTTGAGGTCTTAGTGCCAAACTTGGTCAAGGACACTCCAGACCTGGGCTCCCTCTCCATCTTCACTCCTGGGCTTAGCCATTGATCTCAACCCCTAGAAACCAGGCCCTGGCAGCTGGACTTGGAGGAGCTCCCAACATCAACCACATGCTGTGCCACATGCATCCCTCCCTCAGTGACCTTCTTCTTCCTTTCAAGCCTGGTCTCTCAGCCTACACTCCTTTTCTGAAAGCCATTTTATTCAAGGAGACTTGTTGCCATGTACTGGCACTGGGCCTTGTCCTAGGACATACAGAATCACCACAACATGGTTCCTTATCATCAGGTCTTGAAAAGCGGTTGAAGTGTCTACTTCTTCCCCTTCCCTAGTGAGCAGCTTTACAGACCAGAGATCTCAGTCACAAAATGATCTTGCTTCTCTAATCTCTGGGCTGTGGGTACATCCTGTATTTGCTTAACTGAGTCACCCTTTACGTGACTGCGTATAGAAAAGAGGTCGGCTTTTTTTAATTAAAATACCATCCCTGGTGTAAATATGACATAGCCATAGACTACAGGTAATCTGGAAGAGACATCCTAGATTGGAGAGAGGGCTGGCTATGTGCACAATATGCACATGTGAATCATGGCATTTCCTGAGTGCCTTCAGCAATGGAAAAGTTGTTGAGAGAGCAGGCAGCTGTGGATGGGGGGGAAGAGACCTAGTGTAGCTGTGAAATCACACTTGGATGACCTTGAGCTTTACTCTAAGCTTTTCGTTGTTGTAGAGTCTGTGCAACCACGGAGGTAGGTGCTATGCAGGGGATACTGGCATCATTTATAACAGTGGGATGGGTGTCTTCGGAGGATATATTCAAGTTTGAAATTCTATGAAAATGACAAAATTGAGGCCATGAAACTTTTCATCTTCGTATGAAATGGCCTTTTAAAGCCTTTAATTGTGCCTAGGATTTGGCACACTATAAACGTGCAATATAAGATGGTTCCTTTTAATCTTCATCCATAGTTATCCTTTTTCTTTAGCTTCTTCTGGTTTATTTCCCTTCCCTCTCATACTAGGTGAGATAACAAATGATATTAATTTTCTTACTCTGTATCTTCTTCTCTCCAGCTTTTGAATCGAAAAGACAAGACCACCTTTGAGAAATTGGACTACCTGATGTCTAAAGAAGATAATTACAAGCGGACTCGGGAATATATCCGAAGCCTGAAGATGGTTCCCAGTATTCCCTATCTAGGTAGGAGTCTGAAGTGGCTTATTATTTTTTGAGAAATCTGCTCAGTGTCAAATAAGATGTTTTTAATGTTTCTATTGAGAAGTTGCAAGGAAGCAGCATGGGCCATGGATGAAGAGGTGATTGGTTGGCTCCTTGGATTGGAACAGGTTGTTGATACTTGACAGAGCTGGGAACTGATGAGGTCTTTGAAACAAAAGACATTTCGTCTTTTATATAGGTGACCTGTGAATCCCAAGCCTCCAGGAGGGTCACATTTACAGTAACAAGACTCTTAATGACTCATCCACATTCTCCTGAATTGGAGAACCCAAGCCCAAACCCCTCTGTTCTGGTTCTCTGCATGTTTTAGTATACTTCATATGAATTGTAGAAACGAGATTATAATACTGATTGTTGATTTTTCTGAATAGAAATTAATGCATGTTCATTGTAAGAGATTAGAAAGAGAAGAAAATTAATATCATTTGTTATCCCACCTAGAGATAATCACTGTTTTGCTCCATATCCTTTCATTCATTTTAGTGCATATTAAAATATACATTCTTACTCTGTTGTAAACTTTGGAGTCCCTGGGTGGTGCAACTGGTTAAGCGCTGGACTACTAGCCAAAAGGTTAGTGGTTCAAACCCACCCAGAGGTTCCTCGGAAGACAGGCCTGGCGATGTACTTCTGAAAAGTCCAGCCTTGACGACCCTATGGAGCAGTTCTACTCTGCACATGTGGGGTCGCCACTCACTGGCAACTAACAACAAATTGTGAACATTTAATGTCATTATCTACAATTCTGTAGTATAACTCAAACCCATCAGATAGATTTGTCATAGTTGAATCTGTTCTGTAATATTGATCATTAAGTTGTTTCTAAGTTTTTGCTATTATAATGCTGCAATGAATATCCACGTTACAAACACTTTATATATATTTATGATTATTACTTTATGATAAATTCTTAGAAGTGTGATAACTTATTACTTATGCAAAATTATATGACTTTTGATGTATATTTTCAAAATGCTCTCCAGAGAGGTTGTGCCAACTTAACGCTTTCATCAGAAGGAGATGAGATTGCCTGTCTTCTCCCACTTACACAAATACTGAGCATTTTCGTGTTTTTTTTTTTTGCTCTCTCTCTTCTTTTAATCTCTGCCGATTTGATAGGTGAAAAATACTTCTTGTAGTTTGTGTTTCAGGGTTATGCTAATTTTATGAAAAAAATTTCTATCTTTTTATGACTAAAATAACTTACAATAGTTTTAATAGCAAGGGAAATTAAAGTTTCATAGAAGTGACCCCCTAATATTTTCAGGGATTCAGTGTATTTTTTTGGAGATGCATCTTCGACAGCTTTTAAAATTTCTTCCATGGGCATTATTTATTTAGATTTTCTAATATTTCAGAAGTCAATTTGGAAAATTTATTTTTTAGCGGAAAATTATCCATTTGATTCAGGTTTTTGAAGTTATTAGCATAGAGGTTTTTTTTTCTTGTTTGAGTTTTGACCTTAGAGTTGTATGTAGTATTCACCTATGTGTATATCATTATATTCGCTTTTGTATTCCTAATATTTTGCATTTTTGTTTTCTCTTTCCTTTTTTATTTGCCTTGCCAGAGGTTTGTCTGTTGACCTTTTCAAGTAATTGGGTTTTGGATTTGTTTACACTGTTTTTCTAATTTGCTGTATTTCATCAATTTTATGATGTACTCCCCCCCCCCCCGCCCGCCTCCCTCCCATATTTTAACATTTCTGAAATTGGGATGAATCTTTTAACTGACGATAAGAAAGCATTGAGACGTTGATTGGCAGCAGTTTTTCTTAGTGAGACATAAAATAATGGTGCATCTTACAGTAGATGATGTCTTAAATTTGAATTTCTGTTTTTGTCTTTCATAATTACTTTGTCCTGTTTATCTTTCGTTCTCTTGTTATTTCTGTTAACTACTTAAGTTGAATTAATGGTTCATTTGTATATATAGCATCCTTTCCACTTTAGTATAGAAAACAGTTAAGGTTATAAAATTTTCTCTAATTGTTACTTTTTTGGGCCTTGCATGTTTTAACATAGTAGTGTTCTCAGTGATACTCTTTAAATACTCTGTAATTATGGATTCAGTTTTTCTTTTATTCAAGTATTATTTAAGGTAGTGGTTTTTTTTAATTTTTAAGGACTTAGGTTTTTTGAGGTTTTATTTAACAGCTTTATTGAGAGAGATGATTTGTGTACCATGCATTTCATCCATTTAAAGTGTATAACTCAGTGATTTTTAGTATGTTCACAGTATTGTGCAGCCATCACCCCAAAAACAAACCCCATACCCATTAGCAGTCACTGCCCATTTCTCTCGAACCATTACCCTCCTTCACCCCCGCCCAGCTGTAGGCAACCACTGATTACTTTCTGTTTCCATAGATTTGCCTATTCTGGACATATATGGTCTTTTGTGACTGGCTTCACTTAGCGTCGTGTTTTTAAGGGTTCATTCATGTTGTAGCATACATCAGTACTTCATTCCTTCGTATTTCCTAATTAGATTCCATTGTATGGATGTATCACATGTTATTTGTTCATTCATCAGTTGATGGACACTTGAGTTGTTTCCACTTTTTGGTTATTATGAATAATGCCACTGTGAAGAGCTTGGATTTTTAAAAATAGTCTTCCCTCTAGTTTTTTCACATTGGTTTAGAATATGTGACATAAATGCTTTCTAGAAATGCAAGGGGAGGGGACTCTGCACATATTTCTGTCCTTGAGAAACTAAGTTGTCAAAAATTAATATTTTGAATATTATAATAATGTAATTGTAAGAGTAATTTGAGATATTATAACTTCTTTTCTAGGATTCATTAAACATTTACAGAAATTGATCATATATTAATCCAGAAGACAAATCTCAAGTATTTTAAAAAACCTAGACATTTATGACATTTGTAAGTTCATTATGAAGTGTCCCATACAAAATGGTCTTGGTTTTATTTGCTTTTCTTTCTTTTTATAATATTAATTCTACAACTTCAGGTTTATTTTTTATTTGCATTTGTTTGATGAATCTTTGACTATATTTTAACTTTTAATATTTTTAAGTTGCTTTTTTTAGGTATGATTCTTGTACACAGCATTTAGTTGGAATTTGCTTTTGAACCCAATCTGAGATCTTGCCTGTTAATAGGACCAAACCAAAAACCAAACTCATTGCCATCGAGTCGATTCTGTCTCATAGCAACCCCATAGGACAGAGTAAAACTGCCCCATAGCGTTTCCAAGGAGCGGCTGGTGAATTCTAACTGCTGTACTTTTGGTTAGCAGCCTAATTCTTAAGCACTGCGCCACCAGCAGCCCATTAAGAGGACGGTATAACCCTTTTACATTTGTTAATTAACTGATTTGCTTAGTGTTATCCCATATTATTGAATTGAGTATCACTCTATGCTTTTCTTTTTTTTCTTATGCTTTCTTATCATTTCCTTATTCTCTTCTTATGACTAGCTGTAAACTGCAGTGTCTACTTGGTGCCTGTCAAACCCCCATCTGAGAGCTACAGATAGAGGGAATGTTGATATGCAGTGCTCCACATTGCTTGAGGCTAATCAGTGGAGGGATGAGATTGATGTTATTACAGTAAGGACTAGCGTACTCCACTCCCCGCTTCTGGTTCAGCTAACAGTGGTGCTCCACCGTTGTTAAGGATAGCCTCTACTCTCTAACAGTAATGATTATGAGAGCTGTCACTTATTGTCTGCTTTCTCTGTACCTGGCACTTTGCTAAGTGTTGTAATGCATCATCTCATTGAATGGTCACAATAGCCCAGTGAGTAAGCAGGACTGAGAGGTTGCCTGGGGTCACATAACTGGAAAATGACAGAGCCAGGACTTGGCCCAAATGGTCTAGTTACAAGCCCTAAGCCTTCTTTTCTTTCTCTAAAAAAAGTTTATTTTATGCTAGTAAATATATATAGCAAAATATTTACCATTTCAACCATTTCTATGTGTACAGTTCAGTGACATTAATTACATTCATTATGTTGTGCAACCATCACCACTGTCCATTTCCAATTTGTTTCATTATCCTTAACAGAAACTCAGTACCCCTTAAGCAAAACCTCCCTCATTTCCTCCTACCACCTATCCCTGGTAATCACCAATAAAATTTTATCTCTATGCATTTGTCTATTCTAGATACTTCATGTAAGTGGGATTATTCAGTATTTGCCTCTTAGGGGACAAACTGACCATTATCATGTCCCCTTCCTGACCCGTGTTTCTTGTCCTCAGATCAAGCATATGCACCTCAGATCTCTCCCATAGGATGAGTCCCCTCCTCAGGACACTGACCATAGGCCCCTCGCTATGATGTCACTATGATGACTCTCCTCAGGCGATAGGACAAATCCACATTTGCAGTGTGCACGCAGCCTCAGGTTCTTGCCCTTCAGAGTTTCTGGACAGATGTAGCCCTCCTTGTCTCTGACAGCCCCATCTTAGCTGCCTGTTTCTGGCAGGTGCTTTCTGACAGGCTCTGTCTAGACATCCATTCTCTGGCATGGCCCTTCTGCTTCTGACTCTAAGTAAGACCAGCTTAACAACTGCCGTGTTCCTGTCCCTTCATTCTTGCAATTATTTCCCTCTCTCCTTAAGCCAGTTGGATTGCATTTCTGATACTTGTATTAGAATGACTCCTGACATATATAGGTCAGCGGGAAAGGATGAGGAGGTGACTTCTGTGTGCTTTCTGCTCTCAGGATAGTGTATAAGGGTTCAGTCTGGGGCCATCACAGTTTGCATTCAAAAGAATGAAGTGAGGCCCCATTCTAAGGCTCAGTGGAGCTGTTTGTCTTGATGTCAGCTAAGGGTCCTACTTACACATCTGATTGCCATGGACAGAACCTGCCCAAATACAGTGGTGGTTTCAATGCTAGATTTCTCTTGAAAACCCAACCTGTCTTGAGAAGGATCTGTTTATCTGAAGAGAAGAGAAATAGTTACATAATTGCTGGAAAGTACAATCTAGGAAAAAATGTTTGAAACTTGATCATTTCTTTTTCCCTGGCAAAGTTCTCACTGTAGGTCTTTCTCCCTCCTAGGGGTGGGGAGAGTGGTTCTCTGGGAGAAAGTTTAGGTCTGGAGCCCTGGTGGCACAGTAATTAAGAGCTCACCTGCTAACCAAAAGGTCAGCAGTTTGAATCCACCAGCTGCTCCTAGGAAACCCTATGGGGCAGTAGATCTACTCTATCCTATAGGGTTGCTATGAGTCGGAATCGACCTGATGGCAGCAAGTTTTTGGTTCTGGTATTTCAAATGCTTGTTTCCACTGCCTGAGACCTTGAATGCTGCTTCAGTGCTTTTTGCTTCTAATATCAAATATAGGTTTTATTTTTATAATGATTCTTTTAAATCTCCGTGGAATGTTCTGTGTTAATTGACTTCCTGGGACTATTAACGTGTGTCTCTTACTTCATGTAAATTCACCCTCACATAGTACTAGCAGTTGTTACTTACCATGTGGGGATGTATTCCAACTCCTTTTGCTGCAAATTTTAGAGCCAGTTGGCTGCACTTTGGTGTACTGAGTTCATCGTGAAACGTAATTTAAAAAACACTGAGGGAAAAACTTGCTACATTTAAAAAAAAGACTCCGTTGTATCAAAAAGTTTCTTCCAAATTACTTCAAAGTGTGAAAATAATGAAGAGAAATAGGTCAGTTATTTTCAGCTTAATTTTATCTGATGGCAGCTCCTTGAAACTACCCAGTTCAGATTGAAATGAAAACAAAAGCAGACAAAGAACTGTGAAGAATAGTTTACACCACGTATTTCTAAATAGCTTTCTTGATTTAGGGTTTTTTTTTTTTTTACCTATTATTTTCTCCAGGAAATAACTAAATAAAATTTGGAATGTGGTGGATTTTAAAATGTCTAGAGCTGATTCTAAAAGTAACCTTAGTCAGTGTGGAAAAATTGTGATCTTTCAGGGTATGAAAATTAGGTATTCTGACAGTTCTAAATCTTAGGAGAACATTCTTAATAAAATTTACCAAGACCTCTGGTAGGTGAAGTAAATTTCTAGAATCTAAGCTGTTCCTTCAAATAATCAAACACTTCTGTTTTTTTAAAGTAAGGCTTTATTTTCAAGTACACTCTGAAATTTAAAATAAAGCAAGTGTTTTTTTTTTTTTTTTTTTTAAAGAATACAGGCTGAGTTGCACATCTGTATTTTTTTTTTAGTATAAAATAAATAGGTCTGAACTATTAGAAATTAAAAAGGACTTTGAAAAAGCATCAGTCACTCAAGTGTGTTTACTCGGGTGCCACCCGCACCCCCCACCCCAAGCCCCCAAAACAACAAGGTGAGTCTGAGGGCAGCATGAGCCAGGGCCGTCTACACGTGGGTGTATTCTCACTGTCAGTTATTAAATGTTCAGTAAGCGCTTTGTTAGGTTAGGTGATGGATTACTCAGGCACCATCTCTGGTCTTATGGGGCTCACAGACTAGTACTGATCACTGGCAGTGAAAAAGAAGTAAAAAGTGAGCTGAGCATTATGAAGGGAAAAGCAAGGTATTATAGGAGCAAACATAGGGAAACCCAGTCCAGTCTGTGGGTACCAGGAAGGGTTTTCTGGAGGGAAATGGAGCCTTAAAGGATGAATAAGAGTCAGCTGAGTGAAGAGGAAGGAACCCTGTGGCACAGTGGTTAAATGCTCGGCTGCTAACCAAAAGGTCAGCGGTTTGAACCCACCAGCTGCACTGCGGGAGAAAGATGTGGCAGTCTGCCTCTGTAAAGATTACAGCCTTGGAAACCCTATGGGGCAGTTCTGTCCTATAGGGTTGCTATGAGTCAGAATTGACTGGACAGCAGTGAGCTTGGTTTGGTTTGGTTTGGTTTGGGTGAAGAGGAAGGTGGAGGAAGTGAGTATCCCAGACAAAGACAGAGACTTGTGCAAGAATCCTGAAGTGGGGAAAAACATGTTTTTTGGAAATACTGAGCGGAAAGTAGAGAATGAGAGGGAAGGTGCGTGAGAAGCAGCTGGACTAGAAGGGAGTGGCAAGATCGCTTAGGTCCAAACTGGGACTTGAGAGCTAAGGCTCTGACCCAACCTAAGAGCAAAAGGGAAGTAAGAAGGGTTTTAAGCAAGGGTATGACTGGATTGGAGTTGTGTTTAACAGATGTCATCTTGGCTGCAGCATGGTGAGTGGCTTAGAAGAGGTCAGGCTGAGTAGTGTTGGGAAGAACAGTTAGGGGATCATGCAGAAACTCGTGGTGAATCACTGTGTGTCATGGATCAAATTATGTCCCCCCCCCAAAAAAAAAAGTCAACTTGTTTACGCCAGGATTCCCAGTATTGTGTGGTTGTCCTCCATTTTGTGATTGTAATTTTATGTTAAAGAGGATTAGGGTGAGATTGTAACACCCTTACTAAGGTCACATCCCTGATCCAACATAAAGGGAGTTTCCCTAGGGTGTGGCCTGTACCACCTTTTATCTTACAGAGATAAAAGGAAAGGGAAGTAAGCAGAATGGGGGAACCTCATACCAAGAAAGCAGTGCCGGGAGCAAGAGCAAAGTGTGTCCTTTGGGCACAGGGTCCCTGAGCAGAGAAGTTCCTAGTCAGGGGGACAGGGGATGATTGATGAGAAGGCTGACAGAGAGACAAAGCCTTCCCCTGGAGCTGATGCCCTGAATTTGGACTTTTAGCCTACCTTACTGTGAGGAAATAAACTTCTCTTTGTTAAAGTCATCACTTGTGGTATTTCTGTTATAGCAGCACTAGATAGATGACTGAGACACTGTATTTCAGAAACTGCTAAAAGGTGAGGGAATGTTCTTTAAAAAAACTGTATTTTAGAGCAAAGCCTTGGAAAGACTTAAAATGGTTGTCATTGAGCATCTCCCTGATACCTTGGAGATGCATGGCATTTCCCTGTACTATGGCTTTGAGAATCAATGTGAGCAGGAGGGCTAAGAGATAGATGCCGGCAGAACTTCTGCTTCCCAAGACATGGGTCAGAGTGGTTTTAAAACACTTTGGTAGGAGCTGCCACCTAGGACCAAAGTCAGTGGCTCCCAGGTGAGCATTAGCAACAGTGTTATCCTGTGATGACCCTAACCCCTAAGTTTGTCAGTATTAAGGATAATCCTTTCTTTTAATTGTTGTTGTTTCTTGCCGTGGAGTCTGTTCCGAGGTGTGGCGACCCCATGTATACAGAGTAGAACTGCTCCATATGGTTTTCAAGGCTGTGACCTTTCAGAAGCAGATCACCAGGCCTGTCTTCCGAGGGCCTTTGGATAGGTTCGAACCACCAGCCTTTTGGCTAATAGTCAAACACTTAACCGTTTGCACCATCCAGGGAAAATTCCATTCCATGTGATTTCAGGAAATCCAGTTTGTTTTTTTTCCCAGTTCTCCACCCCAAGTGTTTCCAAGGATCCCCAAGGAACATTCATTTGTTCCACAGATCCATTCTAGTTGTTGGTTAGTGCCTCAGCTGGCTGCCTGGCCCCAAACCTCTGATTCCTCCCTCCAGTCATCTGCCTGTCCCAGCTGACCTCTCCAGATGGACCCATGTGGAGCCAGGCTACTCCTTCCTTAGTTGGGGAGGCACAGCTTAGGAATGTATCAGTGATGGCAGGGCCACGAAGAAAAACTTAAACTAGATTCTGATATCCCTGCTCCCAGAGCCCATTGGCCATGCCGCTTGCTCCTCTCTGCTCTGATGGCTACATGCTACAGGGACCGACCTGCCCCTTCCCTCCCTCAGCCCTGGAGAGCCTTTGAGCAAGTTTCCCCTGCTCCAAATCCAGACATCCAAACCTCCCTGGGCCCAGCAAACAGGGAAAAAGCTTCTCTCTCACCCTAGTCCCAAACATGCTTCTCAATCAAAAGAATAATCCCAAACATTACAACCCCATCCAAAATGAAGGAAACTTTTTTCATTATTTTGTGGAATACTTAGCTATGCATTAAGGAGCCCTGGTGATGCAGTGGTTAAAGTGCTTGGCTGCTAACTGAAAGGTCGGCAGTTCGAACCCACCAGCCACTCCACGGGAGAAAGATGTGGCTGTCTGCTTTTGTAAAGGTTTACAGCCTTGGAAACCCTATGGGGCAGTTCTACCCCGTCCTATAGGGTCACTATGAGTCAGAATCGACTCAACAGCAGTGGATTGGATTTGGTTTAGGTAGCTATACATTATTTCAAATCTCCTTTCCAGAAGAGAATTTTGCCTTTACTTTTGGAATCTCAGGATTTGTTACTTTAAAATTCACATTTCTCTGGGAGTTCATAGTCTTGTTCAGTTATTACAAGAAGCCAGTGGATGTTGTTAAAATCCCCATTTTATGAATGAAGAAACCACAAGTTGACTTATGACTTACCAACGTCATATACCAGGGGGATACCAAGTTTAACTTAAGATCTCATGCTCATGGCTGAGGTTCCAACCAGCCTTAACTTATGTGTCCTCTGTTTAAATATCTGTCTCCATGGAGACAAACAGTGTAGGAGAAAAACATGTAGGGGTCAAGAAAGGAGCACTTGGTGGAAAATTTTGCTTCTTGCATGCTTTGCTGCTCAGAGCTGGAGTGTCTTGCCCTATTTGTCTCTTCTGGGGCACAGGGAAGACCTGCAGTTAGCTTTTCTCTGGATTGAGAAGTTTTGTCTGGCCCCCCAAAAGACGGTAAGAGCACAAGCCCATTTTGTGCAAGAAAAGTATTTTTTTCATAGCAGGAATCTGTTTGCATGTTAGGATGACTGTTCCTCTGTGACTTCCTTTTGTCTTTAGAGTTCTAATTAGGAGCTAATTAATAATAATTACAACTCACATGTGTTCTGTTACCATGTGATAGGCACTGTACTGAGCACTTTATATGCATTATTTCATTTAATCCTTCCAACACTCCTTCTCTGAGGGAGGCACCATTTTTTAACTTATTTTACAGCTGTAGAAAGCTGAGCAAGATTCACATTAAAGGTCACACACTAGTAAGTGGTGACACCATCATTCAAACCCAGGTTTAACTGACCCCAGAGCTACAAGTGCTAGCCTCTGAATATGCCATATGTCCCTCTAACAGGTTTTTATCCTGTGGGTCAGCTGACCCTAAAGAAGAAAGGGTTAGGAGTGGAGTAAGAACTTTTGAGTTCCTCCATTCTCAGGACTAACACGGGGCCATTGGGACATTTTCTTGCACCATTTCAGAGAGAAGGAATTAGGACAACAATGGCCCTGAGAATCTGGTACATAGCCTTGAAGATGGCCCCTAATGATTCCCACCCCTAGTATTCATGGCTTATGTAATTCCTTCTGCTTGAGTGTGGGCAGGACATACTGACTTGTTACTAACAAAGAGAATACAAAAGAAATTATGAGATGTCATTTCCAAGATTAGATTATAAAAAGACTGTGGCATTTTGGGTTGGGTGCTTGTTGTCTCTCACTCTCTTGGATCACTTGTCTTGGGGGAATCCAGTTGTCATATTCTATGGCAGTCCTACATGGTAGGGGACAGAGACCTGTCGACAACCATGTAAGTGAGCTTGGAAGCAGATTCTATCTAAGTTGAGCCTTCAGATGAGACCACAGCTCCAGCCAACAGCTTGACTATGGTCTCACTGAGAAACCTGGAGCCAGAGACACCCAGCTAAGGCATACTCAAGTTTGTAATCCACAGAAACTACAAAATAATAAATGTTGCTGTAAGCTGTTGAAGTTTTGGGGTAATTTGTCGCACAGTAATGGATAACTAATACAGTTCACAACCTTTATCACTACTTCACACTTACTACTTTGTGGTCCAGTCTGTATTAGGGTAAAACCAACTGTGAAACTCAACACACAAAAGACTGTAAGATTGATCTCTAGGTCAGCAGGAAGTGCTGGGTCCCTCTTAGAAGCTAATTCTGAGGGGAAGGAATCCTATAGGATAGAGTAGATGGTTGCAGCTTTGAAAGGTGATGAATCCTTGCAGTTTTGTGAGACAAAAGGGCCTGGGAACAAGCTGACTAGGGTCTGAGAAGCCCTTGGAAAGGCTGCAGTTCCATAATGAGTATACATTGGGCTCTGGAATGTAGTGTGTCCAGGCCTTCAAAGGTCCAAGAATGCCTACATAGGGAAAATGCAGAAATCTCTATTTTATGTGACCACCCAAGAAGGCTGTGCTCAGGAGGGGCATTCAGCACCCACTCATTCTTCTAAAAACTTTTTTAAATTACAGAAGTAACACATTGCTTGTAAAAACGATTCACACTAAAAAAGAAATATATAAAAGTAAAAAAGTGAAAATCCCCCTCTTCCTCTGCTATTCCCCAGAGGCAACCACAGTTAACAGTTGATACATATCTGTCCAGATATTTTTATCTACATACACAAATATATGTGCATGTGGGTATGTGTATATATCATATTGGACTTTTTAACCCAGTTAGGGACATTTTATACATATCGTTTCGCACCTTTTTTTTTCCATTTAAAGTGTCATAGATTTTATTCAATAGAACTTCATTTTTTCCAATGGCTCTGTGGTACCCTGTTGCCTGAATGTGTGCTGATTAGTTTAGCCACGCCCCAACTGATGAACACTTAGGCTGTTTCTACTTTTTCCCTTTTGTAGTTAGTGCAGTGGGAACATCCTTATACATGTACCTTCACTCACCTGTGAGAGTATTTCTGAAACATAGTTGCTAGAAGTAGAATTCCCAAAAGCCTATTTCCAACTTTATTTTTGACAGCCACTGCTAGAATGCCCTCTGTAAAGGTTGCAGTTACTCTTCCACCAACAGACTGTCAGGGTGCCTGCTTTCTCCACTCTCATCAACACTAGATATTACCAACCAGTTTTTATTTATGCTAAACTGATAGGTGAGAAGTGGTATCTTGTTTTAATATGCATTTCTCTACCCATTAATTTTTGTGCTCTTGCCAAAAAAGCTGATTTTCTATTTTAAACAAATGCTTCCTGGGCTCTCCTGGGCCTTGGAATAGGTAGCCAGGCCTTAATGCCTCCCACCAAACTGCTCAGCTCCTCTTTCCCCCAATCTGCTTCCTGAATATATGTCCTTAATCCTTCTCCCTGTGTCCCAGGCACAATCCTGAGCTGCTCTGAGAGATGAGGAAAGGCTACCTGGATGTTGGGTTCCTGTGGAGAGGAGGCTGACCTAAATCAATGTCCGGGCACACACATGTGGGGCTTGGTCAGCTTTCCAGGCTCTGAGGAGACTATATGGTGCTTCTAATCCTTGCCCTCTTTAACTAGGGCATGGACCTCTGTCATCACGTGGCTTCAGATGGGAATTCTAACTCCATTCCCTCTACGTTAGTTACTCTTCTAGGCTCTGGGCCACTCCCAGCTCTGCTAAGGGTCAGGGGATATGGGGCCTGTCCACCTTTACCCAAAGAGCCCTCTCCTCCTTTTGTGAGATATCGTCAGCTTCAGGAGGATACCCATGGTGCAGAGAGCATGGTGCAGCAAGGCACTCCTTGATCAGCCCGCAGAGCCAGCTCTGTCATGGCCATCAGGGGTCAGGGGATGGTATAGCCAGATGGCCTGCCTACTCAGGAGGTGGTGCATGTGGAACTGCTTTGGGAAGTCTGCACAGGTGGGAGGAATAGTCTGTGTCTGGGTGCCCACATGTGGGCTGCACTGGTCAAGGATGTCTCAGATCAGGAGAGACAAGGGTTCTTGAATGTCTCTATGATGGTTGGTACCAAGGCATTGTGTCCATAAGGTGGGATTCCAGACTAGGGCTGGTTCAGGACCTGGCTCTGGGCTCTGAGAGAGACTACTGTAAGTTGGCCCAAGCATGAAGGCTTGGAGATGGAAAATGAGCCACCACTACAGGGACTTGGTTGCCAGATAATACATTCCAGGGCTTGGACCACGTAGAATTGGTGCACATAGTGATAGCCAGACAGCCACAAGCAGGATATTCTGAGGGCCAAAGGGTAAGGCTGAGTCTACAGGTTGTAGGACAAGTAACTGTCTCTACCTTTGGGAAGAAGAGAAAGGGGCAGGGCCTAGAACTTTAGACCTGGGAAAAAGTTGGAACCCCCAAAAAGCTATGAAGTATTCTCCATCACTGCCCCTTGTTATTCTGTGGTCACTGCTCTGTGATAAATTGAGCAAACAGCCTTGAATTGGCCTCCTGACATAACCGCTTCCTGTGGGCAGGAGACTCCATACCACCTTGATTCTCAGTGTGTTACTGAGTGATGATGGGGTAAAATAGGAGGCTTAGTGGTTTTGTTTCATCATGGGTATAGCAGTTAATGCTGTAGTGGCAGGAGTTCAGGAATCAGACAGACCTGAGTTCAAATTCTGAGTGTCCCAAGCTGCATGTTCTCAGGCAAGTCACATCTCTGTGCCTCAGTTTTCTATTATTTCAAAGGGAGCGTAACTATAGAACCCACCACGTATGGTTGTTGTGAGAACTTAGAGACATATGTGAAGTTTTTAACATGGTGCCTGGCATATGGGAAGTGCCCCATGGGTGGTAGATGGTATTAGTATTATCTAGAGCAAAATATAGCCAGGAAGAATGAGTCAGAGCTCCAGGCCCCAGCAGTGGAGACCTTGTGCCTCTTGTATCCAGAGAAGCTATTGAGAAACTCAGTGTACCCAGAAAGAGGCCCATCTGGATACAGCCAGGTGTCATGTTTAGTGGCCCAACTGGGCCTGGAAGGGTTGGATATGCTTTTTGGGTTAGGATAAGGGTCAGCAGGGGAGGGGATGGGGAATAGGACCCAATCTAATGAGTAATAAGACAGAATCTATCTAGCTGGCAGAGTATGGTCCCTGAGAAGATAGGGACCAACAACAGTTGGACTGTAGTCCAGAAACTTTTTGGATATAGACCCTGCCTGTGACCCCTCTTTCTTTTGAAACATGGAAACTCCACCCCCCAACCCCACCCCCGCTTTTTCCACAAAGTTGTAACCTAGCCACCTATGCCACTCAGCTTTGCTCTAAAGCCGTAGCTGGTAGGATTGGGGTAGACACTGGCCCACACTGGTTGGAGCCTCTGTCCAAGGAGTTGTAAATGAAACGTAGAGATGCTTGTAAATCTTTCCTGGCACTTGGACCAGGAGGACATGTAAGCTCAGGAACTGTGGACCACTGCGTGTCTGGAGAAGCAGAGAGAACAATCTGTGGATGGATGCACAGTGAGAAACAGAGACAATGCCCCTTCAGGAAAGGAAAAAGGGAGAGGAAAGGAAATGGGAGAAAAGCTGAGAAAGTCGCTGTCTTGCTTCTTGATGGCTTTCCAGACATTTTCTGGTTCCTGGCTCTCATGAGGCCCAGCTGCATCCCTGCCCATGGACTCTAGGACATACCTTGTGTCCTTATGTAGCCAGCTTATTAAATGAACTAGACTCAGTCAGGTGTAAGAAGAAACCAACTTCAATTTTTCCCCAGTGTCCTTTCAAGTCTGCTCAATGGGCTAGTTATTTTCCTAATCAAGACTGAAAACTTAGAAGGTCTATTAGTCTTTCTGTTGTTAGGAATTAAAAAGCCCAGTCCATTCTGACAATCCAGACTAGTCCATTGTGGTAATCAAAAGAAGTCTACACTCATCCATTTAAAGCCTATAAACTTGGAAGCCTGGCGTCAGGGAAGGCACATGGTCAGCTTCTTCACTAGATCCTGGCCAGTCTGACTCCCTTCCCCACTTGTCCACTGAGATTTCTGGCCCTTGGGTTTGGAACAGGGAAGAGGGAGAAGTAGGGGTAGTAGGCCAGTCTTATGTGGCTGGTTCAGTCATAATCCAGAACTTGCGCCCTGTGGGTGTGTCAGATGTCGAAAACACATACACTGTCTCTTTCCCTCTTTGCTGCTGCTTTAGAATTTCCCTTCCTGGCATCTGCAACTCAGCTGCCTTGATGGCATAATGCTTATTCTCCAGCTACCCACTTGTGACTCCTTTTCCCATTACTACCCCTGCCCCCACCATCAGTGGGTGTGCCATTTGCTTCCAGTGCAGTCCCATTTCTCACTGCTCTTCTGCTACCAGCCGTAGACTAGAGAACTTCAGGTATAAAACTCAGTCAGTAGTGCTGATGCTCGTCATGCCAAGCTCTTAGAATAACCCCTTTAAGTCCCTCTCACTTGATTTAGGGGGAGTGGGAACACCCATCCTCCCTAACGTGGTGATAGGAGCATATATTGTAGGGACAATTAATCCCCCCACCCAGTCTCTCTTTTCCACTTCTTACACAGGCCGCAGATGGGCAATTAATTAATGCCATAGACCCAATTTGAGGCCATCCCTTTTGCGTGGATGGTCTTGTACCTTGCTGTAGAATGTGGGATACTTGGCAGCTATTAGTTTGTCCTTAGGCTTCAGAGTCTCAGGTAAAACTGAGGCATAAAGAGTCTGTTTTTAATACCTCGCTACACTTAAAATGCCCCTCCTTTTTTTTAAGTCACTTATCTGGGTTTGTCTTACTATAACCACAGAGTCTTGAGAAAGACTGTTTGAAACAGATGGTGTGGTCTTGGGAGATCCGGGAGGACCACTTGAGTTCCCAAGAGCCCCTGTGGGTTATGAGCATCATAGGCTCCCGTTACCATTGCTTTCAGTAATTTTAAGGTTTGTCTTTCAGTTTTGCTCAAATTGGCAAGATTTTGGGAAGACGTCTTCTTCATTGTTACCTGCTTGGAGAACATCATGGTCTTCCTGCCATGCTTCCCACACAAGCCCATTAGGTGGGTTCCCTCCAGTGACTAGTTGTTGGCTAAAACTGGAACATGGAGGTTTGGCTGAGACAAGAGAAATGTCAACTTTACTGACTTTTTTCTGGGTCTGCAGATGCACCCACCATGAAGGCTGTATATAACAGTAGGACTCCTAACTATATAGGTCTTAAGAGGCCACAGGCTGAGATGGGAAGAGGAGAAGGAATGTTGGGCTGGATCGGTCATATCCCAGCGTGCTGATTGGCCATGGTTGCTGGTAGGTAGAGTTACTCACTAGGCATCAGAGCTTGGTGCACTTGAGCATAACTCCCTGTTCTCCCTAGTCTCTTCTTTGATGTGGCTGGTTTGATAAATTTACCCCCCTCTTCCATTTTATTCCAAGGAGAGTGGTCCCCATACCTCTGTCAGGCTTATTCCTTATTTTCCTTCCATGGAGCCAAGGTGTGGCTTGACCAAAACTCAGGTTTGGGGTTTGAGGTGGGGAGAAACAGCTGGTGTCATGGTCTACTGTCATTTGGATCCTAACTAGTTTAGGAGAAGTGTTGTCCCACATTGTCCAGCATGGCTTGCCAGAGCTCTCTGCTTTGGGGTTTGAACCCAAGACTAGTGACCAGTAAGGTTGTACCTTGTTTTCCTTTGCCATTGTTCCCTACTTCCCACCCACTCCACTCTAGATGTGTGGGGAGAGGTGTCTATTGTCTGAGCCAAGGTTGAAGTGTTCCCAATAAATAGCATCTGGCTTCCACTGTGACCCCAACAACTGACCAGGGGGTTGCGAGAAGGAAATTGAGAGTTCTTACTTAGTGTTTAACGCTTAACACCCAGGAACTTCTGGATTAAGTGCCGCCATGGCATTTTTAGCAGCAGTCTGTGAGCCTCGTTTTCTCCTTTTCTGTAAAGTGAAAATAATCATCCCTCCTTCAGTAGGGCTGCTGTTAGGGTTTCATAAGAAAATGTAAGTCCATTTCTAGATGCATAGTAGCCTTCAATAAACATTAGTCTTTTCTTGCCCACAGCTTTACTAGAAAGAGCTCTTGTATGTAAGTATTGCTTAGTCATTAAGAAGAGGAATTGTTGTCTCCAAGGGTATACATGCATTTAAAATTTTGATATGCACATTACCAAATTGAAAAATATTAAATCAGTTTATACTTCCACCGATAGTGCATGATAGTACATATTTCTCCATTCCCTTGTCAACATGAAGATTGGCATTTTCTTCATCCTTGCTAATCTGATAGACAACACATGATAGTTCATCCTTGATTTAATACATCTCTCTGGTTATTACTGAGATTGAACATCTTTTCTTGTTTACTGGCCATTCCCAAATCTTCTGATGTGTTCATGTACTTTGCCAATTTTTTAAATTAATATTTTATTTTTGGTGAAAATACACGCAGCAAAACCTGTTCCCATTCAACAGTTTCTAGACAAAATGATCAGTGACATTGGTTACAGTCTTCACATTGTGACAACATTCTCATTATTTCTGTTCTAGTTGTTTCACTCCCATTGACTTAAACTCCCTGCTGTCCAACCTTCTCGTCTGTGCTTTAAAGCAGCTGTTGTCCATTTGGTCTTATATAGATAAAACTTTTTTAAAAGTACGCAGTACTCAAGGGTGACTACTTTATGAGCTAAACTGTTAGTTTAAAGGTGACTTCAGGGGATATTTTCAATTCAGGGTTTGAAGAGCAACTCAGGGCAATAGTCTCAGGGACTCCTCCAGCCTTAATAGTTCCAGTAAGTCTGGATTCTTTAAGAATTTAAAGATCTAGTCCAGATTTTTCTCCCTTTCTATCGGGATCCATCTATTGTGTCCCTGATAAGAATGTTCGATAGTGGTAGCTGGACATCATCTAGTTCTTCTGGTCTCAAGGTAGAAGAGGCAGCGGTTCATGGAGACAATTAGTCCTGTAGTCTGGTTCCTTCTCTTGTTCTTGGGTTTCCTTCTTTCTTTCTTGTTCCAGACAAATAGAGGCCAATAGTTGCATTTTAGAGGCTGTTCTTAAGCTTTTAAGATCCCAGACACTAATCACCATACTGGGAGGTAGAACATAAACTTTAAGAACTATATATTATGCTAATTGATTGGATTGTCCCACAAGACCATGACCCTAAGCCTTCGAACCAGGGGAACTAATTTCATGAGGTGACTGGTTGTTTTTCGTTGTTGTTATTGTTACCAAATTATATATAACCTAACATTCGCCAATTCATCCTTTTTTCTTATTGTATAGCTTACTGACATCAATTACATTAGTCAAGCTGTGCAAACTTCACCCACATTCAGTGCCACCGTTCCCATCACCGTAAACAAAATGTGACTACTACCTAGGGAATACTTCCCCCCTCCCCTACGCCCTTTCACCTTTGGTAACCACCAATGAATATTAATCTCTGTTTATTTACCTGTTATTTTCATTTAATAAAAGTGAGAACATACAATATAGTATTTGTCTTTTGTGATTGACTTAATTTTGGTCAACATAATGTCCTCAGGTTTATCCGCATTGCAAGATGTTTTGGGAACTCATTTTTCTTAATGGCTAAGTAGTATTCCATTGTATGTATGTACCACATTTTGCTTATCCATTCATCTGTTGATGGGCAGTTAGGTTGTTTCCATCTTTTTGCTATTGTGAATAGTGCTGCAGTGAACATAGGTGTGCATGTGTCTGTTCGTGTCACTTCTCATAGATCCCTAGGGTATATATCTAGGAATGGAATTGCTTGGTCATATGGTAGTTCTATTTCTAATTTTTTGAGGACTCACTAGACTGTTTTCTACAGTGGCTGTACCATTTTGCATTCCCACCAGCAATAGATGAAAGTTCTAATTTCCCCACATCCTGTCTAACATTTGTTATTTTCCATTTTTTTTTTATTTTAGCCATCCTAGTCGAAGTAGCCAAGTTTTCTATCACAGTATTTGCATCTTCTTAATTTAAAAAGTTTTCGGAATAGCATGAATATTAATGCTGTATTTGCCATCTGTGTTGCAAATATTTTTCTCTAGTTTGATATTTGCCTTTCAATCTTGGTTATGTTTTATTTTGTTTTTTTTTTTGGATGGCAGAAAATTTGGGATTTTCTTCAGTCACATCCTTTAGTCTTTTCCTTATGGTTTTGGGGTTGCCCGTTATGCCTAGAAATGTGTCCAAACCACAGATTTGTTTTACAGAAAGATAGTTATGGTGGTTAGTGCAGTTATGTTGGTTAGTGTGGACATTGGATTGGAATGAGTGGGATGGAAGTACAGAGCACCTGTTGGAAGCCTGCTGTAGTACTTGAGGGGACAGGATATGAAGGCATACACAAAGGCAGAGACGAGGACCTAGAATGGAAGGATGGCTTGGCCTTGGTGAGGAGAAGGAAGAAGTCCTTGTTTTTGACCTGAGGAATTGAGTAGATGGTGCCTTTTGGTAACATGGGAAGTTCAGGAGAAGGACCAGACCCGGAAGAGTGTTTCAGGCATTGCCTGCATTGCCTGTAAGGTGTTTCCAGGACATCCAGTAGAGATGTTGAAGACACAGCTGGGTATAGGATATGGAACTCCAGAGAGCCATATCAGCCTATGTTACCATCATGGGACTCCTGAGGGCGTAGGTGGAAATGAAAGATAGAGAAAATGTGATTTAAAGGATTTTGGTGGGTGTCCCAGGAGCTGTATCTCTTCCTCGTTTTACTTAAAGAGGTCCTGATATAGGATGCCCCAGGAAGGCATTCTAAAACAATAATGCACAGTGTAGATATATCCACTTAGCACTGATGGCTTTTATTGCAGATTTGTGTCATTACAAAGATAATCTGGGAATATATTAAAAAAAAAAAAACCTCCCTTTTATATATACAAAACATGCTACATGGTACACTTTTTGAGAAATGCTGAGGTAATAGGCACACACCCAGACATGGACAGTACCAAATCGTCCAACATCTCGCACACCCGACCCATGTGCCCACTGGGGAGGGTCTCACCTTCTTGACTCATCCCCTTGCTCCTGCTTTACAACAGTTCCGGTAGTGCTGAGTCTGATACTTCATGACTGACAGGACTCAGAAAGCCACCACACTGTAGGGTACCAACTGAGCGGTCTGTGTGGCCCCTGATCAGTAACTCATGAGAAGTGGCCAGTTCTCATTTTTTGTGGCACCTGTTTTCCAGGTAGTATAGTTTGGGGATGAAATGCTGATTTTCAAGTCAGCCTGAGAGCACAGGACCTTTGGCCTGTAGCTGTTTGGGGGTCCCAGTGATCAGATGATGACTTCTCGTAAACTGAATACTTCCTGGGCAAGGTAGGTTATTATTTCTGTGAAGGTTAAAATGACATGTAGGCTAAAGTGTGAATGGAAAATACAGAACTGTGAATACATTATCTATATGGCCAGTGGTTAGCTTTTGAACCTGGCCTTCCCTTTCCTGACTAGACACCTGGAGCCCAGACTGTTTCCTACTCACAGGCTAAGGAATCTTACCAGGAAGAAAGGACATTGCGACAGAAGAGGTAAGTAATGGGTGTAGGCAAGAAGTAGAAGGGAGCAGAAAAGGTGATTTGAAATAGAGTGGTTGGGAACTGATACACAGTAGGTACTGAATGAATGGCTGTTGGATGAATGGATAAGTGGGTGGATGGATGGATTAAAAAGTCCTGAAAATGGAGAAAAGTTGATTTTGATATTTGATTAGGTACCCTAAGGGGCACCGTCATGTGGAACCCCTATATAAAAGAATAGCAATGTAGACATTCCTAAAAGAAGCCAGGTGTACAGATACCAAGGATTATTCTTTGAATTGAGCTACAGTTTGTGATCTACTCTTAGACTCAAGTAATACAATGTGGATGAAATGTTTTTCTCCTAAAAGCAAAGCTCTTGGTAACAACTCTGACATTTGAGAATTGAATTTGTGTATATAATTTGGATATATATGGCAAATCTGTATATGTATCTAGATATATTATGTGATATATATCTAAATGCATATAATTTAGGTATGTGTCTACTTATGTGTATACACATAAGTGCACAGGATAGGTTCATACACACGTATATATATTATGAAGGTATTTTGCAATTGTGTTTTTATTGTGGCGGAGGGGACTGTGTTTAAAGAAAAACTTGTCTGCAGTCCTGTTCTGCCCTGGAAATTTGAGGGGCTGTCTGGTGTGAAGAAAAGTAGTAGGGATAGAGAGTACTGTATCATTTCATTCCATTATCTGCCTCAGTGACTTTGGAAAACAGAATCCAGTCCCAGTCCTCCCAGCCCCAAGATAAACTAGCAAGGAGTTGTTCTTTGTGCTGGGGCCACTGTGGCCGGGATGGGCTCCTGGCAATGGCCACGAGAGGTCAGGAGGAGGAGCTGGCTTAGTGGAAGGTGTTGGGGTTGGGCCGGATCATCATCACCACTTTTTTGAGCGAGTAGGAGCCTCCTCGGAACTCAGCCCAGTAGACTCCATCCTGGTAGCGGCTCCGGTAATGGCCCCCACGGTACCAGACCCCATTGAGGTTGGAGTGGGCACAGGCATTGTACCACCAGCCTCCCTTCTGGTAGTGGGCGCAATTTCCTGCAGAAGAGAAGGGAGTGAGCAGCTCTGTGGGAGGAGGCAGTTCTACCCATGTTCATTGTTTGCTCAGGGAGTACAGCAGGACCCTTTCTAGGAGGCATTTGGAGCAAGAATGCTTGAGGGGTAGGCTAGTCCTGGAGAGTGACTCGCTCAGACCTGCCTTTGAGTCTCCGCTTTGCAACTAATTAGCTGTGTCATCTTGGGCAAGTGACTTAACCTCTCCGAACCACTGTATTCTCATCAGTGAAATGAGGATAAAAATAACACCTACTGCCTAGGTCTGCTGTGAGAACTAAACAAGGGTGCATATTTAAGTGCGTAGCCTAGCTCATGGTGCCTAGGAAGCGCCTCAGGAGGACTCCATACCACAGGTTTTAATAGAAAATGTAAATGACCTGAGGTGTGTTTGGGAGAGGGAAAAGGTTCTTGGAAACTTTCAAGAGGTGAAACTGTTGGATTAAGAGTCTTTGTAGAATGACAAAGGAAGTGTTTAAGATGAAACGCTCCGCTATCCTCCCCAGCCTGTATTCTATTCAAATAATCTTTTTTTTTTAATTTCAAAAAAGAAAGATATTTCCATGAAACTCTTGGCACTATCCTATCATGCTGACTTTTGCTGCCAAGGACAAGTAGTTCAGAACAACAGTAAAAAGTTGTGGGCAAGGTGCAAGCAGGCATGTAGGGGCATTGCACTTCACAGGAAGGAGAGGAGCCACTGTCAGCATGGGCTGCTCTCAGTTAAGGGTGGGGAGCCCCCAGTCTGCTTACTAGGCCTAGGGAGGGAACTTCTTACCCAGGGGAAGGGCTGCCCTGATCAGGTTTGTCAGTTGGAGGGCCCAGTGGGAAATTGGCCTGATGGGAGTGAGTGACCCTGCTGGTGTCCCTGCTCTGACCGAGGGCCTTGGGATGAGGTGAGGAGGGAGCAGGCAGGCTGAGGCAGAAAGCCAGAAGGGAAACTCAGGCCCAGGCACCAAGCATCCCCGTTTTTCCCAGAACCTTTCTGGGACTCCTTTTGGGCCACAACTTGAAGCCATGAGGACCAATGGCAATGTTAGAGTTGGAGAGCAGGGAGAGCCTTCAGCATGCCACAGCCAGCCAGTAGAAGCCCCTTCCAAGCTTGTAGGGCACTGTGAGGTGACCTCTGCCCACACGCCTCCAGGGACAAGGAACTCACTTCCTCACCATCCACTGGTTTTTCTGCTGGACAGATCTGACCATCTTGGGTCACAGAACAGCCTTCTCCTTGCTTCTTATCATGGCCTCCAAGACATGCTAGAGCAGCCCCCAGTTCCTCAGAGTATGACCAGCTCTGGGGGGTCATCTTCTTGCCCTGCTTTTCTGTAAGCCTTGGCAGCCCCAATCTAAGAAGATGCCCCATTTGAGAGGAAGGACCTGCTCCTCCTTAGAATCCCCTTCAAACAAGTTTGGCTCTCTGGTCAGTGGTGGTAGTGGTAGAGGTGTCTGTGTGGTACAGCCATAGGCAGGTGATGTTCCACCTGTTTCCCAATGTTGTGAAAACTATCCACTCAGTTGTGGTTGCCTTGGGGTCTTGGAGTGAGGACCTCCTCTCCTGGTGTGTAGGCAGCAGACCTTGCCTGAAGTGCAGCATAGTCCCCACAGCTCATCCCTTAAAGGAGAGGGAACACCCTTCAGACAAGGACTAAGTGGGAAGCTGGGGCCAGAGGGGCCTGAGTTGGCCTGAGAACAGACTCAGTCTTGGCCAGGAAGTGGGGTCAGCAGTCAGATGGTGCCAGCCTCAGGGAAAAGCCTGGGCCTGCCAGTCTTTCCTAACCTGTTAGAGCCCAGAGGCCCTCATCTGAAGAAACTGAGTGTGGGGTCTTGGGAGGCATTACCTATGGAGGATCTGATGCCTGAACTCAGAGCCAGACTCTTATCTGTGCTGCTTATAATTTTCTCTTTCTTGCTTGTTTTCTGATTAATACGGCCTTCTTAGTAAAGACGGGGCTTTGAGGCGTGTTATCTGGGACAAATCATTTCACCTTTCTAAGCCAGTTTACTGTTAACAGCTTCCTTCCAGCATTGTATTAGCACTACATGCTAATAACTAACCGTAAAGAGAGCCCACTTGTATCAAGCCCTTACTGTATGCCAAGTCCCAGACTGTGCACTTTAGGTACATTATCTCTAACCTTTTCACCACCCTGCAAGGTGGGTATCGTCCTCATTTCCAGGTGAGGAAACTGAGGCCCAGAGAGATTAAGCAGCATGCCCAAGGATTTATAACGTAGGAGGTGGGGCCAGCATTGGTGCCCAGGCTGTATGGCCTAAAGCCCATGGGAATGCGTAGTCTGAGCCGGGGGCCTCAGGCAGGTGCTGTGAATGCACGAGCTAGCACAACATTTGGCTTGGCCCAAAGTGGCCCTTGTGTGTGTTATTTGTACATTTTCTTTTCTCTTCCTTTTTGTAAATACCACCCTGGCCCAGCTATATAAAGGGGATCTGTGTCCCCAGAGGCCTGTGTGGTAGTGGCAGTAGGCAGAGGAAGGGACCTCCAGGGGTTGGGAAGAGGGCTAGGGCAGCTTGGTTCAACTGCCCACTACCCTGGGACCCTCCAGTTCCCAAGCCCTGAAGTCAGGGAGTTCTGGCTTTGATTGAACTTTTTTCCCTGTCTCACATTTTGGTGTGAGCCCACTGGTCCTACCTGTGTAGACATCATGGTCTCTGTCCAGGGTGGTGAACTGTTTGCCGTTGTGCCAAGTGAAGGAGTCACCAGCGTTGCCATTGTAGCGCCCCAGCCTCAGCTTGTAATACTCGCTCTCAGGCTCCAGGCGGAAGCTGGCATATTCTGCAAAGACCTTTCGGCCAGACCAGTCCTCCATGGTCACCAGCAGTTTGTAGTTGCCTTGGTTTGTCAGCCAGTAAATGTTCTCCAGGCCTAGCCAGTATTCGCCATCAATGTTCCCAAACCCTTGCTAGGGAAAACCCAGAGAGCATTAGTGTGGAACATGCAGTACCCACAACCAGCGTGGCCCAGTCGTTGGCCGCTTGGCCCTGGGCAGAGAGGCCATGGAAACAAGCAGAGCATAAGGCTTGTTAGGGCTGGGTTCAAATCCTTACTCCCCTGCTTATTAGCTCTATAACTTGATGAGTCACTTCAGCTTTTTGCTTTCATGTATTCATTCAAAAGTCTTTAGAGAGTGTTTACTCTGTGCTAGGCATTGTGTGAACCCCAGATTCTTTCCTGTAACACGGGGGATGCTATATTACCTTCCCTGAAGGATTGCTGTGGGAACACCTGAGATATAGTAAATTGAGAGTGTAGCACACAGTAGGTATGCAACAAGTGTTCCTTGGGCAAATCCCTTACCTTCTCTGAGCTTCAGTTTCCTTCTGTGGGGATTGGGGCCAGCACCCATCTAACAGGACTGTGTGGGAGGGTCATGTGTAAACTCTAAGGCACCAGACAGGTGTGAGCTGTGACGAAGGTGTGCTGCATCCACCTGGGCTTCCTTCTAGGTCTAAAATGCAGTGGTTTTGTTATTACTGTTTTTATATGTAGTTTTGGAGGTCATCAGTCCAGTGCTGACCATTCAATTCTTGAAAATGAACAAATTCATTAATAATATCTGCTATTTATTGAGTACTTACTTATTGAGTACTTTCATAAACTTTACATGGGTTATTTTATTAATCTTCATGCCAACTCTAAGAGCAAGGTACTATTATTATCTTCCCTAGAGTGGATAAACTGAGTCACAGAGAGGCCCAGGATTAGAGTGTGAGTAGTGAGCCAGGATTTGAACCAAGAACCCAGTCTTAACCACTGTGCTCTACTGCCTCTAAGAAAGAGAATGTGGAAAGGGAAGAGGAAATGATCAAGGACTGAGCCTTCAGGAAACTCTGAATTAGGAGGCAGAAGAGGAAGAGAAGAAAGTAAAGGACACAGGCTGGTCAGGAGGTGGGTTGGAGGGCAGCCAGACTAGCAGGAGACCCAAGATGGGGGCCCGACAGAGCCATGTGCTGGAAGCATCATGGATCAAGGTAGTTTGTGGGCTTTGGTGTCAGAGGCCTGGGTCCCAGTTACCACTTTGCCACTTCCTACCATTCTCACCATTCTTAGTACCACCTCTTTGTTTAGAGGAAGGAGAAAGATATCTAGCTGAGCCCCAGCAGTCTTTCCTACTACAAGAATGAGCACTTCAATTCCCTGGGAATTAGGGTGCCCAGAGGATGAGCCCCGGCATTAGGACCTGAGTATTACTGCAGTTCCCTGCATGGGCCCACTGGGCAGTTCTCCCAGGATCTCTGGGCTTTCAAGAACAGACCTTCCCCTGTGGAAGCCCCAACTTAGAGTAAGGTGCTCCTCATACCCAGACTGGAGTGAGGGTCCACTCCACACCTGGCGTTTCTAAACTCCTACTTGTCCTGTGGGGCTCTTGTGGTCTGAACTCCTCCCATCATTTTGCAGTGGCTGCTAGCAGCAGGCAGGGACAGAGCTGGTCCTCACCATCCCGGTGGATTTGCAAAAATAACATCAACATCCTTCTCTCTTCAGGTATTTACCATTTGGGGCTTCACAGGCCCTGAACAGGTCAACACCCACCTTCCCTCCAAGTAGCTCTTTTGCTGGTCAGTCAGGCCTCTGTTAGGGTAGGCCAGTTGTTTTGCGGGCAGCATAGACAGGCCCTACCGGTTCTCACCTTGTATGTCTCCCAGTTCCTGAAGAAGTTGACGGAGCCATCCAGGCGCCTCTGGATAACGGTCCAGCCTCCGGGGTCATGTCTCTGGTCGCACCACACCTGCATGAGGCGGTTGGTGTTCTCTGGCTTCACCAGGTAGATGGAGCTGGTGTCATGGCCATCCTCCAGGGCCTGCAGGCAATCTCTCCATGGGCCTGGGGACACAGACGTGCACACATCAGACCTCTCTGTTGCCCACTGCCAGGCCCCTGAGTCACATTCTCCTTCACCCCTCACCCCCAGCTACACTCCAAGCAGACACAATCTCTGGCAGGTTTTCCACCTTCAAGTCCCTCCCCCAGTGGCTTCACATTCTGTGTGTTCATATGTCAGTCATGTCAGCAAGAAGGTACAAACGTCAATTACCAAAGTCCAAACAAGCTGGGTTCGCCTTCATATTTTAAAAGTCCTTGGTCTGAGGAACCTTCAGAAGGTTTTTAAGACCTAGCCATTCAACTACATTAAAATGAATGAAATCAATACACTTCGTTTCAGCTTCTCTTCAAAACATTCCCAACCTTAGAATGGTTAAGATCAGCAATGCTAAGAAAATCCCGTTTTGTTCTTTCTATTAACTGTATGCTTATCCAACAACTGTTTATTGAGTCTGCATCCTGGCAGGCACTGTTTTGGACAGTGGAGGCCCAGGGCATTGGGGGCTGCTCTGATACCAAGCAAGGGAAAAGCTGACCTCACTTGCCTTCTAGCACCTTGAATTTGCTATGGAATCTTGTTACTTCCCTTTCTGTATGTGGGGGGTGGGGGGTAGGGGGTGGTGGCATTCCCTACCAGTGGCAGATGTACTCAGTTTTTCCTGTTTTAGATCCAACCTCTCAAATTTCTTCCTGGCTGGTGGTTGGGGTCTACCTGTCCGCATGTGATGGTTAAACTGGAAAGTTTTGGGGGTTTTTTTGTCTTTATTAGACATCTCAGGTAGGCTTTATCTGAGGCCTTGCAGCTGTATTTGGTCATCCCCACCTAGAACCTGACAGAAGGACAGGAGCTGTCTTGCTCATCTCTCTGTCCCTAGTGCCCAATATGGCATCGAGAAGAAAGGTTGATTTGGGTGCTTACCACTGACAGCCCAGGAGGGCTCTTCCCTTCATCCTCCAGGAAGAGGCTTCTTGCTCATTTGTCTGTTGGCTCATTTACCACTTCCCTGGCCCTCAGGTCCCAGTGGATGGGGCAGGACCCCAAGCACCCACCCTGGGTAGCAGATGTGGCACAAGCAGCTGCTTCCTTCTTTGCCTGGTACCACTTCCTTTTCTCAGCCTCCTTCAGTATCCGTCCTGGGGAAAGGAAGGCCAGACCTCCAGGAGGAGCATTCATCAAGGAGAAAAGGTTTCAGTTGTGTTTGGCCCAGAGCCCCAGGGACCAAGGCAGAGAATGGGAGTCTGTCCCCGACAACTGATGCAGAGCGTGTCGGTAGGCGTGGGAGGCCTCCTAGCTCTTTACCAAGTCAGAGGACAGGAGAGGCCACTTGATTTGGATGCTGGTGACGGAAGACCCGGCAGAAGCCTGCAAAATAATGCCCACTGGAAACAAGCTGCCAGACCTCTAATTGCAGAGCCATTGTGGGGCTCCTAGTAGAATATCAGATGTAAAGGCCGTGTTTGAAGAAGGAGTCATGTAGGGAGAGGCTTTAGAGGCCGTTGGGAGAGTGGCAGGTCGGCCTCTTGGCTCCCAGCCTGAGCTACTTTTGTGAGTGCAGTTGATAGTTTCAACTTTACCTTTGACATTTCCACAAAGGGCTCTTTTAAAAAGGCAGGCATTTTGAAACATTTTGTGGTTACCAGTCCGTTTGAAAAGCCAGGGAGAGCTCTAGACCCTCTATAAGAAAAATGCACAGACTCACAAGATTCTGCATACAATTTCAGAAGGCAAATGTTTAAGAACCCGTAGCTCTAAGGGAGTTCTGCCTGAAGTAGTAATTGTTGTGTGCTGTTGAGTTGATTCTGATTCATAGCAACCCTAAAGGACAGAGTAGAACTGCCCCACAGGGTTTCCTAGGCTGAAATCTTTACGTGAGCAGATCACCAGGTTTTTTCTCCCATGGAGCGGCTGGTGGGTTCGAACCTTTGACCTTTCAGTTAGCAGCTGAACGCTTAACCATTGCACCACAAGGGCTCATTAAAGAAGTAGGAATACTAATAAAGTAATAACACTAGCCGATGTGTACTGAACACTTAACTATGTGCCAGGCCCTGTTCCAAGCCCTATCCGTGTATTAACAAGCCTGATCTCCCTGATCCTCTGGCGCTGTAGGTAGTAGTATTCCCATCTTACAGGTAAGGAAACTGCAGCACAGAGACATTAGGTGATGCCCCTGAGGTGATATGGCTAGTAAGGGTCATGAACCCAGGTGCTCTGGGTGGTCCAGAGCCCACACTCTAAAGCTCTCTTCTTTTTCCCCAACCGGAGTGAACTCAAGGGTAGGGGTGCCCAGGCTGATGGATCTCTCTGTCCCTTGGTCTGTAAAAATCTTTGCCAGTCATCCAGGTTAAAAAATTTAAATTTAGAGTTCTTCTCTGTCAAAGTTTTATACTGTTAAATTTTTTGTTGATGATTTATTTTTCTTTTATGTTTACCTTTTGGTGTCTTTTGCCTATTTTTCTGCTATTTTTGTGTCTTTATGATGTAGAAGAAATTTTCCTTTTTTTTTTTTAAGGCAAATCTAACAATTGTTTCCTTTAAGGTTTTTGGGCATGACATGTTTTCCAGAGTCATGAAACAGATGTAAAATAGTATAGAAGTGTTTAGTATTTTCTGCTGTTACAAACAAATCTCCATTACGTCCGCTGTACCCTGTACTTCACATGACACTTAGGACCCATTAGCCTTCATCAAGAGCCCACATTATCAAACACATTTTTCCCCAAAAAACCCTTAGTAGAGCTCTACCAAACCTCCTGCATTCAAACACATTCCCCTTTCTTACATTAAAGGCATCAGTGGCAAAGGTCAGAAACTTAAATGATGGATGAAACTTTGTCAGAAAAATAGTTGGCATTGAAAATTGGCAGCAGTAAAATTACCATGTGGCACCATTGATATGGCTGAGTCAAAACACCCTACTTTGATGAGAAACCTCTAGCTGTTACATGTGAATAATACTATTGCAGAGGGCCAGATGAGGTATCCGACTTTGATTAAAGAATCTATGGTTGAGGAAGGTGTGGCGCTGGGGAAAGAACCCAAACTTGGGGTCAGGAGCTCTTGGCTCAAATCTTGGTAGCATCACCTATTCACAGTGTGACTTTGGACGGGTTACCAAACGAGCCTCACTTTCGTCTTCTGTAAAACGGGGAAAATCTCACCTGTTAAGAGGCTCTCACACACACGAGAGCGCGCAGCATGGAGGCCAGCCAGAGCAGGTGCTCAGTGAAGATTATTTCTTTTTCCTTCCTCTAATAGATGAAAGCTGACAGTTTTGAACTTGTACACACACACATGCACACACACACACAAAATAGGTCAATGTATTTGCTGAAGTTGTTATTATTTTGCTTTTGAATTTCCAAAAGATTAAATGTAAGATTATTTACTAATAGATGTTTCCCCACAAAGGCATATTTTGAAAGTCAGAACTTCAGTAGAGAAGGCCACAAAGATATATTGAAATAAAGAATGGAAATCTTTTTTGTCAATGAAACTGAATTTTCAATGTGCAGTGGGCAGAGCTCTCCCTTTGGTACAGTGCGAAGTGTCCAGGTGGTATTTTGCTTGGCTCCTCTTCTGAAAGGGCAGCTCTGCCCAGCGCACCACACCAGCACTAACTCGGCAGCACCTAGGCTCCGAGTGGAACGAGTGCCCCAGCCTCATCTCTATAAAGACTATATTTACACTCTCGGCAGAGCTTCGGCAGGAACGTTCCACATGAAGGGAAGTGCAGCCGTCATGGCCAAGTTGAACCTGTGTGGTTCCCTAGAGAAGCAACATAGGGTGTGGAGAGCACACAGGATTTTAAATCTGGAGGCCTGGGGGAGAAGGAATATTCGCAAATGGGAACATAAAGTAAACAGGTCTTAGGCTCCCAGGCCCCAATGTAGAATCCTGGTAAGTGTCGCAGGTGATCGGGTTTTGGTGCCTAAATCCCCTCCCCACTTCTTTTCTCCTCTCTGAGGTTTTTGACATAGGGGTCTAGCACACAGGGAAAATAGCCTCCCGGGATACCAGGAACCACTTATTGGTGGCTGATTCAGTGCTTGCTTCTTCCCTCAATGCAGCTCCTTTCTGGTAAAGCTGAATTGGAGTCTCCAGCTAGGCCAGGCCTAAGTTTTCTCTCTGTGTATCTGGCATGGCCAGATCTGCAGACCCAGCTTTAGCCTAACTTACCTACTCAGGCACCAGCAGAGAAGTGGGCTCATGAACCACATCAACTTTCAATGCAATGATTCCTCCTACTAGGGAAACAGTGGCCCTGTGAATATCTGACCAAGCAGACTGACAGCTCCCCTTGAGACTGAGAGAGCAGTCGGCAGAAGATGGGTCTGAGTATGGGCAGCAGTGATGCCTTAGGCATGCGGAGAGGAGCAAAGCCCTTCCTGGCCAAGCGCTAGACTAGACCACATGGCTAGCTAGGAGTCCGACAGGCCTGTTTATCCCCTACGCCCAGCCCTGAGTCTCGGGACTTGACCACCCTATACCATGTAGTGTGGCCTGGGCAAGGTGGGAGATGTTGTGAGGAGCTGATTCTTTTGGGCACAGGGGGAGGCCTCTGTGATATCTCTAAGATACATTCTGCTTTTGCATGAGAGCTGTATGCTGTTTTCAATTATTATTCTTACTCATGGTCTGTCTCCAAAAAGTCTTTTCACCACTCCCAGAAACATTTTTTAACAGGAGAAATGACTAGCTGTTGAGATTGGATCTGGAATTTCCTACTCAACACAATACATCTGAATACCAAGGCATATGGACTACTTAGGTGTGAGTCCCCACCCTGGCCAGCATCACGACTTGCTGGGTGTCCCATGTGAGGGCAGGAGGGCAGGCACTTGTTGGTGGGGGGTGGGGGGGAGGAGAGCAGTTATATGTGATGCTTTGAGTCTCATTTATCCAGAAGGCTTGGGGAAATAATGTTTTTATTATGGACATATATATTCTGTGTCAGTCACCACTTTTCATTGGACTAGAGTACAAACAATAACCTAAACATAGGAACATCTTAGATGTTTCCAAAGGTACCTCAAGTTCCTTCAGGGCCTCAGAGTTGACATTATGATGTTATTTCTGGTCCTTCTGGGGAGAAGGTCCAAATGCTTGTGCCCGCCTTTCAGGCCACTTTAGTCCTCAGGCACCACAGGCACAGTGCCTGGGGCCAACAAGCTTCTCAGGAGTTTAAGAAAATTTTTGAGGCCTAAAAAAATTTATGGGCTCTAAATTAATGAAAAGAAAATTGCAAAATCAAAATTTATAGTGTATAATTACGTGTCTGCAAAGTGCAACATCTTGTCAAGTTCATTAACTGTTAAATTTAGTCTTCATAAAAATCTTACTACTTTTGAAAACAATTTGTAGGTTGGATTTTTCTCACTTCCCAAGAATTCCTGAACATGCCTGATGTTTGCCGAGAAGTCAGAGCCAATAAATTAATCGAGTTACTCTTGGCCAAATAATTTCAAAAGAAAAATTAAAATCTTTTAGAATTTTTTACAGTAAAAATTACATTAGATGTGTGAGGTTGATATATTTCAATACGCTTGATACACTCTGAGACCTCCCTTACAGCCCATGAAGGTCTTAAAGGGATCCTGTTTCTGCTTGTTTGACCTCAGGAAAAAAAAAACATTTGCAGTCTTACTTCCCATATGACACTTTCAGAAGCATTGTGCCCACTTCTAGGTTTCCATCAGTGCAGTTGTTCAGGAGGAAGAACAGGAACTTCAAAGCAATAATACAAGGAAAACAGGTTAGAATATCAGGGGGTCCAATGTGCTCACTGTGTGCAGAGGTGAATAGCTCACTATGGCTCTCTGGAACTGGTGGGAGTGAGGCCTGGAGACCCTCTGAGTGAAGTGGTCAGTGGTGCTTAGAGGCTTCCTGGATGAGGGAGCTCACTGGACATAGAGGTGGGCAGTGATAAGAATGACCAAGACTCAGGCCAGAGACTAGTGGCACTCTTCTGCAGGCACATCATGGAAGAACTTATCAGACCCATGACTGCAATCCACAGATACTGGACACTTAACCTACCTGTGATCGGCCAAACGTTTAACCCTTTCCAAGAAAGGGAATCAGCTTAGTTTGGCTTGTTCTCAGAGAACCTGTGTTGACTTTTATTGATGATCATTTTATTTTCCAAATGCTCACAAATCTGTCTTTATGATCTTTTCTGTAATGTTACTGGGGCTTGACCACAAGCAGTTGGTATGTAATTTCTGGTATTATGTTCTTTTTCTCTTTCGGAAAATGGGACATTTGCATCAAACCTGGTCTTCATGATCTTTGACGATTACTGGCAGTGGCTCTGAGAGTATATCTGCAAGGCCCTCTGCCCTCCTCATCACCTCTTCCAGAAAGTTTCTCCAGCCCCAAAAGAGCTACTGAATCCTCAGTGAGGTTCCCATAATGCCTTATATATTTATCTGTATTGGAATATAATAATAATGATGACTACCATATATCTGGTGCCTTCTACCTGCCAGGTGGTTTACATGTGATTTCATTTCATCAGTGTAGGTATTATTGTCTTTGTTTTACTGATGAGGACACTAAGGCTCAGAGAAATCACACGACGGAAAAATGGAGTATCTGGGATTAGAACTCAGGTCTGCCTTCTAAGCCCTGGTTCTTTCTACTGTACCATGCTACGGTTATTATACCATATTAGAATTGTTAGGGGTCTGCCGCCCCCATTACACTGTGGGCTCCTGGGGGACTGGAGCCATCTCAGGGACAGTGAGTACGTGTTGATCTTTCCAGTCTAGTGTTGAAAGTCACTTAGCGCTTCCCATGCCTTCCTCCATCTTGTGAGCTGCATTCCCTTCATCTTCTTCATTCTATTCGTTCCAGCTTGAGAACCAGTAATAGTAAATCTGTCTGGAAACAGGGACCGCATAACAGAGGATAATCAGCATCCAGACCTAACCCTGGAAAATGAACCCTGTATTGTGGGGAAATCTGTGGTCTGCACAGAAGGTCTGGGATAGTGACAGATGATTGGATTTTCTGTTCTTTTCGTTGTTACCCTAGAGATATCACCTAAGATATCTTAATTTCACCGTTTAAAACAATTTTAAAACTATAGTATTTGTCATTTGGTCTTTTCTTAGCAAAATTTTTCTCTATATGTACAGTAATTTTAACTTAAATTACTGTGTCAAAAAAATCTAAGAGAAAATCACTTACTCATTTTTAAAAAGGTTAACATAAAACTACTGCAGGTCCTGTAGCTCCACTGGCTCATCTTGAGATAGAGGGCCAGGATCATCAGGGGGTTTTTCAACATTACCTTCTTCCAGCTTCATCACAGGGACAGCTGAAGTTGAGGCAGTACTGATGCAGGGATTGCAGGAGGGACTGCCTCTAGTGTTCCTCTAAGCAGGTCTCTGCTGCCTGAGTGCTTCATTGATGCTGATAGAAACCACTAGGAAGTACACTTCGTTACTTTTACAATAGTGTAATAACCATTGGGCTCAGCAAATTCAACCAGCTTTGTTTTAGATGCTGTAGTACGATGCTAACTTAATTCTACTTTTTTTGTGTGACATTTTAGGATTATAATAGTATACTACATAAATTCACCACAGCAGTCCATTTGTGTGACTAGTGAGCTGGCCACAGATGCCTGATCTCCACAATTTTCTAGATTACTTTCATTTTGTTAAGTGCCAAACTGCTGGGATTTCCAGGCCACAAGATGCCAGATCATCAGACTTTTACAGTAACAAGTTGGGGCTGAGCATTTAGCTGATTGTCTTCCTTGGAAAACTGCCTGAGGAATAGAGGGATAGCTTTCCGTCACACTCAAAAGGCTCTTTGTGATAAGTTCCCCAAGGTACCGAGGAGGCGGAGAAGAGAAAGCAAAGCAAGAAGGAAGATGATCCTCCTTGAACTTGAGTGGCTTTTGTTTATGAAGAAGCTAGGAAAGAGTGTTCTTTGAAATGTCTCTGGATTACATAGTTTCTAATGAATTTGGGAATCTTATTTTGATCTTTTGTTTAACCATAAAATTTTAAGGAAAAAAAGAAAAGACAGTATAGCACAGTGAAAACAACATAAGCTCTGGAGGCAGGAAATCTGGGTGTGGGGTTTCTCTTAACCTCGGTTACTTAAAGGCTGAAACAGTGGTGGCTGCTGTCATCCTCACCAACATCAGACCACCCCGCTGCTTCTCCAGCTCTCTACAGTGCTTCAGGCTTGGAAGCCCAGTCTGCTAGAGCTGATCCACACATGGGACCAATACCTTTTTACCTGGATTGATGATTGCTTGACTCCAGAAAGAATGGAAACCACAGTGTGATATATTTCATTTTCTACTTTAAAACATACCATTGTGCTAGGGAACTACAGTCTAATGTACATATTCCCTACCTTATACCAAAAAAACCCAAACCTGTTGCCATTGAGTTGATTCTGATTCATAGCGATCCTATAGGACAGAGTAGAACTACCCCATAGGGTTTCCAAGGAGTGGCTGGTGGATGCAAACTGCCGACCTTTTGGTTAGCAGCCAAACTTCGTAACCACTGCCCACTGTGCCACCAGGGCTCCTCCTACCTTATAAACCAAACCAGTTGCCATTGAGTTGATTCCAACTCATAGGGACCCTATAGGAAAGAGTAGAACTGCCCCATACGACAGAGAAGAATGTTCCCATAGGGTTTCCAAGGAGCGGCTGGTGGATTCGAACTGCTGACCTTTTGGTTAGCAGCCGAATGCTTAACCACTGTGCCACCAGGGCTCCTCCTGCCTTATAGGGGAGTATAAAATATACGGCAGGGGTGGTGGGGATCTATCTAGGAAAACATTCTCATCCATGCCTTGCTGGTAATAGGCCATCGGTGTTGAGGGGTGGGTGGCTTCTATGTATGCATTGTATTATTAGTGAAGCAGTCTGGCTACCAAATGTGACCCCAAGGGCAGATCATATCTACTGATTTTTATATATTTAGAACTAACATACTAAAAGAAATCAGGGCTTCAGACTGGGTTATACCTTGAAATGTTGAGTAGAAGTAACCCCAGAGAATGTGTTCAGATTTGATAAAAATTACTCAGGTGCTTAGCATGTTTTCTATCTGAGAGCCCACTTGGTTCCTCCTAGGCGTGGGTAAGGGAGTGCTATGATATGGGTAGATTCTCAGTGAGTGCTTTTTGTTACTGGAACCAAGAGTGTTCTAGTAACAAGTTCACCAGCTCTGTTCTCAGAGCTCTTTTTCAAGGACCTGGTTGGAGCCTGGTACCATGAAACAGTGATAGAGGGTCAAGTCCCAGGTACTGGTAGCTGGGGCTGAGTCAAGCATTCATAAAGTGATTTTCATACCAGTTTCCCTCCAGCCTTTCCAGGGGGAGGCTCCAGGAGTGGTTAAGACAGACTTGGGTTTGAGCCTGACTGAGCCACTTACTAGCTGTGTAATCTTGGGCAAGTTACTTAACCTTTCTGAATCTCAATATCCTAGAAGTTATAAGTTTAGGGACTGATTGTGGCTCTCTCAATACTACTCCCTCACCCAGGCCTTGTTGTTGTTAGGTACCGTCAAGTTGGTTCCGACTCATAGAGGAACCAATTGAGCTCTCAGACAGAAAACATGCTATGCACCTGGCTAATTTTTTTCAAATCTGAACACATCTCTGGGGTTACTTCTACTCAACATTTCAAGGTATAACCCAGTCTGAAGTCCTGATTTCTTTAAATATGAGAGGCCCCTAACAGTTTTAGTATTTTTATTATTTTATGGCCCTTCTTTATCCATTGAGAAACAAACTGAGCTGGTTGTGTTCCCTTTCCCAGAAAACAGCTACTATATAAAGTACCCACTATGTTTGGTTTTTAAAGATTCATTTCAGACAAGCCTTGCTGTGGCAGCTGGTGATAACACTGCCTTTTCTTCCCGAATCAGTCTCTACGATAGGGCTGTGGCGAGAGGGTTCGTGTATATGCGGCTCTGCCTGGGGTGAACTGAGAAACAGTGTCCCAGGCCTTCTAGAACCTGTCCTGGGAGAAGGTCAGAACTGAGGCCCCTGTCTTGTCCTTTTCCTTTGTGTCTTAAACTTTCCTCTTTAACACACCTGATTGACAGCTGTGCGTGTGTGTGTGTGTTTGTGTGTGTGTAGAGGAGGAGGAGATAGAGGGATGTGTGAGAAAGAGCAGAAAGAAAGGAGGGGGTTGGAAGGGTGGGCGGCAGCAGCAGGACCCGTGGGTCAAACCTCACCATAAGCAGCATTCTAACTGGTCTGGCCAGACCCGAGAGAGACAGGACAAAACACAGGTGAGAGGCCAGGGAAGCTGAGCCGTTGCCTTAGTCTCCCTCACGCAGGCTGTCAGCAGGCCAGGGCCCGGCCAGGGGCCAGCCTGTTCTTGTCTCTGGTCAGGAACATGCCTGTTGAGTGCAGCTTCAGATAAGCAGGCCATGGCTCCCTCTGTCCCCTGGGAAAGAGCGTGCTGTGGGCTCAGCAGCCCAGACAATCATGAAGAGCAGATGACTCTGAGGTTTCTGAATGAGAGAAGGATTTTTAAGCTGCCAAGGCTTGGGTGCATACGTGTTTAATTGCAAAGGTTTCTGGCTGAGCAATGTCCCCGGGAACAAAGAATCTGTTGGGTGAGAGCACAGAAGACAGTTTTGTCTTCCAGGGCCGCAGCCTGCCTTACAAGCTCTCAAAACAGGCCTGATAAGAACTCTTTGCTTATTGGCTGTCTCAGACCTGGTAAGGGCCATGCCAGGCCTTTGGAGCTGGATAGAGGGAGACCATCTGGTTTTTCCTTCCAGCTTAGTCCAACACCAGGAAAGGGCAGGGCCCTCTCCAACCACTCTCTTCGTGGGCTACCTCCGAGAGGAGATCCTTTGTCAGACCAGAGGTGCTGATTTTACATGATAGAAATAATGGGCACTGTATGGATCCCAGATACATTCATACATCAGCCACCTCCACTAGACTGAGTTTCTGGAGGTCAGGGACTAGTTTTTCACCTGCTCCCCTTATCTAGCACTGTGACAGGCACAGAGTAGCTGTACCATATAACATAATATTACATACTTGATTGCATTGAGTTTCCACAACAACCCTGTGATGTTATGACTTTTGCCCCCATTTTACAGGGGAGAAAATTGATGCTCAAAAGAGTTAAGGAACTTTCTCATGAGCAAACAGCTAACAAGGGGTAAAGCCTAGATACAAACCCAGGTCTTCAATCCTACATTGTATGTTGACCAGCTCACTTCAAGCTCAGGAATGTCCTGAAATTGTTGAGTCAGAAACCAGAGATGCTTAGGAGAGAGAAGATTCATTGGGTAAACATTAAGACCAGCCTGACTCATGTTAGGATTATAACAGACTTTCAGTTGAGCCTTCATTTGGTGCTCAAGAACATGTTTTACCCTCTGGGTATTCTACCAAGACATATTAGCACACCCTGCCCTCTCTCAGAGTTCTGATTTAAAACAGATGCATGTACAGATACAGAACACCAAAGCAAGAAAGGGACTGTTTGTTTATTTTAATCTCCTTGTTTTAAGATGAAGAGATCAAGACCAGAGGTGACTAATAGCTACCATGTATTGAAAATTACCATCAGCCAGCACTGTGCTAAACACTTTTTTTTTTTTGCAGCATTTCACTTAATCTTCAGATAGGCACTATTTTAATCCCCAGTTGACAGATGAGGAAACTGGGGCTCAGAGGGGCAAAATGACTTGTCTAATTCACTGAGCTACTCAGTGGAGAACCAAAATTTGAACCTAAGTCAGTCTTCTCCAAAGTACATGTTCTCAACCCCACACCTAGTCGGGGTCTTTCCTTCGAGGTGCTGTGGGCCCTGCATCTAGCTTCCCTCCTCCATCCGACCACTGACAGGCAAACAGTGCCACCCTTGTCCTTTACACTGACCATCGTTCTACACTGAGGTGCGGCCTCTCTCTGGACTTAGCAAGAAGCTGCTCTTCCCAGTACTGGTGATTACTGTCAAAAGTATGAAGTAAGTGTAAAACAGGACGTGTTCAGTAAAAATGCCTTCCTGTTTATACAACAGAATAGTACCAAAATCACCGACTTGGAGCAGATATATGGTTAGTTTTTGCAAAGATGACTCTAGTTTTCATCTGACAGTGAATTTGGAAGGCTAACAGGGTCCTGGATGAATGAGGGCTAAGCTTCAGGGGGCTGAGTTCATGCTGACATTCTGGCAGGGGCACTTGTTCCCCCTAAAAGAGAGGATTCTCAGGGTCCTAGAGCACAGAGGAGCTAACCTTCAAGTGAAAAGGCATGAATTAAGTCCATCTTGAAGATCCTAAGCCTATGAGCAAGCCACTTCACTTCTCAGAGCTTCAGTTAACTTGTCCATGAATTGGAGCTACAGGCGTTAATGGTGTAATATACATGAGAATGGCCAGTGCAGTATTTTGGTCAAGCTTCAAAATCTACTGCAGCAGCTTCTTCTCCATCAGCAACACCAGAGCTCCCCCAAAATGGTATTCTGAGAATTACCATATAAAAGATGAAACAAGTGTTTAAGAATATATTGAATCATCATTGAAAATTCTAGATAGCAGACTCTAGGGAACGTGTGGACTTTAGAAAGTACTCCCTGCCATCTCCCAGTCCCTAAAATGTGCTTATCATAGTTTTAAAGTGATAGCTTTCTTTCTTTTTTTTTTTTTTTTTGGCCTATTGTTTATTCAGTGAGTACTTACCAAATGCCAACTTTCTGCCAGGCGTGGCACTGGAGCCTGGAGTACACAAGCTTGCAGGAGAGACATCCTGTTTGCCAACACATAGTGCAGAGCCTAGAAAACTACAGGCCTTGGTCTTTTTCCTCAGATCCCAGAGAACATTTGTTCTCTTCTGAGATTCTTCCTGCTTTCTGGTTCTACCTTTAAGTACCCATCTAAGGAATGTGGTCCCCCTTTGGCCCCACTGGCTCTAGCGGCTTGGCCTAAGGGATTGCTGGGGGATTGCACAAGTCTGTTGACCCGGCTTTAATTTGCTGTGGCTTTTCCCCGAATGTGTTCACAGCCAAGGGGAAGCCTGGGGCCTGACTGCAAGGCCCAGATGGAAAGTGGTCCCAGAAGGACTTACCCGACGGCTTGTCTGTGGAGGATGGGAGGCTGGTGAGAGTAGGCATGGTGGGCAGAGGGGGCGGAAGCACTTTCAAGTTCTGGTCACTCTGGATCTCATTGGTGGAGATCTGATTGATGATGCGGTTGTAGGTGGGTGGCTGGTAGACCCGGGGTGGTGTGGCGGGTGGTGGCTGTGGGACGGGTCTGGCCATGGGTACCCGCTGGCAGTGCTCCTCGAGCTGTGCGATGATCTCCGACTGGTTGTGGGCCAGTGTGGCCAGGTGCTGGTACTTGTGCTCCAGGTCCTTATACTTGCTGGCCAGCTGCAGCATGTCGGCTGTCTGGTTAAGGATCCTGTTCTCCAGCTGGGAGAGCTCCAGTGCGTTGTCCCGCTTGCGGATGATCTCATGCAGGAGCTGCATGTACAGCTGCGTGACTCGCGAGTTCATGTTGCGGCTCTCTTTGCGCAGCAGCTTCACCTCACTCACAATGCCGCCGTCCACCTCCACCAGCTGCTGCAGCGTCTCAATCTGCCGCTTCTGCTTGAGCAGCTCGTTGTTGAGCAGCTCCAGCTCCTGCTTGTGCACTCGGTTTTCCAGGAGCACCTCAGGCTCCTTGGAGTTGACGCATATGGCGCCTGTGACCCGCTGCTGGGGTACAATGAAAGTGTAGGTGCACTTGTCCGAGGACTCACCAGCCCGCTTGTACCTGTTCAGGTAAATGAACTCACTTTGCGTGCCCTCCTCAGCGCCCTCAAAACCATCCTCCTGGCCCGCAGCAGCTCCTGCAGTGGTCAGCAGTCCCAGCCACCAGCACGCTACACACAGTGGCCTCATGGTCCTTGCAAAATGGTTATTCTTTGTGAATAAAGTCTATGAAAACCTGAAAGTAAACAGAATGGGAAAATCAGTGATGTTCCCATTGCTGCTGGTGGCCTGTGCCATAGATGACCTCAGCCTTCTCACCAGGTAGATCTTTCTAAAAAGTGCAGCTTCAGGAGTCCATGTTCTACTTTCCTGGAGTCAGAGAGGAGGGCAGCCCTTCTGGAAGCCAGAGAAGGAGACAGACAGGCGCCAGCAGAGATAGAAAGTAAAAGGGAGGGGGATGGAGCATCTGAAGGCAGGAGGCTACAACCCTGCTGTTCCTGAAGCCAGCTCCATGCCCACAGCCCTCTTGCTGCACTCCTAGCCTGGAGCCTGAGAACCACATTGGGGCAGCTTGAAGCTGGGGAGAGGAAGTAGAGAAGAGATGTCCGATCTCCCTTCTCCCCTTGCCTCAGACTCTTCAGACTGTTGTCTCCCCATTCTACACTTTCATAACCCCTTGTAATTTCCCTTTGTAACACCTGTCACAGTTGTGCACAATCGTAGTTCTTTTTAGTATTGATCTCTTCTGCTGGACTCTAAGCTCCATGAGGCCAGTTACTGTGTCTGAATCAATCCTGTATCCCTAGGATGTTGTGCTAAGCAGGCATTTTGCAAACATTTGTTAATGAGTGAATTGCTAGACACAGTACTGAATGTGTTCAATTTGTAGTGGGCAGTATCAGTGGAAGGATGTGTCCGGTCACATGGGTTTAGTCTGTGTGTTAGCTAAGCTACAGAGCCCAAACAGGAACAAACAACTGAGCTCTTCTAAATCCAAGTATTCGCAGCAGCCAGTAACTGCATGGTCATGATCATTGCAATGTGATGAAATCAGAACAGGAGCAAAAAACAGACACGTGTCTCAGGATTTGCTTCAGTTCTATTCTTGGACCGTTCATTCCTACACTAGCTATCCATTGAACATCTGCTGTGTGCCAGGCAGTATGCTAGCTGCTGGAGCTACTGCTGCAAATAAGACAGACCCGGCCCCTTCCCTCACAGGGCTTATGCATTATTACATAATTTGTAAGTGCTGTGAAGCAGAAGTATCCTATACTATGAAAGGGTATGACAGGAGAACTAGCCTAATCAGAGGGGTCAGGAAAGCTTCCCTGAGAAAGTGACCTTTACACTGACCCTTGAGGGATGAGTAGGAGTTAGCTAGGCCAAGAAGGAGGGAACGGACGTGCACTAGATCCCTCCTCTTGCCTGCTCAAGGTCATTGCTCCAGCAGTTCTCCCCATCTCTCCTGCATGACCACGCGTTTCCTACAATCATGCTATTTTTTCCCTTAATTTAAAGAAAATCCTCTCTTGACCTCAGATACCCTCTCCAGCTACTGTTGTTCCATTTGTCTGCTCCCCTTTTTAGCAAAACCCTCCGAAGAGTTGCCTTCACTGACTGTTTCCAATTCCTGTTTTTCTCTTGATCCCACTCCCATCAGGCCTTTGCCCCCTCCCCTCCACTGAAGGTGCTCTAGACAATATCACCAGTGGCCTCCATTTTCCACATCCAGTGGTCTTGTTCTCAGGCCTCATCTTGTTAGTACTTTGCCTCTCAGCAATGTGGGGCATAGGTGATCATTTCCTTCTTGAATTTCCTTTCCAGGACACCACCCTTTCCTGCTGTCTAACTGGCTGCTCTCTCATTCTCCATGGCTTGTTCATTCTCATATATTCTCATATTCCTATTCTCTTCATGTCTGGGGGCCCAGAGCTCAGTCCTCAGACCTCTTCTTTACCTTGGTAATCTCCTCCATCTTGTGGCTTTGATGACCTGCAAGCACTGACAACTCCCATATTATTTCTCTAGCCCAGACTGCTCCCCTTGACTCATACATGCAACTGCCTCTGTGACATTCCCACTCAAATATTTACTAGGCATCTCAAACTTAACTTATCCAAAAAGGCACTCCTGGTTTTGCCCACACCTCCGTCCCAACCAGTTCATCCCACAGTTTTTCCTGTTAGTGAATGACAGCTCCATTCTTGTAGTTGCTCAGGCCAAAAACCTTGAAGTCAACCTTGACTCCTTTCTTTCTTTTGATTCCCATATCTAGTTTACCACCAAATTAGAATAGTAATATCACACAAGTATTTCCAGAATCCTACTGCTTCTCCCCATCTCGCTTGCCATTACCCTGGTGCAACTCACCTTTACCTCTTGCCTGGACTACTGCAATAGTCTACTAACTGGGCTCCCTGCTCCTGCTCTTGCCCACTCTACAGTATAGTCTCAATCCAGCAGCCAATGTGGTCACGTCTGTAGTCAGATGAGGTCAGTCTTCTATTCAGAATGCTCCAGTGGCTCCCCATCTCGGAGAAAAAATCAGTGAGTCTCTAAGGCCCTCCATAATCTGGTTGCTGCTACCTTCCTGACCTCATCTCTTTCTTCTCTCCCAGCTCATCCCCCTCCAGCTACACTGGCCTCCTGGATGTTCCTTAAGCTAACCAAGCACACTCATGACTTAGGGCCTTTGCACTTGTTCTGTTCCCTGTCTAGAAACATTTCCTCACTTCCTCAGGGCTTGCTCTTTCACCTTTTTCAGGTCTTTGCTGCATTATCACTTTCTCAGTTAGGCCCTCTCTGGTTATATAAAATTGTGACCTTGCCACCTATCCTCTCTAGAGTCCTTATCATCATCAGAAATATACTGCCTGTCTCCCTGCCACCCCTCTCCCTGAATGTAAGCCCCCTGAGGGTAGGGGTTTGTCTGTTTTGGTCACTGCTCCATTCATAGTGCCGAGCACATGGCCTGGAATGCGTAGAAGCTCAATAAGTATTTGTTAACTGAATGAAAAGACATACCCACTAAGAGTTGCTGCTGTGAAGAGGGATACACCAGGGCCGGGGGAGCCCATGAGGAAGTGACTGCCTGAGAGGGCATGGGAGCTGTACAGAAGAGGGGTCGTTCATGATATTTATTAACAACATCCATAACTACCGTTGACTAAGTACCCACTATGTACCTGACCCTGCCTCAAGCAGTTTGCAAGTGTTTTCTTATTTTATTGAAGCCTGACAGTGTCTTTTTAAGGTAGGTACTATGGTTATTTCCATTTCACAGATGAGGAAACTGAGGTTCATAGAAGCCAAATGACTTTCCCAAGATCCCACAGCTGAAAGGTGGTAGAACCAGACTCAGCCCTGGTCTAATGAACTTAAACTTTTAAACTCTTAGTGACTACACAGAAATGGGCTTAATCTGGTTTTTAGTAGTAAAAAAGTATTAGCATCACCACTTTCTGATTTCACATTAACGGACCGCCAACCTTTAGATTAGTAGTTGAGCGCAGACCATTTGCGCCACCCCAGGGACCTAACAACCATGGCACAGGACCTGAAGGTTTTGTCTTCCCAAGCTACTTTGGGGGCTTTTCAGGTAAGCAGCCTGAGTCCTGGCTCTACCTTGTGCCAGCCAGCGAGCAGTTACAAAACAGACCCTGTGCTCCTCCAGGCCATACTGAGCTATTTTTCACTTAAATGACAAAGCCCAGCAGTGGTTCAATGGGCAGCTCAGGCTTTTCCAGCCCAGGCAGAGAAAGGTGTGTGCGTCCCTCTGATTTGGGTTCTACTACGAGGTAGTGCTGCGGTGATGTCAGTGGAAACCAGCCTGAGTTTGTCAGTGTTTGCCTGGTTTCCAATGGCACTTTGGCTGCCCCTGTGCTGGCGGCTGCACCCGCCAGAGAACAAGGGGGAGGAGCTGCCCTCCTGGCTAGGGTGGGCCTGTTGGGGCTTTTGCCTTCTGCAGGCTACTCACCTGCAGCAGCTGGTGACAAACACTTCTCTGTGCTGCTCTGGCCTCCGCCTTGGCCAAGAATCTGCCAGAGAGGCCCACAGAGGCAACTGGGCTCCAGGTAAGGGTTGGTTTCCAAACCTTCCAAAGCCTCAAGATCCAGGAGGGCTGCACTATTTATAGTTGAGTTCTTCCTCTCCTAAGTGTGGACCGTCACGGCTTCCTGGGAAAAGCTCTGCACACTTGGACTTGAGATCCCAAAGGCTAAGCCTCTTCTGTGAAATGGAGGTGATCAAACCTGCCTTGTACACTAGGTAAGGAACATGGGAGCATTTCAGAAACTAGAGATTGGAATTAGGTAATTGGGAAATGATAACAAGGACAACAACGACAATGACAATAAAACATTAAGGACCGCTGAATACAGCAGGCAGTATGTTGAGCGGCTTTATCATCTCCTCGAATCCTTACAGTAACCCTATGAGATGTCACATTATCCCTGTTTTACAGAGGAGGACTTGGAGTCCCTTGATCCAGTTACAGAGCTGGGCTCTGACCCAGGAGGTCTCTGGCCTCACTGCCCAGGCCCTGAAGCAGTGCACTGGTTAGACTGGGCTGACTGTCTTGGTGTCCTTAGCATCTCGAACAGTACCAGCCACAGGGTGGAAAGGCAAGAGACCTGCAGACATCGTTATAGACTGTGATGTCTTTAAGGAGCATTTCTTATGATTGTTAGATTAAAAAAATAAACCAGACTTGACAACTAATACTTTACAGGTTTTCGCGTTCACACGGCCCTTTAGATACACATTATCTCATTTAGTTATTATTATTATGCCTGTTTGAAGAGTGAGGAAACTAAAGCTCAAAAAGGTTTCAGGTAACTTGCTTATTGGTTGCACTGCTAGTAGTGGTCCAATCCTGAAGCTGCAAGATTCTGGGTCTTACTGTTATGTTTCCATGGGTTCTGGGCTTAGCAGGGGTGACTTGGAGCAGATTGGGTTATAAAAAGGACGGGAAGGAACAAGGCACTGTGCTGAGTACCTGGCATGCAGGGTCCCTGGTAGTCCAGCCAGTTTGTTATTCCTCTAGTTTTATAAATGAAGACTCTGAAACCTAAACAAGGCTAAGTGACTTGCCCAGGAACACACAGCAGGTAAGAGGCAGAGCTGGGCCTAGAACTCAGGTCTGCCTGACACCAAGGGCCATGTTGTTTGTGCCACCTGTGGCCTTGGAGTCATTTATTAAAGATTCCAACTCCACGCACCCCCCACCCCCGCAAGGTATTTGCTAACTTGGCAGTTCCTAATGAGCAGTAATGAATTTGTTTACTCATGCTCTCGATATTTATTCAACTAATTGCATCCGAAGAGAAGTAACCCCCCAACATTCTAGCCATCTTAGGCCTGGAGAAGAACTCAACTCCAGTCAAAGCGATGCTCCTCAATTTCTTCCTATGACCGACAAAGAAAAGCAAATCCAACTGTTTTCCTTGGCTTAGAAATTAAAATAAAAACGTTTCTTAAAATTGCTTTTCCACATTGTATTGTGAGGAGTTTCCATTATGCATGGGTTTTCACTCCCCAGAAGTGAAGCCAGCATGACCACTCCACGTGACTGTGTTTGCACACTGGGAGGCAGCCTCTCCAGGGCTTGGGTCCCACCTAGCCTCCAGTGGACTCCTTCTTAGTGTCCCCACTTGGCCTGGTGTGGTGGTGCCACACACCATGTGTCCACATCCCTCTCACTGCCACAGTGCTGTAACCCAGAGGAAAGACCACTATGTGGGAAAAGTCATTTTCAAAAGACAGACCTGTACATCTTGTGCTGTGGCAGAAGCAGCTGACTTGGGCACTCTTTTGAGTTCTCACTCCCAAGGTTAGGAATGAAAGAATTCAAATAATAAAAATAATAATTACAGCTGATTATTACTGTGACCCAAGCATTTTATATACATTATCTCTATCTTCCTCTAGGAGGGAGGATAAGTTGTGCACTGTGCAACTCTAGGGGGCACAACTCACACTCCTAGTCTTTGTATACTTACATTACAACAATTTTCTATTTCTCACAAAGATGCTTTTAACAGCAGGGTTGACAGTTACCCCAGTTTTTAGGTGAGAAAACATTACTCAGTGGCAGAGCTGGTAACAGAATCCCAAAAATATACTTCAAAATATACCATGCTAAATGTATAGGAACAAAAGTGCCACAGTGAAAGAGATTGTTCTCTGACCTCCCAGGAAGGAGGACGACAGGAGAGCTCATGAGATCCCCACCACTGCTGATCCCAGGAAAGCTTCTGAATTAAATCCAGCTCTCGGAATGGTTATTTCATCATCAGTCCGGGTTGTAGTCCTGCCTGGAGGACTCATAGAGCCCACCCTTCTTTACCCAAGCAGCCCTGCCCTGTTGCTCTGTGATCACAGATGGCTGAGCATAGTCCAGGCCAGAGGAGGCACCCCACCACTGCAAGAGGCCTGAGGACAGGGCCTCTGCCAAGGCAGTGAGGGAATCTGTAAGTGCTGCCTGGTCCCCAGTATGTCCAGCTGGCCCCTGACGTCTGGGTTCTGGGCAGCTAGGAACTTGAGCTGAGCTTGAATGAAGCTGATGGACATGGGCAGGGATCAAAATTGTTAAGCCAAAACAGGACTGAAAAGAGACAAATCAAAGCTTCAATGCTGACATAGTTCCTACTAAAACTGGTTGAAATATAGGCATGCCAGGGGGGTTGGACTCAAGCCAATCGGTAATCTAGAATAGGGAAGGAGTCCAGGTGAAGGAAAATCCCAGAAGAAAAGTCTCTAAAGGGCCCAACTGACCACATAATCAATAGTATTTCATTTGTCATTTGCTTGTTGTAAACTTTCTGTGTGCCCAGCTGTGCTCTATTTGTTCTATCACACTTACTCTTACAACCTTATGAGTAGAGGACTGTGCACCCTAGTTTGCCCCAGTTGAGGCTTGTTGTCTTATGTAATTATCAATAGCACCTCCTTTCACTCTCAAAAGTGTTCTGATTGGACAATAAATGATAGGTTCCCTTACTTCGGAGAAAAGTATTATTAGCTGCATTTTGCAGTAGAGGAAACCCAGGTCCAGAAAGGTTAGGTCATTTTCCCAAGGCCACTTGGCAGTAAATATTAGAACTGGGATTTCATTGTCTGACTCCAAGGTCCATGCCTCACACACCATGTGCAATATTGTCTCTCCAACCACTATGAATAAAAGGCGCTTACTTGCTTGTTTAATGGCAGGGATACAGATCACTTCTTAGTCACTGTTGACTGAATAAGTCGAAACGGTTTTAGGTCAGCACAGGAGAGAGCTTTGTTGGATGTTAGAAAGAGCCTTTTGATCATCCAGGTGGTAAGACCCCAGAATGGGCATCTAAGGTAAGCAGTGGCATCCTTGCCTTAGAAAACCTGGAGAAGGGACTATGCATCATTTGTCCCGGGTGATTCACCACCAGCCTGGAGGCCAGGGAGGGAGCATCTGGATCTCCAACTGCCATCCCCTCCCAACCTAGAATCCTGTGAATCATTCCCCACCAAAAGGTTATGTGGGCACCCAGGGAGTCTTGAGCCAATTCACAGCTCTCATAAGATCTTCGAATAAACCATTCTCCCATCCATCCAGTCTTCCATCCATTTAATTTAGCTTTCCCAGCCAGCCAGCCATTTGTATTGCTGTAACCTGGGCCTGGCCCTGATAGGTTGATTATAAGAGGCATGGTTCTGAACCTCCAGCCAACATTTCTGTGATTAGAATGTGTCTTAAAATTGATGTGTACATGTAACAGGATATTGTATTGTTTTAGCTAACTCCCTCCCCCACCCCATCCCCCAGCCCCCAGCAGGCATGAACCAGAAAAGCAGATAATCTAGGAGCAAATTGGCCTGGAAGAGTAGCATTTGTGGGGGTGGGGTTTGAATCCTCCTGATGCCCCAGGCCCATGTGCTGCTGCCACTGTTGAGTTGCTAGCTCCCGGAAAGGGCTGAGTCCACAGAGTAAGCAGGTTGTGGTCACACTGTGAGATCATGGGGCAAGAGGGGATATGGTTAGGCAGTGGGGAGCTGGTTGCCTTTGCAGAGGGACGAGGATACAGCTGTTACCTTTCATGGTGCATTATTTGGGAAGCATTTTGAGATTCCCCCAAACCCTGCACACTGATTCAGGAGCCTGTGCTGACAGAGCAGAGTTTGCAGAAGCCGTTTTAGAGCCCAGCTTCTGAGTTGGCTGCTGTATTTCCAGCAGTACCTGGTGTGTCCAGAGCCCTGGAACTGGGGGAGCCTCAGATGAGGGGAGCCCCCTGGAGCTGGGGGCTGAGTGGGCAGTGCTGCTCTAGGGTGGCTTCTTGGGAAATGCAGGCTTTGCCTGGAGCTGCTCTTCTGGGCCAGGCAGGGCGTTGGCACCAGGACCACCTTGGCTTGTTGAGATGAGCTCATCCATTGAGCACTGGGACAAGCACTTTCTGGGCCTGTTTCATTAATCCCAGCAACTTTGTGAGGCAGGGGTTATGATTATCTCCATTTTTCAGATGAGGAAACAGAGACAAGAGATGAAGTCACTTGCCCAGGGACACAGAGCAACAAAGTGGTGGAGCTGGGCTTAGAACCAGGTTTGTCTACTCCAGAGCCAGGTTTCTTCCCCACACAATCCTAACTGGCCTCCCTGCCTTTGGGAGTCCACATTGCTCATGGCTCCAGGAATGTCTTTCTAGAACTTATATCTTATCATGTCAGTGTCCTGCTTAAAATCGGACCCTATGTTTTCATGCCTCCTTGCCTTTGCACATGCTGTTGCTCTTGCCTCAAGCACCTTCCCCATAGTTCTGCCTAACGAATCACGTCTTCCTCGCTAGGTTTATCTCATGGGTCCACTTCTCTCTGAAGCTATACATTTGCAGTGAGGTTCCCACTTCCTTCTCCAGCTCCCATAGCATGGGTGTGGGTGCTTCCATCACAGCACTCAAGGTACAGATTGTACTCATCTGGTTGTCTACTCCCAGACTATGAGCTTTAAAGCAAGGTCAGGACTGTTTCCCCCTCTGAATATCTAGTACCCAGGATGGCATCTGGGTTACTAAATAGGAATTCAAGGATTTCATTTATTCAGCATATTTCCTGAGCATTTCCCTTGTACCAGCTATTGTGCCAGGGACTGGCAATAGAGCAAGGACAAGGCAGGCAAGGTCCCTGCACTTAAGGGGCTCACAGTAGTAGGAGAGAGAGAGCAGTGATCAGTGCCCTGTTACAGGGGTGGCTCACAGGGCTGTAGGGGCACCTAATCTAGCTGGGGTGGGGGTTGGGCAAGGCTATGAGGTGGGAGGGGGATGTGGTAGGAGGGAAGGTGTCCCAGAATAGATCTTGGCTAGATAACCAGAGGGGAATGGTGTGGCTCCCTGGGGTTGAGAAGTTTGTTTGCTTGAGATCCTGGGTCCAAGGTTTACTTGCTTGCCTGCATCCTTCGTTCATGCATTCATTCCACAGATGTCTTCTCCACCTGACCCTGAGTGGGTGTTGGAGATTCAGCAGTAACTAGGACAGGCACAGCCTTTCACTCTCAGAGGTTGGAGTGGGACTACCTTGGGCAGCGCTGGAGCTGGGTGGGTCCTAAGGCATCTCTTGGAAATTAAGACTTCATTCTGGGATTCTCCACAGTAGTCTTGTCCCTGCCTTTCTGGAGGACTAGGGGGAGGCTGAGGTTTGGGGCTTTGGGCCCCAAGACAGGCTGATTTCACCAGAGAGTAGACCTAACATAATAGCTTGATTATAAGAGGCATGGTTCCCCCCCACCCAACATTTTAACGTTTCTGTGATCAGAATGTGTCTTACAATTGATGTGTACATGTAACAGGACATTGTATAATTTAACCCCCCCTCCCTAGCTGTTATTAATCAGTCATATGGCTTACAGTTAATGCACATTAGAAGCGAGGGAATGTGGTATTTCTCATAGAAACTACCCTCAGAATGAGATTTCTAACGTGACCTATCTATCACCACAAACTCCACACTGCCTGTGGCTGAATAACCCTTCTATTTGGGATGTTTTATATAAATTCATAGGAAGGAAACGCTATTCAATGAATTGATTCATTCTTGAGATTTCCGCAATGTGTTTGTTCAGGATGGCAGTGAGCTGGAATAGAATGAGCATGGGCTTTGTCAGACACATCTAGTGGCGAGGCCTTGGGAGATGTGCTGCACCCTCTGTGCCTCAGTTTCTGCCTTTGTAAAACGGGAACATCACTGTACATCTGGATGTCACCTGCCTCTTTACAACCTTCTAACAGTTGTCTGTTTTTGTGATTGTTGGATTCACTGTCCACCTCCTCCTGCTGGGCTATGGCTCTAGGAAGGAAGATCTGGGTCTGCGTTTGCTCTCCACTGTATGTCTGACGCATGGTAGACACTCAATATTTGTTTTCATTCCACCTCCACCCCTCTTCCACCCATCTCCTCCCCCATTCGACTGCTGTCAGTTGAGACCATTTCAGGTTAAATGGGTTGTGATTCAGCGAGAGGCCAGATGCTGAGCGTACCTGCCCTGGGTAGGGCTGCTGTCTGTTATGTTTGTTCTAATATAGCTACCAGTCACCATCTCCCTGACGTTTTCTCAGAAATTTCTCAAGTGTGGCCTAGTGTAGACCATGAGGACCTGAGTTCCAATTCTGAAACTCTAAAGGAGTCTCTAAGTAGGGATGTAGAAAATGCATAATCAAATGTTTCCCCAAGGTTCTACCCGCACTGGACTGGTGCCAGAGTTCTGTGGCCCTGCCATGGGAGGCAGCGTCACAGGGTACCCAAGTGCACAGGTTTTGAAGTCAGACAGCTGGGCTTGGAACCCGTTTCACCTCTCAGTGACTTTATCACCATTCATCTGAACCAAACCAAAACCCGTTGCCATTGAGTCAATTCCAACTCATAGCGACCCTATAGGATAGAGTAGCACTGCCTCATAGGGTTTTCAAGGAGCAGCTGGTCGATTCGAATTGCCAGTCTTATGGTTAGCAGCCGAGCTCTTAACCACTGTGCCACCAGGGCTCCACTCATCAGAAAGAGGGGTAATAATAATGCCTGTTCTGTTTCAGAGGTAGGCTTTTGTGAAGAGTAAATGATACATCAAAATCGGGTAAGCTTACGGATTTAAGATGGGTGATATATCATTCTGTAGGATAGCAACCAAAACAGACTTGGCAGCTGGGGGCCCTGAGGGTCAGGAGAAGAGAAGTCAAGGCACCTTGAACGAGGCGGTAAAGTGAGGTAGGGGAAGGCACGGGCTTTGGAATGGGACAGACCTGAATTGAGTCTCACATAATTATTAACTGTGTGACCTTGGGCAAGTTACTTATCCTCTCTGAGCCTTCTAGGACCTACCTCCTAGGGTTGTGGTGAGGATGGAATGAGATAATGCATGCGCCTTAGGAAGCCCAGTGGGTGCTTAATAAATCATTGTGGGATGGAAGAATGGATGTGAACTGGCTTAGTTGCTCTGCTCATGAGCTTACGGTGATATTGTGCAGTCCCCTCCTGGACCGTGCGCTTCATATGTTTTTGTCTGTTTCTCCAAGACTACCTTTAATTAATTAATGCCATTTTTGTTAGCCAGGCTCATGAAGTCAGTCAGCATCTCTGCTCAGCCTGAGCTTCCCAGAGAGCACAGTGAGCCACCATCATTTTGGCTGGTGCAGGGAAACCTGTGGCTTCAGCAGCCCCAGATGCCTTGTACTAGAGAAGCAAATATTTAACGTCAGCTTTTCAAAATGCCTCCAAGAGCTCACATTGTGGCCAGACTTGGTGAGGAGTGTGGTATGGGAGAACTGTCCTTGCCCCTCCCTCTGCAACCCCAGGACAGGCCTGGCCATTGGTCCTTCTGCTTTGTAGACCTCCTACAGCACTGAGGCAGCTCACTTTTCTCATCCACTGAGGTTCTGGTGGGGAAACCAACAGACAGACAAGTGGTGCCTGTGTGGGTGGTAGGACATTCTTCTGTAAGGTTGGTATCAGATGCAGCTGAGGTCCTTTTGTCATTGCATCTACACTTTTCCTAGAGTGGACCTTTAGGATCCAAACATGCTGCAGGTGGTCTCAGCCCCACACCTCAGACATAAAGCCCCCCCTCACACTCCTGGAAGGAGTAGATGGTGGTAGTGGCCACAGCATTGGCTCTGCTCTGTGGAATATTCTGAAAACCCTAGCAGGATGCATCCAGGACAGGGAAAAAAATTGGGTCTCTGGTCTTGCCTCTCTGTATTCTGATTGTTATGGTTTATAATATCAGTAATAACATTTTCTGAGAGTTTGTTGCACACCAGGCACTGTACTAAGGCCTCATCATGTGTGCTCCTCCTAGAAAGCAGCAGAGTGTGCTTCAGAGTGGGCACTCTGAAGCCACACCGTCAGGTTCAAATCTTCGTGTTGGCGCTTATTAGCTGTGTGGCCTTGGGCACGTCACTGAACCTCTGTGCCTCAGTTTCCTCATCTGTAAGATAGGAGTGAATAATAGTACCTGTGTCATAGTGTGGTTGTGAGAATTCTACGAGTTGGTAAGTGGCAAAGGGTAAATGTAATATACATACTAGCTGTTACTATCACTATTGTTATCCCATGTGTCTGCCAGAATCACTTGGCTTATAATTAAAAGAGCCAAGATTTGAACCCAGCTTGTGAGCACTACCCTACTCTGCCTTGATTTGGGAAAAATACACATGGGGAGCATTTGGCCAGCTTCGGAAGTGGCATTCTCAACTTTCCTCAGAGCCCCAGTGAAAAGAGATCCTTTTCTGAGTAACTGGCCTCTGGGAGCTTTCATAATCCCACAGCAGAGGCAATAGCTGACCCGTGACACACATATCACAGATGGAGAAGGGAGGGATCAGTGAAGAATTTGTTTGGAAATGTTATCTAACGCTGAGCGCTTTCAAGGGACTTGGTATGTGGAGTTCTGCTGGGGTGCCAGAGAAGCCACGTCCTCCCCCATTTCCAGGCCACGTCCAGCCAGTTGGAGAGCTGGGGTACTGTCCAGTCCTAGGAGGGATCAAGCATCCTCTGGCACAGAGAGGAAGTTGAGGCAGCACTTTGCCCCAAGTCACAGAGGCAGAAACCTCTGGGTGACATGTCCCTTCCAGCACTGGATGCCTCTGCTCCTCTCCTCACCAGCTGGACGGAGGTGAGCAGAAGCGCTCAGCTCCAGGGAGCTTTCCCAACAAGGGCTCCTGGCTCTCTTAGGGCAGCCCTTGCTTTTGCTTTTGCTTTGGCATAGTGTCTATCCGGGGTGCATAGGAACGCAAAGTTCATAAATGACTTCTCAAGTCCTCCAGCTACCCTGCCTTCTGTGACTCCTTCAACAACTGCCCCTCAAGCACTCATCTGCACATAAGCATACACACCCGCACACACAAACCCACATACACACAACCCTGCTGCCAAGCTGTACCCAGGAACCTGCCTATCTTTACCCCAAAAGTTCTTTGTCTGAAGAAAGAGAATGGAGCTTCCTGATGAAACCCTTGAAATCCCAGCACATGATCTCACACCCCCAAAGGCCACCCCCTTCCCAAGTGTCTGCAGGTTCTGCCCCTGACAGATGCCTTGTTTGGCTACAAGTCAAAGCAGGAGTGACCCCCTCTGGGGTTCAGCTGCACACACACCCCCAGATGGAGGGGAGGGGTCAGAGCTCTGGAACACTGAGCCACTGGGCCAGCTGTTGCCTCTCACTCCCTGCCCCTCTGTGCCCACAGAGCTGCCCCCTTACCTCTTCCCTCTTGCTTGGCTCCTGGAACAGCTCCTCACATGCTTCGCCTTGACCGTCAGCGAGGCAGCCTTTCCATGGCCTCCAGGAGGGGTCACCGAGTCGCAGGCCAGACGGCCGCTGAGCAGCCCTGCCTCGCTGGCCTCTGCTCACTTTGCCTCCACAGCAGAGCTCCGGCCAGGGATGGGGCGGGGGCTGGCTGGTGTCCTGCTGGGGTCGCTCACAGCCTGCCTTCTCTGATGGCAGGGGCCAGCGGCTGCCTCAGTGCCATGCTCTGCAGGTCCAGGGGCTCAGGCAGTGCCGCTCAGGGCTGGGGCTCCATCCTCGGGCCGTCTGCAGCAGCCTCATTTGAACTCCCAACTCCTTTGTGGAGCCTTTACATGCTGCCGGAGGAAACTGTGAGCGCAGCCTGACCCTGGTTGGCTGCAGGCACTTCTCTCCACCCACCAGTGCAAGAGGATCCCCCAGGCCCCAGAAAGGCTCCGGGCCTCCCCTCAGCCCCAGACAGAGGCGGGCCGCCCGGTGATGTCACACTAGCTCCGGCCCCAGCTGGCCTAGCCCCTCCCGCCCCAGCCCGGCTTGGCGGCCTCGCGGGCCCCCTCCTTCCTTGGCACGGAAGGCCTGGCCACCTCTGCTCCCTGGCCCGCCCGCTCCCAAAAACCCCAGCAGCTCCTGGTGCGCTCTGCGGAGACAGATAGCTTCCCCTTTGACACAGGTAATGGCTTTAGATCCATTCCAGCTGTGCAGTCAGTTGGGAGTCAGTCTCTCCCTCTGGTTGGCTCCCTCACCTGTGCACTGCCCCCAAGAGTCCCAGGTGGGCAGGTGGAATAGCTCAGCCCAGACTGCCTCTCCCCATCAGCCACAGTCGTGGAGGCCTCACTCGCCTCTTTAAACCTAGGGAGGGAGCCCAAGGTGTCAGCACAAAAGCAGGACAATGTCTGTGCTGCTTAAAGTTAGCTGGAGACGGTGGCTTAGGACAGTGGAAATATCACATGTAGTGGGTGGGGGCAGCATTTGCATTCCCACCTGAGTGGCCTTGATTAAGTCACTTCACCTCTCTGGACATCCCTTTCTGTGTCTGTAAATGGCTTAGTATTAGCAATCTGCCTCCAAGGTCTGCAGCAAGTGTTCTGTGAGGTCACTGAGGAAAGTGCTTGGCACACAGCCAAGGGCACCATCAGTGAGCTGAACTCAGGACTCTGGAGTTAGTGGGCCAGGGTCCACAGTCCCAGAGCCTCTGCTGTATGATCCTGCTCAGCATCAGTGTTTTCATCAGAATATGACCTCTTATTGGCTCTTCTAGGAACAAATGAGGTCACTCCATCAGCGTCCTCAGCACAGAGCCTGCCACATAGGTGGAGCTCAGTGAACATTTACAGAACCAGAGCAAGAAAGATGACTGAAGTTACCCTTCAAAGTAAACATCCTACAGACATCACTGACATCATCAGGCTGGGGAGACGGCACAGAGGAGGAAGGGCCAGGCCTGCTGCCTGACATTCAGGCAGGGGAGCAGAGATGTGGAAGAGTACGAACGTGGGAAGGGAGCTGCAGGGCACAGCTTTGTCCCTCTGCTTGGACAACAGCTGTGTGAAAATATGGTGATGACTCTTCTTTCCTTTTGAAAAATAATTTTTTCAGTGATAATGGTGGGTGGTGGTGGTGATATCTGTGTACAAACTGGGAGAAAAACCTGAATGGTATTCTCCGTACCCCTGGGCACAGTGCATCGTGTTTCCTGTCTCTGGGCAGACAGGTCCACTGTGTTCCTCCTTTCCTCTCTGCTCTCCCCTCCCTCCTCCCTCCCTCCCTCCTTTCCTCTCAGGAAGTGTTTATTGGGAACCTGCTGGAGTCATTTCCAGGAAACCAAACTCCCTGTCCTCACAGAGCTCACAGCCTAGATGGGAGATAGACCTAGTGTGGTACCTGAGAAATGCTGGGCGCTAAGAGATGTGATTAAGCCTGGGCAGGGCAGTCAGGGAAGGCTCCCTGAGGAAGTGGTACTTAAGCTAAAACCTGAAGCATGGTTAAGAATTAGCCAGGTGACAGGTTGGAGAGAGGTTGGTTTGGGCAGAGAGAACAGTGTGTAAAGACCCTGTTGTTCTTGGGTGCCATCAAGTTGACTTCGACTCATAGCCACCCCATGTGACAGAGAAGAACTGCCCCATAGGGTTTTCTAGGCTATAATCTTTACAAGAGCAGATTGCCAGGTCTTTCTCCCATGGAGCCACTGGGTGAGTTGGAAGTGCCAGCCTTTCAGTTAGCAGCTGAGCACTTAACCATTGCACCGCTGGGCCTCCTTATAAAGATTCCATAGCAGATTGCTTTTTCAAAGATGGCCCCAATAATATCCCCCCAGCCCACAATGTGACCTTGACACTCGTCCCAATGCGAGGTGGGACCTGTGCCTTCTTTTGAATCTGAGTGGGCTTGTGACTTGCTTGTAACCAGTAGGATGCAGTGAAAGTGACACTGCATGACTTCTAGAAAAGGCAGTGTAGCTTCTGCCTTGTTCACTGCGGCACTTACTTTTGGACCCCTGAGCCAAGCTGGAGCTAAGAAGTCCAGCTGTCCTGAAGTTGCCATTCAGGGGCCATGTGTAGGTGAAGGTCTCAGCTGAAAGCCATCATCATCCCCCAGACATGTGAGGAAAGATGCCTCTAGATGATTCCAGTGTCTAGCCATCAAGTTACCCCTGGCTGATGAGTCACTTCCAGCTGTAGAGTTTTCTCTCTGAGGCCCCAGACATCATGGAGCAGAGTCAAGGCAATCTGCTATTCTGTATATGAATTTTTGACCCACAGAATCCATGAGTATAATAAAATGGTTGTTTAGGCTTCTAAGTTTCAGTGGTAATTTGTTACATAGCAGTAATAACTGAAACAGACCCTAAGGCAAGAGTAGATTATAGGGAATTCTTTAGAGGAGCTGAGAGAAGTGCCATTTGGCTGAGGAGCGAAGGGGAGCATGGCAGAAGATGAGGTCATGTTAGGGAGGTGAGACTTTATCCCGTGAAGGCTGAATTGATAGGAGCTACAGACAAGGCATCTGGAGCTGGTGGGAAATGGTTGCAGCCATCTTGGTGAGAGCAGCAGTTGAGGGTGACAGTGGCAATTGTTAAGCCCAACCCTCCAGGTCTCATCACTGAGTCAGGAAGGAATTCCCAGGACTTTCCCACCCTGTGGGTGCAGGTGCAGCCCAAGATTTTCTGTTACTAAAACAAATTCATTTTCACAAGTCAAGGTTCCTGGGGTCCCATCAGTTGTGGAGGAGATGGGGTGATCAGGATGGCCTTGCTCTGCCTGTCTTTCCACAGTCCTGCCCCTTTGGTGGCCTGGGGCAGTCGAATGTGTAGCTGGAGAGCCTGAGCTCTGGAGTCAAATTCTAGTTCTACCACTCAGTAGCTGAGCCTCATTCTCCTCATCTGTAAAATGGGAACAGCACAAGAATCTACCTCACAGGGCTGTTGTGAGAATTAAATGAGATGTTACACATTAAGTATAACACCCAGTGGCTAGTATATAGTAATTACTCAATACATGTTGGCTATAGTAATTTTTATTGTCTCCTTCACTGGGCAGTGAGTTTCCTGAGGACAGGGTCACATATATAGACCATGTAGAGTTCTCACTTCACATTGTTGTGGAGTGAGCAAGTGAATGGTTAAGAAGGGGAGGGTGAAGAGTTGTGGCTTAAAGTCTGACAGACCTGCGCTCAAGTTGCAACACTGTCACTAACACACTGTGTGACCTTGGACAAGTTTATTATTCTCTTAGAAACTTGGTTTCCTCATTTGTAAAAGGGGATAATACTCCTCGGAGTTGGCGTGAGGATTGAAAAAGATAATGTACCTAAAGCATTTAGTACAATGCTTGGCATTCAGCAACTTCTCAGGAAATGGTAGCTGCTGATGCTGCTGTTGCTACTGTTGCTGTTCCCAACCCCAGCCTCCTACCCATTCTTACCCAGAGCTGCTTCATCAAGCTTCTAACTTGGTGACTGATGGATCTTGAAATCCCCTCACCCAGCCTTCTCCAGAAGCACCATTTTCACCAGCCTGCTGGGCAGAAGCATCACATGACTAAAGTGTTTTTGGGAAAAGGGAATCACTTTTTCTTGTTGTTGTTTTCTCTCAGGATGAAAAATGTGTGATATTTACATGGGCAGAATACAAAGAGTCTTAACATATGTCCCACATTTGTGTAAATGACTTCATGCATTTTCATGTATTATCACCTCTTGAGAGTCAATTTTTTTTTTTTTCTGTCTGAAATGTTGGGGTGTTCTACTGAGATACTACATATGTGGTAGGAGTGTGTGGGGGGGGATGTATAATGTATATTATAGAGGGGTGTTCTGGGGATGAAGAGAATTTACTACGTCTTGCAACCTTAGCGTCCCACCAGCATGTAAAGCTTCACATATCTCAAATAGACTTTTTTTCCTCCCCCCGGCACTTTTTAAATGTCTTTCTATTGTTTCTGGCCTACATTGTTCTGATGAGAAGTCAGCTGTCTTCCTTATTGTTGTTCCTCTGTACACAATGGGTATTTTTTGCCCCTGGCTACTTTTAAGATTTTCTGTGAGCTTTGGTTTTCAGCAGTTTGCCCATGACATGACTAGATGTGATTTTGTTTGTATTTATTCAGCTTGGTGTTCACTGGACTTCTTGGGTTGTGGGTTGATGTTTTTCACCAAATTTGGGAATATGGGAGAAATTTGTTGTTTCTTCAAATATTTGTTTTTCTTCAAATATTGTTTTTCTTCCCAGTCCCTCCATCCCCTGCTTTTCTTGGAACTCCATTTACACACCTGGTATTGTCCCACAAGTCATTGAAGCTTGCCTTGTTTATTTGTTTATATCATTTTTTCTTTATGTGCTTTAGTTTGGATAATTTCCACTGACCTGTCTTCAAATTTCTTGACCCTTTCTTCTACAATATCCAGTCTGCTGTTAAATTTATCCAAAATATTTTTTTATGTTAGGTATTGTATTTTTCAGTTGTAGATTTTCCACTTGGTTTACTTTTATAGTTTCCATATCTCTTCCAAGACTTCCTACTCATTCATGCATTCTGGCCTTCATTTCCTGAAAATCCTGTGTGCATTTATAATAACCATTTTAAAGCCCTTGTCTACTAATTCTGGAGGATCAGTGAGTCTGATTTTATTGACTATTTTTTGTCTTGATTATGGGTCACATTGTTCTGCTTCTCCACATTGGACATTGTGGATGATACACTGAAGGAACTCTGGATTTTATTGTCTTCCTCTAAAGAATGTTGTATTTTGCTCTGGCAGAGAGGTAAATTATTGACATATTCTTTTGATCCTGTGGAGTCCTGGTTTCTAAACTTTGTTCAAGTAGGTTTATTTGATTCTTCCCATAGTCCTAGGACATAAACCTTAGTCTTGGGCTTACTTGTAAGGCATGGTCTTCCTGAGATTAAATTGAAAGCCTTAGGTATTCGCTAAGCCCCCTTTAACCTGGCAGGACTTGAGCTCCAAATTTCATCTTCCAGGCAGCTACTGAAATCTCTGCCTCCCTGCTTTCTATTGGGATCCTTGGGATATCTCTCTGCAGATACACAATTAAGGAGTTAACTAAGGATATGAGGGAAATTTTTACCCTAATTTTGGGGCTTCCCCCTCTGTGACTCTCTCCTGTCTGGTGTTTCCTCCTTCAATTTCCAACCTCAGACTTCCACCTCTTTCTCTTCTGCCCAGCCAATGAGACTGTTGCTTTTTGTTTTAGTTCTTATCTCCTGTGTGTCACAATGAACAGGGAAGTGCTCTGATGTGCTTCCCTTCTTTCAGGGATCATATCTCCTCCAGTTTCTATTTCTTTCGACTGTTCTCCAGTGCTTTCAAGCAGTTGTTTTTTATATCTTGTCCAAAGTTTATAATTATTATTGACCAGAGGTTTAGTTCAGTGCAGTCTACTCCTTCATTTCAGGAAATGGAAATCCCCACATCCTAATTGAATTTGTCTTCTCGCCCAAACCTCCTATACTCTTGCTGCTGTTGGTGCCCTACCAAAACCTTGTCAGTCAGTTGATGGTTCTTAATCCAGTTGTCTGCCCTCCCTGCCTTTGGTCACAGTCTGTTGGGAAATATCAACCGCATGAATTCATTGTTTGGTTCAACTTAGTGTATCCACACGGATACTGGAAAATGAAAGAAGTGTGCTGTTCCACGGGCGTTAGAGCAGCACCTTTTGTGGCTACCTGTGATGTGCTGTGCATCAGGCTCAGTATTTTGGAGGCATCATTTCATTTTCTTCTCTCAAAATCCTATGGGACGTATTATTCTCTCCTATAAACAAGAAAATGGAGGTGTAGCAAAGTGAAGTTCCTTGCACCAGGCCACAGAGCTGGGAAGTAATAGGTCTGGGATTAAGACCCAAATCAAAACTAGCAGGAACACAGTTGTCCTGAAAACGAATTGCGTTTCATTTATCCTAACATACTTTCTTGTTTTAAGATCTCTCAAATAAGGATGCATCTTACAATCGATGACATGCCATAGTTTAATGGGCAGCATTTTTGTTTTTTTACTAGAACATGATGCATTTTACAGTTGATGACTTCTCAGATTCACAAAAGTATGACAGTTTTAGTCATCAGGGCTCCAGTGAGGTTGGCCCATGGTTGAGCAACAAAAAGGCAAGGCCCCTCCTCTCCTGGTAAGCTGGACTTGGAGAAGCCTGGGGGAGTGTCTGAGCATCACGAAGCCTGTAGAACTGCCAAAAACCTTTGTCCATCCAGCTTTAATAAAACAGCTGCCTATCAGCTGAGAGTGAGCCACATAGTCCCCCCCTCTCCTGGAGACGTGGTCAGATCCTGTGACTCGGGCAGGAGAGCAGCGTGTTCTCTGGCTCTGGCAAGAAGTTAGGAGACCTGCATTTATGGGAAGGTTCTAAGGCAATGTTGCTGGTGTCCTGTACTTCCCAGTGTCAGAGACCATATCTAGGTCCCATGGAAAGCCCTTTGACGATACTATGTCTGTTCAATGCTTACTATACAAGTCCACCCAAATATCAGAACAGAGCACATGCTCAGTTACAAAGCAGCTTTGAGAGCCTGTTGTTAAAGAGCCTGTTGTTAGCTCATGTATGACCCATTTCATTCCAGACTTCTCAACCAACCTGCCAAAGGACAGACTCAAGGCAGCACCTCTCCTCAAGTCTGGACAGTACCTAACAGTCAAACACATTCATTATTCAGTCAACAAATATTTTTTAAGCCTCATCTGAGCACCAGAAGCAATCCCTGGGTGGTGCAAATGGTTACACTTTCAACTACTAGCCGAAAGTTTGGTGGTTTGAACCCACCCAGAGGTGCCTCAGAAGACAGGCCTGGCAATCTGCTTCCAGAAGGTCACAGCCTTAAAAACCCTATAGAGCAGTTCTACGCTGCACAAGTGGGGTCACCATGAGTCAGAATCGACTCAATGGCAACTAACAGCAACAGGCAACAGAGTTTGGGCTCTAGGTCAGTTTACCCAAAGCAAATTTGCTGAGAGTTTTGTTGACTGGTTTTCATTTTGTCTTCCTGGCAGTATTTTAAGGAATGTTCATTTGGTCTCTGCCCCTGCTTTCTCATACTGCAGCTGATGCTGGGACCCATCTCCAAGAGGAGAGACTGAGGAGCAGAGAGATTAGAGATTTAATTTTAGTTTTCTGGTTTCCATTTTGTCTTCATTTAAAAAAAAAAAATCTTTACAGGAATTTGCCAAAGCTGTTTAAAATCATCCCCATATACATATATATATATATGTATAACCAAAAACCTAACCCATTGCTGTCGAGTCGATTCCGACTCATAGGTACCCTATAAGACAGAATAGAACTGCCCCCATAGTGTTCCAGGCAGCGCCTGGTGGATTCGAACTGCTGACCTTTTGATTAACAGCTGAACTGTAAACCACTATGCCCCCAGGGTTTCCATATATATTTGTATGTATATATATATACACACACACATATATACACATATATATGTATATATTTAATTGTAGCCTCTGGAACATTGTCTGTGCTGGACAGAACCTTTGCCCTAAACAAGAGATGAGGAGTTGAGGGAAGTTTTATGGCCAGTGGGGGAGGATCTCAACCCTCTTACACAGATGCCTCCTGAAATTCTCATCCCAAGGAGCAGCTGAGCTGTCGCTGACCTTGCTTATCCCTCCTGGGACCCAAGGAGGCAACTGAGCAGAGAAAGCAGGACTTCTGGCAAGAGACAGATGAAGTGAGCTTCCCAGGCATGATACTAGGGTGGGGTCAGCAGGCAGAGGCACTGATTCTGGCCAGCAAGAGCTGCCAGCAGAGAGGTGGGCAGTATCATCAGGAGATCTGAAGGCAAAGTATGGACTTTCTTATTCTGGGCTCTGCCCTGACCATCTAACTCAGGGCCTAGCACATAGATTGTGTTGTTAGGTGCCGTCAAGTCGGTTCCGATTCACAGCAACCCCTATGAACAACAGAATGAAAAACCTCCTGGTCCTGCACTATTCTCACAATCCTTGTTATGCTTGAGCCCATTGTTGCAGCCATTGTGTCAGTCCATCTCATTGAGAGTCTTCCTCTTTTTCGCTGACCCTCTACTTTACCAAGCATGATGTCCTTCTCCAGGAACTGATCCCTCCTGATAACATGTCCAAAGTAGGTGAGATGAAGTCTCGCCATCCTTGCTTACTAAGGAGCATTCTGGTTGTACTTCTTCCAAGACAGATTTGTTCGTTCTTTTGGCAGTGCATGGTATATTCAGTATTCTTTGCCAACACCACAATTCAAAGGCATCGTTTCTTCTTTGGTCTTCCTTATTCGTCGTCCAGCTTTCACATGCATACGAGGCAATTGAAAACACCTTGGCTTGGGTCCGGTGCACCTTAGTCTTCAAGGTGACATCTTTGCTTTTCAACACTTTAAAGAGGTGTTTTGCAGCAGATTTGCCCAATGCAACGCGTCTTTTGATTTCTTAACTGCTGCTTCCATGGATGTTGATTGTGGATCCAAGTAAAATGAAATCCTTGACAACTTCAATATTTTCTCTGTTTATCATGATGTTGCTTATTGGTCCAGTTGTAAGGATTTTTGTTTTCTTTATGTTGAGGTGTAATCCATACTGAAGGCTGTGGTCTTTGATCATCATCAGTAAGTGCTTCAAGTCCTCTTCACTTTCTGCAAGCAAGATTGTGTCATCTGCGTAACACAGGTTGTTAATCAGTCTTCCTCCAATCCTGATGCATCATCCTTCTTCATATAGTCCAGCTTCTCAGATTATTTGCTCAGCATACAGGTTGAATACAGAACTTCATGAAGTTCTCTCTGTATGTGGTACATCCAGGGATTCTGACTCATCATTTCTCTCATAAATTCAGACTTCTCTGGGCCACGCCTGTGTGTGGGCTGGGGTCATGGGGGAAATCAGGCCCATGTCTGACTTTAGGGACTCCTCCACTCTAGCGGGGGATACAGGTGAGTCAGTATGCAATGAAGCTCCCTCTGTAATAACTGAGGGAGCATCTGGCCAGCCTGGGCAGGCAGGAAGGACTTCCTGGAGGTTGCACAGCAGATAACTAGGTAAGGCAGGTGTGAGAAGGAGTTTTCCAGTAGAAGGCAGGGGATGGGCTTGGAGAAGAGAGAGCATGTGGTGCCTGGAGCATAGAGTATAGAGAGGCATGCAAGGTCATAGAGGTCAGCAGGAGCTGGCCTTTCTCTTGAGGGCAGTAGGAGCCGCAGAAGGGAACAAACGGGGAAGTGACATGGCCAGAGTCATCCATGGATAGAATGGGGAATCGACATGAGTGGGAAAGGCTGGAGGCAGGGAGGCCAATAGGAGAGTTGGGGTGGCTGAACTAGAGCCAGGCAGTAGGCATGGATTCTGGAGAGACGATAGCATCCGGATTGATCAGGGAAGAGGGAGGGAATAAGGTAAGTGAGGAGTCAGGGATGGCTGATTTAAGCAGCTGAGATGGAGAATGTAAGAGGACAGGGGAAGATCAAAGGGAGCCTGAGTTAGAGCCAGAGAGAGAGGCTGGATGGGAGAACCCCAGAGAAAAAGTCAGGGCCAGACCTTTGCTCCAGGTCCTGTGGGTCCCCAGCCCTCCGCTGTAGCAATTCAGCCAAATAGGAGTCCTCTGAAGAGATTAACAAGGCGTCAGGGTGAGGGTAGCAAGGAATGTCATTTGGGAGGCTGGCTAGGGGTGGAAAATGTTTTTGGAGTCTATCCTTAATGTCAACAGTCACATGATTCACTGCAGAAGTATTGATGTTTTAGGGGGCTGTCCCTGACTCCACTGGAGGGTTGAAGAATACATGGTCTCTGCACCACATTACCACAATGCTGGCATTTCTCTCTCCCCTATCCCCATGTCTCTAATACTTCGTTGGACTTGTTTGCTTGTAGGTCTGTTCTCTCCTGGACTGTGAGTTCCTTGAGGACAGACCATGTTTTGTTAATAATCTCTGTGGACACAGATATTATTTTAGCATCCAGACACCACTGAGGAGCTACCCTAGGCCGTGTTCCTGTGCTGGCTCTGGGTGTCCCCGTTTAACTCCCTGCTGCACTGATCTGGCTTCCAGGTGTTCCCACTCTGGCCCTGCCCTCCCCTCCTTCCTTGCTGCTTTATCTGCCAGGCAGGTGCAGGAGGGAAGGCAGCACAGGTGATTAGCCATTGGTGGCTGTCCTGACAGGTGTGGGCGGGGGTGTGGATGTGGGCAGCAAAAGAATGTCCACTTGTATTCCTGAAAAGCACAGGTTGATGATGATGGCGTTCCCAGTATTAGCTCCTCCTCTCTTCAGGGCTGGGCCAATTCCCAAAGTGCTTTGGCATTTGTTATCTCCTTTGAGCCTCACAGCAGGCCTGGGAGGTGGGAGGACAGTGATTATTCCATTTTAGAGATGAGGAAAATGAGGCTATGAAAATATTATTATCATCATTTATTGAGTACTTACTACATGCCACACATTGTGCTGATTCTTTTATTTGCATTATTTCACCAAACCTTCTCAGTGTTTCTATGAGGATGGTACTACAGGTAAGACCACATGATGACTTTTGTGGGCCTAGGCGCATTTGCTTTCTGTGCTCTTCCTCCATAAAGAATATTATAAACTATCTTTTACAATTGCATTGGTATGTTGTTGCTGTTAGCTGCCATCAGGTCAGCCCCAGACTCATGGTGACCCCGCGCACAGTGAAATTGGGCCATTGTGATCCATAGGGTTTTCATTGGCTGATTTTCAGAAGTAAATCCACAGGCCTTTCTTCCTAGTGCATCTTAGTCTGGAACTCCGCTGAAACCTGTTCAGCATCATAGCAACACACAAGCCTCCACTGATAGATAGATGGTGGCTGTGCTTGAGGTTAACTGGCTAGAAATCAAAGCCGGGGCTCCTGCATGGAAGACAAGAACTCTACCTCTAAACCACCACTGCCCCCACTGCACTGGTATAAAGACAGATGTTTTAATACTACATATTAAAATGTTTTCTTTGACCTAGAACTTTTCCTTCTGATTTTAAAAGAAATTAAAACACTTGTCTAATGGATAACCCCACCATGGCTATAAATCCACAATCCCTTATCCACAATTCTAAAATCCAAAAAGCCTTAAAAACAGGTCTGTTTTTCAGAAGTTTGGCACAGACTCATTTGATGGCAAAATCTGATTTGAACAGATCTGAGGCTACATGTAGTCTTTATCCCACTTAATGTCACATAATTCACTGCAGAAGTATTGACGTTTTAGGGCTGTGCCTGACCCCACTGGTGGGTTGGAGAATACACGGTCTCTGCACCACATTACTAATGCCGGCATTTCTCTCTCCCCCATCCCCATATCTCTAATACTTCGTTGGACTTGTTTGCTTGTAGATCTTTTCTCTCCTGGACTGTGAGTTCTTTGAGGACAAAGCCATGTTTTGTTAATCTCTGTGGATACAGATATTAGATATTTCTTTTTAAATCTGTCATTTCCCTTTTCTTGATGAACCCACAGGGAGCTGCCATTTGAAAATGTATCTCTCTGTAGCTGGGACCCAAACCAAGTGTGATTGTGATGAGCTGGTACCTGGAGGGTCTCCAGAGTTGCTTTTCATAAGCAGATATAAGAAGGAAGTTAGAACTTGGGTTCTTGGGGGCAGAGATGGGAGACAACTTCATGGGAAATAATAAGAATAGAGACAACATTGGATGAGCACTTAGACTGGGTGTCAGCCAACTCCATGCAGTAAGAACCATCATTCTCATCCTTTTAGAAATAAGGAAAATAAGGTTTAGAGAGGTTAAGTAGCTTGCCCAAGGACACAGAGTGGGAAGTGATAGAGCAGAGTCTCAGATCCAAGCTTATGGACTCCAGAGCCCATGATCTTACCCATGATGCCATCAGGATGGCACCTGAATTCAGCCTGGTTCCCAGGGAGCAGCTCTGAGCCTCAGGACAGCAAGATCTCTAAGCAAAGGCTGGAGGAGCTGTTTTCGTGACACTTGTGGTAAGACTTGGGGCTCAGGCAGTGCTGGGCTGCTGGGAGACCTTGGGGCCAAGATGATAAAGTATCACAGAACAAAGCATGGGGCCTACCCACCATTTCTGTGGGGGAATATCCATTCAATTATTCAACAAATATTTATTGAGTACCTGCTCAGTGCCAGGCCCTGTACAGGTGCTAGGGACACAGCAGTGAACAACAGCAGAAACAAGGCAGACATAGCCCCTGCTCTTTTGAAGTGTATGGTCTCTTCAGGGAGGCAGGCAGTTGTGGTGAAATGAGGTGTTTTTTTGTTTGTTTTGTTTTTTTATTGTACTTCAGGTGAAGGTTTACAGAACAAATAGTTTCTCGTTAAACAATCAGTACACATATGTTTTATGACATTGGTTAACAACCCCATGACATGTCAACCCTCTCCCTTTTCGACCTTTTTTTTTTTTGTGAAAATATACATAGCCAAAGATACACCATTTCAAAAATTTCTGCGTGCACAGTTCAGTGACATTGATTACGTTCTTCCACTTGTGCTGCTATTCTTACTTTAAATGAAGGTTTACAGAATAAAATAGTTTCTCATTAAACAGTACACATGTTGCCCTATGACAATGGTTAACAACCCCACTACATGTCAACACTGTCCTTACTCAACCTTGGGTTCCCTATCACCAGCTTTCCTGTCCCCTTCTGCCTTCTAGTCCTTGTCCCTGGACTGCTGTGTCTCGTTAGTCCTTTTTTGTTTTATGGGGCTGTCCAATCCCCAGCTAACAGTAAACCTCAGAAGTGACTTCACCACTGAGCTAAAACGGTGTCTGGGAGCCATACTCTCGAGGTTTCTCTAGTCTTCTTTCAGGCCAGTAAGTCTGGTCTTTTTTGTGTGTGTGTTAGAATTTTGTTCTACATCCTTCTCCAGCTCTGTCCAGAACCTTCTGTTGTAATCCTGGTTAGAGCAGTCAGTAGTAGTCACCGGGCACCATCTAGCTGTACTGGACTCAGTCTGGTGGAGGCC
>NW_004443974.1:11506684-11516109 GCF_000243295.1 Trichechus manatus latirostris
TGGTGTCTCATTGTGGTTTTAATTTGCATTTCTCTAATGGCTAGTGATCGCGAGCATTTCCTCATGTGTCTGTTGGCCGCTTCAGTGTCTTCTTTGGTGAAGTGTCTGTTCATGAAACGAGTTCTTTATGTGGCCTTTTGCCTTGGTTATTTGGAAAAACAGCTTGAGATATTTTCCCACTAAGCCCTGAAGAGTTACCTTTGCCCTAGTTTTCTGTCAGAGAAAGTTTGTTACTTATGTCCAGGTAGGTAAATTTGTGGTTTGATACTTTTTGTCTGGTCCTAGGCTGCAGCTTGCCCTGTGATTGGTGTACACCTTACAGGGATTGGTCAATAGACTATGCAAATGAGATGACTATAGCCTACTATGTAAATGAAGTGTCTGTGGCCTAAGGAGGGAAGATTGGTCAGTTTGTGGCTGCCCTGTCAATTTCAAGGTATGGCCCTTCCCAGCAGGCAGCCAACCCCACGGAGGTTTTTCAGACAGAAAGAGAGGCAGCAGGAAGAAACAGAAGGAAGAAAGAAGGGAGAAGAAGCAGAGAGAGAGGAGGCAAGGAACCTCCTAAAAGAGCTAGCATGGGTCAAGGGCTATGACACTAAACATAGCAAGCAGCCCAGAAGAGGCCCAGCAGCAAACTTGGTGGTGACAGACAACAGGGCCAAGAGGAGGCCTGTCCTCAGGGGGCGGAGAGGAGGCTTGTCCTCAGAGGGCTAAGAGGAGGCTTGCACTGCCGAGAGGAGCTGACAGAGCTGTCCTGCACTGAAGAAGAGAGACTTTGCCTTCATTCTTCCTGACCTGAGTTGTACCTTGTTACTTCCTTAATAAACCACTTAACTGTAGGTACGATCTGTGAGTTCTATGTGGCCACTGCAATGGATTTTCAAACCCAGAAGAGAAGTAGAGAATGCCGTGGGAGGGACTGTTGGTGTCAGAAGTGGTAAAAAGGTTGGAGACTGAGGTATGTCTGACCTTCGAGTCATGGGAATCAGCTTTGTGCTGCCGGGGATTCTGATTAACCTTGATGAAGTTAGACAAGTTCTGATGACTATTACTACTATTCCCGTTTTACAGCAATAAAGAGACAATATCATTTCAAAGACTGATAAACCAGTTAATGGAATAGAGAAAGATGGATGGGGGATGGGCACATCAATTTTGGGTGCTCAGAGGCCTTTGGGACCTACAAGTTCTGTCCTCTTATATAATAACAGCCATCTGTTACATACTTACCATGTGCCTTTTACATGGATTATTTCATTGAGTCCTCAAAAACAGAACCTTCCAGGACAGATTTTGTTCACTGTCTTTCATTTTAAGTGATGAGGTAGTTCACGCTCAGAGAGGTTAAATTGTCTACCCAAGTCCACATAACCAGTAAGTGGCAAAGCCAAGATTTGGATCTAGGCCAGTTTTGAATCCAAAGCCCATACTCTATTAACAGACTTTGATTTAAAGCTCATCTCTACGGCTTCTCAGCAGTGTGATATTGGGCAATGCAGATAAGGTCCCCAACCCTCATTTCTTCATCTGTAGAATAAAATTGTATATTTCTGGGGTTATTGTGAAAGTTAATTGAAATGTTGTGAGTTTAACACACAGTAGGCACTCAGTCAGTGTTGGTTCCCTTCCACTCACCGCCTCTCCTAGATCAATGATTCTCCAGCCTTAGCCTGCATCAGAATCACCTGGAACTCTGGTTAAGTCACAGGTTGTTGGGTCCCACTCCCAGAGTTTCTGATTCAGTAGGGCTGAGGTTGAGTCCGAGAATATACATTTCTAACAAGTCCCCTGTGATGCTGAGGGCACTGGTCCAGGGATCATGCTTTGGGAACCAGTCCTCCAGATAGATGGGTTTGCCGTGTAGGTGAGTCTGGGGTGGCCTAGGAGTGATCATAACCTACTTCTGATGGCTGTTTCATATGTTAAAATGCTAGTTATGCTGTCAAGCAGGAAGAGGGTTGCTTGGCTTTTCCCAGTCATTTGCTGGGAGCTGGTCTGATGTTTTTAGTCTCGGCCTTTCCCTCTACTACGTGAAAGCACCTGAGTGTCATAGGCCCTGGGAATATGCCATGTTTAAGCAGCATTGTGATGTCTGGACAGTGAAAAGTTTCACTGAAGTGATTTCATTAACATGTCCCTGATTTTCAGTCACTTTCCTTGTGCAGAATAGAATAAAAGATGCATGAAAAAGATGGTAAATCATCTTGCAGAAATTACTTCTATAAATTAACTACCAAAACAAAACAAAAAAAACCTCCTGAAGCATCACTCAGACTAGGTGTACTTTTGCTTCACAACTGGTGTTCTACATTTATTTACATGATGTTGTGATTAGCTTCTCCCCTCCCCTAGCAGGCTGTAAGAGCAGGGCAGGTGATTTTCTCACCTCTGGGTCTCCAGTGCCCAGCACAGTGCCTGAGGCACAGGAGAAGGTGCTCAGCCAACTTTGCTGTTGGGTGGGTAAGTGAATGGCCTGGTGCACAGTGGGTGGGCTGTAGAGTTAAAGGGACCTCGGTTTGAACCTGGGCCTGCCATTCTCAACTGGGCAAGTGACTTACACTTTATGCTTTCGTTTCCCTTTCTAAATTGGGGATGATAAAAATACTACCTTTATTTCATAGGTTTGTCATGAGAATTAAGTGCATAGGATATTTAAAGTGCCAGATACACAGTAAATGTTTTATTCTTCTATCATCATCATCATTCTACTGCCAGGCAGTCTGTTGTACCGGTAAAGAGTATGGGCTCTGGAATCAGACTTTTGGGTTCTAATCCTCGTTCTGCCACTTATTAACTGTGTGACCTTGAACAATTCATGTCACGTCTCTGCACCTCAGTGTCGTCATCTGTAAAATGGAGATTAAAAAAATCTGCAACCTCATGGAGTTCTTGTGACCATTAAGGACATAATGCATGTCGGGTGCTTATCTGCATGGCCGACCCACGGGTAAGCACTGATTTTATCCCATTCCACGTGTGCAGAGGGGCAGGGAAGGCACTTGTGGTGAGAGCAACTTGGCCCCACGAAGAGGACATGAAACAAGGAAGACACGAGACGAAAAGGCATAGCACACCCCCAGGGAGACTGCCCTTCTCCCTGATCCCCACCATCCCAGGGGAGAGAAGAGCAGCCAGGCAAGGAGTTGCTCCTGGGTAAAGAAACATCCCAGGCTTCTGTCACTGGAAAACCCTCTTCCTGGCAGCCCTTGGAAGAGCAGCCTCATTTTCAGCTGCAAGTTGACGGACTCGGCTGGTTTTGATTACTCTCACGAGCTCGAGAGCGTGCCGAGGTTGCATCCCCCTCCGCCTTTGCCTGCAGACGTCACCCCTTCAGCTACCTGCCAGACTGGGGCTGGGTTGGGCGGGGTGGACCCAGCAGAGAAGAGCCTGCTGGCTTGCCTTGCCCTTTCTTCCTCTGCCAGGCTCACTCTGGGAAGCCCCAGGCCTTGGCCCTCCTCCACAGCATTGTCAGAGAAGCTTCCAACACCTCAAAATATACCCTAGGGGACCCTTCCCATCCACTTTAACGTGGAACCCAGACCATCTTGGTTTCTATGTGTGTAGAGGCGTTTGGTAAACAGAATGCTTGAGCTGTGACTCGCTGGAAGGGGCGAAACCCAGCTGACGCCCCAGACGCTCAGCCTATTTTGGTCCTGGTCTCTCCCCAACCAAGGTCTGTGGTCAGAGTGTTCATCTGGGGGCCCCCCCAGCACCGACCATTGGAAGGAGGGATGGTTTCACGTTCCTTTCCTGCTTAAGCCTTTGGCCCATCCGGGTCTTCGCCCCTGCCCCTAGGCTGCGCCTGCTAATGCCTGGTATCCACTTAGTAAATGCTTTTGTCCTCATCCCCCCACCCCCCGCCCCGTGAATGCTATGATTCAGCCCACACAGAGAGGAGCTTCACTTAAGAAAGAAAGTATTCACGGCTGCCATCCACCTCGGGTAGGCGCCGGGAGACAGCTGCTGGCTCCTGCCTGGCCGGGATGGAGGAACCACCCACCCCCTCCACACAGAGGGGTCTCTCCTCTTTTTTTTTTAAAGAACTGAAGTCTCTTTTGGTTGCTGGGCTGAATGTAATTTAAATCTGTTTTCAGAACACCTCATTAATAAGTAGCAGATAAATACCCGTTGGTGTTGAGTCAATTCTGACTCATACCAATCCTATAGGACAGAGTCGAACTGCCTCACAGGGTTTCCAAGGCTGTAATCTTTATGGAAGCAAACTGCCAACATCTTTCTCCCACTGAGCAGCTGGTGGATTCACACCGCCGACCTTTTGGTTATCAGCCAAGCACTTAACCGCTGCACCACCAGGTCTCCCTCTAGCAGATAAACAAAAACCCAACCAAACCCATTGCCGTCGAGTCGATTCCAACTCATAGCAAGTACTGCCCCCGTAGGGTTTCTGAGGAACGGCTGGTGGATTCGAACTGCCAACTGTTTGGTTAGCAGCCAGATGCTTAACCATGGGTGCCACCAGGGCTCGAGCAGATATATAGACTCCTAGAATTAAGAAATCACGACCATTCAACAGATACGTGTTACGGGCCTACCATGTGCCTGGCACTGTGCTAGGCCCCTGTGCCATAGCTAGGAGCAGTCTTGAACACACTCGGAGCCAGGCTTGCGATCCTCTCCCCACCCAAGACTCCTGTTGTTACCTCTGCTTAGTTCTGTGTTTTGAAAATGCCTGTAAGTAATGATAGCAGCTGAGTCCTACTGTGAAGTTTATGGTTAGTTCGTGCCAGGTACGATGTGATGCTCTTTCTTGTCTCCTTCTGCCCATGGCTCCTTGATGTGGGTATGACTCTAGACCCCATTGTAAAAATGAGAAAAACCAAGGCCTAGAAAAATCAAAAGTCTTGCCCAGGGTCACTTAAAGCAAGGTCTTGCTCCCAGAACTAACTCAGATCTTCATTTCTTTCCCGTTACATATAGTCCCTGTGAAACATGCTGCGAGTATTAAGTAAAAATGAATGCCTTGCCCCTTTATTATTAACTCAGCTGGCCACAGCTTCTGAACAGCTGAGATTAACTACAGAATATCTGTCAGAACAAAACAGAGTTGATAGTTTCCTGCCCTCTGCCATGCCCAGCTCCTTCCCCACCCCCATTCCTGCCCAGTGAATCTGCAGCAAGCACTGTGAGGAAGAGCGGGTCCTGAATTTGCAGCAAGTATAGTTTTGAGACAGGTGCTTTCTTGTCTCCAAAGCCAAGTGAGGAGGCTCCTAGAGAGTCATTTGCAAAGATTGGAGTGTCTCCTGTAGGAGGGGGACTAGGAATATGATGAACTTTAGAACCCTTAGACCCACTGTCAAGCATGGGAGAACCTGGGAGCCTGAGAATAGAGGAACAGTGTCCTTTTCAGTCCCGCTCCACTTTCTGGGAAAGGAGAGGAGGGTGATTGACAGGTATCCCCTAAAATTTGGGTCATATTGGACACAGACACTGGTGCCTGTTTCTGGTTTAGGAATTTCCAAAAGTGGACGTATGTGGAGTCACCAGGACATGAAAGGACTTGGGTATCTGGGAAGAGGCAGATTCCACCCTCCCATTGCCATTCTCTGTGGCCCTTGCAGTTTGCCAGAAATGACCCCCGAAGTTCCTGTGGCTCCATGTGCAGGAGCACTGAGGCTGGCAGAGGGACAGGAGCTGTGGGCTAGTCAGGTGTCCACTGCATCAATCATTGACACTCAAAATAGAGAATGGGTTGGGAACATGGGCTCTCATGGGAGAAAAGAAGACCTGGCTACCCTTTAGTGATGGAGGGGGCCAGGCCAAAGCTGAACATGTGCCTAGGAGACCCAGATCACCACCTGCATGGAGACCACCAATTCAGCAGAGGCCACCTGCATTAGCAGGAACCAGACCAAACCAGGGACCCTCCCCACCACTGACAGGCACCGCCTCCATGAGCGGACCTCGCTTCCACCGAGAGTGTTGGCCCCAGGGAGGGCCTTCTAGTGTCTGAAGGGAGTTAGGAAAGAAAGTTTAAAAAGGCAAAGAAAGAGGGACTTGGTAAAGAGCAGAACACTCTCCATTCTACCTCCTCCAAGCCTCTGGAGCCACAAATAGCTGGGGAGGGTGGGCAGTGGAGAGAGGGAGAATACAGGGAAGGGAGGGAGAACAGAGATGAGCTTCAAATTGAGTTTGAATCAAGCTTTCAAATAAAAAGAACCAAGTCTTAAATCTTGAAATGAGATTATTCTGAGAATGGAAAGTGACTATAAAGTTCGGGAATCTGGCCCAGATTTCATTTAGGGACCTGGTGCCCAAAATTGGAAAGGGATGCCAACACAGCACACTTGTGGGGATGAGTATTGGGGAGAATAAAGTGTTTAATATTTGTACCCCCTATAGACTCAAATTCCTCAATAAACAAGTAACAGTGTCTTCATCCAACAACCCCAGGTTGGGAACTATTGGTCTGGCCACCTGAACTTCCCGCAGAAGGCCCAGGGTTGCCCATGGAGCATCTGTTCACTGTGTAGTAGAGGTGCGGCAGAAACAGACCCTGAGCTCCAGCTGACTGTGGCCCAGAGTGGTGTATTTAAGTGAATTAGACCCATTGGCACTGCTGGCTAGTGAAGCCAATGATAGCAGAGGTGATTTGGTGAAGTAGGAGAGGAAAGGAAAGAAGAAAGCAGGAGTGGCAAGACAGGATAACATTATTGAGCACCTGCCCTCTTCAGGCACTCTGCTAGGTGCTTTCACATGTCTCCTTCTCCACCATTCATTCAACAAACTGCGGAGTAAGAGACCTGACCTAAGTGCCCAGAAGAATTCAGAGTTCAAGTTCTAGCTCACAGCATACAAGGTGTATGCCTTAGAGGAGCTGTTCAACCTCTCTGAGCTTCACTGTCCCCATATGTGGAACAAGGATCAAGATAGTTTCTTCACAGAGTAGAGCTGTTGTCAGGAGACAGTGTGATGCATATAAAATGCTTCTCTGAGTTCCTGCCCCCAGAAGCAGTCCATATATGTGAGCTCTACCATCATCACCCTCATCTCATTACTGTGATTGATTATAGGACCTGGAACAAAGGAAGGTATGCTTATTCTCATTTTACAGGTGAGATACCAGAGGCTCAGAAAGATGAAATTCCTTGTGATTAAGGGTCAGGGTTTGGATTCAGGTTTGCCTCACTCCAAACCGAAGCTCTTTTCTGCAGCCTGCAAACTGGAGCCAGTAGGTGTCAACACTGGACTCTCACCACCATGGGGCTTCTGCCCTCCTTGCTGTCCTCCGGGAAGGGAAGAAACAGGAACTTTAGGAATCGAAACCTGTAGACCAAGGGCTTTAGAAATTGAAACCTGTAGACACAACCTCAGCAGTTAGTTGTGGAATCAGGTGATCACAGGAATGACCCACGGTTGAGGGGATTTTTACCTCAGCTTTGGGAATGGGTTCTATTTTTAATTTCCTAGTAATCAGGTTTTACAAAAAGTCTTAAATTGTACATCTGCTTAACTGATAAAACTGCCTATGTGATAAGGTTACCTACTGGGGTAGTTATTCTCTTTCTGTGCCCAGCATTCAGCTCTCACCCACTGCCTGACCATAGAGGTGGACACCTGACTCAGAATGGTTAGTACACATTCCCTGACCACAGGCTGGTGGCCCACTCTGGGCCAATTGGAGTCCTTGCCTTGATGGTTTTGTTTTGTTTTTCTGAAGCCAGCAGAAGAGAGGATCTTTCTTCCTTGGTTATGGAGCTGCTAAAATATGACACCAGAGTTGCCAGTGGCCCTATTCTCTGCCACATGGAGATTCTGAGTGAATGAGGCATGAGACCAACCCCTGAGAGGGGCAGCAATAAAGGGTGGAGAGTGAGCCATACAGGCAGCAAGCAATAAGCTCAGATCCAGCAGTCCTTGAGGCTGTCCTGGGGCTGCCTGATTTTTGTGGTGCAGCCTCTGGCCCTGTGAGCCACTCTAGGATTCTTGCAGACCTACCCCCTTTTGACTTAAGCTGGTTTCAGGTGGGTTTCTGTCGCTTGCAATCAAAGAGTTCTGGCTTATACACTTTATTTTATTTTTTACATTCTTGCATTTAATACATATTTACCAAAAGCGTGTGGTATACTAGGTACTCTGCTGGGCACCGGGGAGACTGCTATGAGCAGGGCAGACATGGTCTCTGCCCTCACAGAGCTCAAAGCCTAATGGGTGCAGTGGTTGAGTAAGCAACACATAGAGGTTAAGGATACATGGTGGGGTCAGGCAGATGTGACTATGAATCCTGTTCTGACACTTGCTGGCCAGGTGACCTTGTGCAGTTTTAATTTTTCTGAGCCCAGATCCATCAACTATAAATGGGGCCAGTCTAAGGGTTCAGAGATATGCATACAGAACCCTCAGAGAATGGAAGCCACTAAATCATTGCAATTTGAATCCTTTAATTACAAAGCAGCTGATTGTTACAAAGGAGAAGCCCAGGATGACATGGGAGCCTCAAATGGGAGTGCTAACCCTGTCAGCGGGGTAGGGAACGGCTCTGCAGCTAGTGCTGTGTGAGCCATGAGCTGAAGAATGAGTAGGCCTTGCCCAGGCAGTGGGGGCAGCTGGAACCACAAATGTGTACTTGTTTCTATAGACTTACACTTTAGAATCTAATCTCTAGAATAAAAATGTTCTTGAATGTTAGAGCCAGAATTTCCAACCCCCTTGTTTACCGATGAGGAAACAAGCCATAGAGAAAAGAAATTATTTATCCTATTCTATCTATCCTATTCTATCCTAAGTTATCGATCCTATTCTAGTAAGGGGCAGAGCTGGACCCAGAACCCAGAACCCTGAATCCTGCTCAGCTTAGTAAGTGCTTATTGAGCACCATTGTCTGCCAAGGTGCCATCAAGAATGAAGAGTATGCCCAATGAGCCAGGAGTCCAGAAGAGAGTGGGCCGGTGGGTGCTAGCAATACTAATGCAACAGGCATAAACCAGAACCATCCTGGGCCCAGGGTACTCCAAGGAGTGAGTGATGGACAAGCTCTCAAATTGCTGTGTATATTCTGATTACAGAAGAAGCCCCTGCAAAGAAAGAGCCCTTCATGCTAAATGTCAGCCCTGTTGAGTTAGTGTCCCATGGCAGTCAGCCACTGAGGGACAGAGAATCAAGGTCCACATCTCCACATGCACCTCCCTAGCGGTGTGACCTCAGGTGTCTCAGGATCTCAGCGTCCACATCTGTAAAGTGGGCATAAAATGATGCCTTGGAGGCTTGTATGAGGATTCCATGGAGATCATTAATGCAGGGAAAACCCAGTATCTGACATCCACTGTGTGCTCCACTAGCTAACGGTAGTTGTGCTTACTAGTTTATACACCACGGTCACAGTTACTGGTGGGTGAGTAGCACTTTTCATTGGTCATAAGTTGTAGCCCAAACCTAACCTGAATTGTTTTTTTTTTTTTTTTTTTTTT
>NW_004443974.1:11516209-11633178 GCF_000243295.1 Trichechus manatus latirostris
TGCACGGTGCAGGTAGGCAGGATGCAGCGGGGAGATGGTTATGTGTGAAGCTAAGCTGGATATGGGAGAGAGGAGAGAGGAGCAGGAGCGAAAAAACATACAAACATAGGAGAATGCTAGGGGAGCTTGCCGTTGGAATGGACAGATGAGAGACGGCTGTTTTGTCTCCCACTGGATGCTCCGTGAGGCTGCTCTCTCGTACTCCCGTTTGCCGGTCTCCGATAGGAGTCCAAGATGGTGGATCCGCGCTGCGTTAGCTGGTAGGGGACCTCTGTATGAATCTGTCCTCGCTCTCCATTCTTTTTCAGTATTCGTACTCCGTTTGGTGTTCGGCTGAGTTCTTTATCTCTTCATTTGATGTTCTAGGGTTTCAGGATTGTTGATTCTCTGATTGGCTTAGTTTTTCGGATCTTTGCTGTGGAGGGACGGCGTGGTGCTTCTGCCTAGAGCGCCATCTTGCTGGCTTCTCCCTAACCTGAATTCTTAACGGGCTTGTTTTGGTCCTGGCAGAGTTGAGTATCCCTAGTTTGGGATTTACTAGATTCCACAGAATCCCTCTGTTGTCTCCCTGTAATTTGCTCCTGTGGTTTGGCCCCTGCATCTCAGCTCTCTGTCCTTACAAGGGATGGAGGATAATCTTTCCCTGAGAGACAGGTCCAGACCTCAGATGCAACAGTGTGTTGTCTGAGCTCACCCTGCCTCAGAGGAAGGGCTAGCCAGAAGATGGGTCATGTTGTCCTGTGCTGACATGCCCCAGGCCTGGCGAGGCATGAGTCGACCAGCCACCCCATGTCCCTGTCCCTAGAAGGCTGATGATAAGGCCTATGGCTGGAAGAAATCGCCAGACCTGCCTTTCCTGGGCCACTGACTAGTGAGGCCTCAGCAAGTTGTGACTGTCAGGGCCTCAGTGGACTCCCCCATGCCACTACCCTGTCTTTCTCCATCTCAGGACGGGTAGCACCCTACTCAGAAATTGCATAAACACTCCTGAGCCCAGCCTCCTGAGTCCCTGCCTATGCTGGTTGCAGATGCCCAGAGAACAGGGCCAGTAATACAGACTTATGGGGACATTGATGCCGAATAGCCAGTGGCATGATCCATCTAGGGGCAGAGCTCAGAGAATCTGCCCAGGGCCATGTGTGAGTTGCAGTGGGGGTGGGGAGTAGGTGGGTTGGCAGAGCAAAGGCACAGGGGAGGAAAGGCAGAAACTTGCTCAGCAGGCACCAAGGTGAGTGAAGGCCCTGGCTCTGGGGTTGAACAGGCATGGGTCCTAATCGCAGTTATCACCTCCAGGGCTCAGCCTCCTCGTATGTTGTTAGTGTTGTTAGTTGCCGTTTAGTCAGTTCCAGGAAGAGAGAGAATGATATTTTCCCTCTTGTGGCTGCTGTGAGGATTCAGTAAGGCAATACAGCATTTTCCCAAACTTCACGCATTTGTGACCATCTTCACTGTATCTGCCAGTGATCTCACCCAGTATTTCTTTTTAAATCTAATTTATTCATGTCCGTGTTATCAAGGGTTTGATATGCTGTAGTTTGTCTAATACACATTAAAATAGATACAAATGTCCATCCCTCACCATCACAATACTCACAGTGGAATGTGTCCCACACATTAGGGAACACAGAGCTGACACTTGCTGATGGCTTGTCACGATGGTTGGCACGTAGTGAGCCCTGAATGAGTATTAGCTTTTATATATTATTATTGTCTCCATGATCATGGCAGTAAGTATGTAGGATGAAAGGAGGCGGGAGCTTTGGCTTTCTTGCCACTGCTGTCCCCTCTTCTCTGCCCTAGGAAGCCCATCCTTTTCCTTCTCCTATTTTTGCTCCCACCTTACAAGTTGGCTTTGGGGCACCATGGAGGGCAATGAAGCAGGGTAGTGCCTGACTGACGAGGTCAGATGTGCAGGCTGTGTCTGTCCACTCCCAGGCCCAGAGCCATTTGGGCACTTGTGTAAAGTGTTAGCTCTCTGGTTATGTGTGGTCAAGAAGGCCCTGGGCAGACGTACCCCGGGTGGACAGCAGGGTCTGCAACATCCCCTGTCCACCTCCTTGGACTCTCACTGAAGATACTTGGGGGCATCCAGCACTTAAGACAATGCCTCAGTGCCTACCCAGGTTGAGACCCTCTACTTCTACTGAAGGCTGAATCCCTTGGGGCCTTCCACATACAGAACATTCCAGCAGAACCATAGGGCAGCATGTATAGTTGCGTATATTTGTATGAAGGACACACCTAAATCTTTTTTTTTTTTTTATTGTTGTGCTTTAAGTGAAAGTTTACAATTCAAGTTAGTTTCTCATACAAAAATTTATACATACATTGTTTTGTGATCCTACTTGCTCTCCCTATAGTGTGACAGCACACTCCTCCTTTCCACCCTGGATTTCCCATGTCCATTCAACCAGCTCCTGACCCTCTCTGCCTTTTCATCTCGCCTCTGGATGAGAGCTGCTCATTTAATCTCATGTATCTACTTGAGCTAAGAAGCACACTCTTCACAAGTATCGTTTTATGTCCCGTAGTCCAGTCTAATCTTTGTCTGAAGTGTTGGCCTCGGGAATGGTTTTAGTTTTGGGCTAACAGAGAGCCCGGGGGCCACATCATCCAGGGTACCTCCAGTCTCAATTAAACCATTTAGTCTGGTCTTTTTACTAGAATTTGAGTTCTGCACCCCGCTTTTCTCCTGCTCCATGAGGGACTCTCCGTTGTGTTCCCTGTCAGGATGGTCATTGGTGGTAGCCAGGCACCATCTAGTTCTTCTGGTCTCAGGCTCATTGATGAAGTCTCTGGTTTATGTGGCTCTTTCTATCTCTTGGGCTAATACTTTCCTTGAGGACACACCTAAATCTTGAGAGCGGTTATTTCACAATGATGACAGTTTTTTTTTTTTTTCATTATACTTTTCTGTATTTTATAGAATGAACATAAATTCCCTTTTTAATCAGAAAAGGAATATTTTTTAAACCTTTTAAAAAAATAAGTAGATAACCAATAAGTAGACTGGAGACATTAAAGATACACAGATGAGCATGGGGTGAGTCCATGCTGGAGGAGATGGGGGTGGAGGGGTGTTAGGAGGAACAGGAGGGCTGGCAGGCAGACCCTGGAAGGAAAGGAGGGTGGAGAATGGATACAGATAGATAAGGGGCAGGGGCCAGAAGCTGAGGTCATTCATCAAGGAGGCTGAGTGCCCACAGGGAGTGACAGCTGGGGATAGGGGTGGTAGGCAGCTGTTGGGACCAGCCATCAAGGGGAATATGAGAGGGACCAAGGAGAAGCAGGACTGTGAAGGGTGAGGGCCCTCTGAGTTTGGAACTTGTGGATTTGAGGGATGGCCATTCTGCAACATTGGGCAATTTCCCTCTGGCAGAACTTGGCAGGCTGTGCAGTGGCTGAGAGACCTCCTGGGGTTGATGCAGAGATGGGGCTTTGCTGGCTGGCACCTGGTGAGGGAGAGCTGCCAAGGGCTTAAGGTGCTAGGAAGATTGGGGTTCAGATGATCAACCCTGCAGTAGTACTTGGACAGAAAAAAATGGATAATAGGTGAACTCAAGCTTTAGATTTATGTGCCAAAATGAAATTTCTGCTTACTCAATTTGCAAATATTTTTTAAGTTTTAAAGAATATTTAATACCTTGAAAGTAATCCTCTAGCTTGTAGCAATACAAAGCTCACTCCCTCCCTAGCCGTCTCACTTTTCTTGCTCAGAAGCCATCCTTTGGGGTTTCCTTCCAGCTTTGCACGCTCCTTGCCAACCAGTAGTCTGGCCAGCTGCCAGAGAACCAAGTGTGATCTAAGGCCATTGGATCCTGGACTTCAGATTTCACGGGCAAGTGAAACTTCAGAAAGAAAGTTTGGAGACTCTCATAAGACTGTCAACTTTTTTTTTTTTTTTTTTTTTATATGCTGAGCAAAGAAAACAGACACTTTCATTATATATCTCAGAATAAAGAATAATTTTCCCCGGGTAAGAACAATTGGCAGCCTTTGCTAACACATTTTTTAAAAGTTTTTAAAATGTATTCTTTATTTAAAATGTTTTGAATATAGAAGGTTGCAACATGAAAGTTTATTATATGTTCTTAACTTATATATAAATGCATCTTTGAAATGCATCTGTCAATTTGGGGGTGTATATTCAACAGCTTGTTCCTAGTACTCGGTGTTTTTCACAGTTATTTGTGAAAATGCAGCCTCACATATGTCTGTTGATGAAAATGGGAGCAACACTCTAAATGCTAATTGCTCCATTTGGAACATACTGGGAGAACACAGACTGCACGCCTCTTCCCCTGCCTTCTCCCCAGGTGCTGGGAAAGTAAGTCAGGGGAGGGGGTGGCAGGCCAGGTTTCTGACTAGCATGGGCTGCAAGTGCTCCTGCCCAGTGACATCACACTCTCAGGGCTGCACACTAGAGGCCTGGTCACCTCATGGGGAGCAGGGGAGTCCATCCTTACAGATTGGCCCCAGACTACTGGTGTCTCAGGCTCCGGTAGTCGGAGTAGAGTGTCTAGGAAGGGGAGACGATGGTCCCACTGTGTCGTGCATTCATTGGTGAGTGCCACACTGCAAGTGATGTGTGAGATGGGTCAAACCACACAGAGCCTTGAATGCCAGTCTCAGTGGTCCAGCCTAATTGTATGGGTGAGGGGGGATAAGGCAATGGGAGGCTTGAGCAGTAGGGGGTGGGAGGGCTCTGGAAGGAAGCAGGAGCCAAGGTCAGGTTGGCTATCAGAGCACCATGGAGTAGTCCTAGTGGGTCAAGTGAGGTCAACAGGGCCACGTGACTCCCTTCTCGGTGGGGGGAGAGGCTCCAACCTCAGTTCTCATGGCTATAAATAAGACCCCAGGGGTCACTGCAGGACTGGCATCTCATGTGCCCCTGATTCAAAGCACACGATGGTCGGCCAGTTAAATAACCTCGGAAGAGGAGAGGCTCTTTATTTTTCATATTAATATTAATTTATTTGTTGCTACTTTGATCAGAATTACACTTGAATCTATGCAGTATATTTCAGTAATTAGAAGAAAGTTTAATTTGAATTAAAGATTAATACATAGATTCTTTTCTAAAACTACACAAACAACTGTATAACAAGGCTGTAAATTTTTTGAAAGCACTTGAAATACCACTACTTCAGCACATAATGTTTCCATATTTTCATCATGTAATTCATTTTCATTTTCTTAGCTATTTTCCTATTTTTTGATATTAGAATGTTTCCAGTTTCTGTTTTGTTTTTAACCATTATAGATTTTCCTGCAATGAATTGTGCAAATGTTTTCCTTTCTTTTAAAATTATTTCCTCAGAGTAAGTTCCTAGGAGTAGGATTACTGAGTCAAAGGATACCAATATTTTTCTGGCTTTGGAATCCTTAATGCTTTCCAAAAAGGTTGTAGCAACTTACCCTGCTGCCAGCAATGTATGTTTGAGTTTCCCTGTTTCACCACAGCCTTGCTAGCTTTCATCCTTGATCATATTTTAAATTGAATGACGTGATGGATTTTAAACGGTGGCTTTTATTTATTAATTTACATTTCTCTGTCCACTCCGTTTCTCAGTGTACATAAGGACTCAGAGCTCCTTTACTTTTTCTTCATTGCCCCGTGCTATGATTCGTCTACCCCCAGCCCTAACATGAAGCCCGAATGAATGAATGATTGTCGGGGTCAGACATTTTTCCTTGTTTGTGTGGAAACTACCTCAATTGATTTTAAGAGAAAGACAGTTGAATGTTTAAACTATAAATAGATTTGGTGACATCTCTTATTTGGTCAAGGTGGTCCCAGTAATGAATGCAGACTCTGTGCTTCTGGGAGTATGTTTATGTCTCATTTGAATTCTAGAAGACATGAGAGTTAATGTTAGTGTATGGGGTATAATTTAAGTCAGAGATGAAAGAGTCCCCATCAAAAACAACCCCCTTCTTGCTAAGCGTCCCATAATTACCAAGGCAGAGGCCTCCAAGTATGGGCAAGACTCTGGGTTGGAGACTGAAGGAAGTTTGAAGTGAGTCCCTTTACTCTTACCACGCCCTCACCTCCTGGGTACCTGGAGAGTTGGCCTCAAGGATGGGTTGAGGCTAGGAGAGGGTCAGCCTGTGAGACTAGTCCCAGACCGCTTCCCGGGGCCTCTGCCCTGAAGTCATCTCTGTTGGTGGCCAAATTCCTGGGCCCTCCACCTCATTCCCTCTATGCTACCTTCTTCTCTCCTCTGTGCCCCATGCTGCCAGGACTGCAGGAGCTGAAAGGTTATGCCTAAGGCCCAACAGTGTATCCTGCCTCTCTGGCTCTGAGCCTTGGATTGCTTCCTCCAGCAGTGCTTTTGACCCCTCAAGTAACCCATGCACCTCAACCTGGTCCCAGATCCCAGCACCCTATCCAGGCAGCGGCCTGCACTGGCACCTCTTATGGATCGTTAGGCCAGGAATACACAAAATCCAAGTTTTCTAGCGTGTAGGCACGTTCTCATGATTTTAGATGGCAAGTAGATAACTTCTCTTTAATAGCTAAGTATCTCTCTTAATGTGATTAGCATGTTAAATCCATGATTTCACTAAAATACTAATAATAAGTAAAAAATAATACAGTGGCCCAGCAATTCCACCCCTGGGTATATACTCAAAGGAATTGAAAATGGGTATACAAATAAAAAGTTGTACGCAAACGTTCATATTAACACTATTTGTAATAACCAAAAGGTGAAAACAACCCAAAAGTCCATCAGATGACTGGAAAACAAAACAAAATGTGGTATATCCATACAATGGAATATTACTCAGCCATAGAACGGAATGAAGTGCTGATACATGCTACAACTTGGATGAACCTTGAAAACATTGTGCTAAGTGAAAGAAGTCAGAGACACAAAAGGCCACATACTGTATGCTTCCATTTATATGAAATACCCATAGAGACAGAAAGATTACTGACTAGTTACCAGGGGTTGGTGGGAGCAGGGAGTGGGGAATAACTGCTGAATGGGTACAGAGTTTCCTTTTTGAGCGATGAAAATATTCTGGAACCTAGATAGTAGTGATGGTTGCACAACATCATGAACATGCTAAACATCATTAATGGTAAATTTTATATTAAGTTTATTTTACCACAATAAATAATGTAGATGCCATGTTGGCAAAAATCATGAAGGTGATACGTAAATTAGTAAAGTTCAGGTAACATTACAGTAAATAAAGCAAGATAAGAAGTAAAGCTATGGACCCTCACACTCCAGGTGGATTCTGTTTCATTATTGGAATCTACTTTTCTGGAGGGAGGAACAGCTTGATCTTCAGTGTCTGCATAGGCAAGTTACCATGTATGTGGCACCAAGTAAAGTACTTTGTCTGTATCATCTCACTGCAGCCTCACAGCAGCCTGCAAGGGGGTGCTCTTATTCTCCTCATTTTACAGACAAGGAGCCTGGACCACAGAGCTGGTCAGTGGCAGAGCCAGTTGGGTGGCAAACTGCACCTTTTCACCTAGGGTTCCTCTGAGGCATCCCAGTTGGGTTGTCACCCACTAGTGATACCTGCTGCCCTTCATTTTCAAAAATGGGGCAGTTACTTCCCTGAAACTCATTTATCAAGTGTTCAAGGCTGTGAGAATTTCTCCTCCATGATGCCTTCCTCCTCGGGTGAAATTACCCCCCAGGACAAAGCCCTCCAGCTTTCTGACTCAGGTGAAGAGGGCTACAAAAACAATGGCATGTGGAGGAACAAGTCTTTCACTTTAGGCAGCCTTCTCGTCCTTCCTTTGTTCTGAGTAGTGGGTCACACTAGAGGTGGAAACCCGGGACACGTGGAGTTCTCTATAGATGATCTTGAATACTTGAATGATCTTTTTACTGTTATTATAATCATAATAACAAAAAAACAAAACAAAACCCGTTGCCGCCGAGTTGATTCCGACTCATAGTGACCCTATGGGGCAGTGTAGAACTGCCCCATGGAGTTTCCGAAGTTGCCTAGTGGATTCGAACTGTCAGCCTTTTGGTTGGCAGCTGTAGCACTTAACCACTACACCACCGGGGTTTCCTGTGTATAGTCATAATAGTTCCTGTTTAATAAGATTTGGGGCCTAGCTCTGCCACTTACCAGGTGTGTGACCTTGGACAAATTGCCTATCCTCTCTGACTCTTAGTTCTCTCATCTAGAAGATGTATGTAATGGCATTTACTCAAATGGGAGACTGTACATCTCCTTTGTTCTTATCATTACAGTTTTAATTAAATAATTATTTGTACAGTTATTTACTATGTGACCCCCTCCACTAGGTGGTAAACGCCACAAAAGCAGAGGCTGCATTGGTCTTGTTCCCTGAGATATTCCTAGCACCTAGCACATATCGATAAATATTTGCTGAATAAAAAGATGAATTATACTGGTCCCACCCCTTCTGGAGCAAGGGAGAATGAAGAAGACCAAAGACACAAGGGACAGACTAGTCTGAAGGACTAATGGAACACAACTACCACAGCCTCCCCCAGACTGAGTCCAGCACGACTAGATGGTGCCCAGCTACCACCACCAACTGCTCTGACAGGGATCACAGTAGAGGGTCCTGAACAGAGCTGGAGAAAAATGTAGAACAAAATTCAAACTCACAAAAAAAGACCAGATTTACTGGTCTGCTGGAGACTGGAGAAACCTCACGAGTATGGCCCCTGGACACCCTTTTAACTCAGTACTGAAGTCACTCCTGAGGTTCACCCTTCAGCCTAAGATTAGACAGACCCATAAAACAAACAATAATACCCACCACTCAACCATGTATATGAGACTAAATGGGCATGCCAGCCCCAGGGCGAGGACGAGAAGGCAGGAGGGGACAGGAAAGCTGGACGAATGGAAATGCGGAACCCAAGGTCGAGAAGGGGAGAGTGTTGACATGTCACGTGATTGGCAACCAATGTCACAACATTAATTGTTTAATGAGAAACTAATTTGCTCTGTAAACCTTCACTTAAAGCATAATAAAATTTTTTAAAAAGATGAATTAATGGCTGAAAAGCACTTAGCACAGTACTTGGCATGTAGTAAAAGCTAATAGATGTTGGTTGTTGTTTTGTTAATGTTATAATTATCATTATTATTGTGCCAGGTGCTGTATTAAAGGCTTTTGTACAATATCTCTGATTCTCAGAACAGCTTTGTAAGATTGGAATTATGCTCATCTTGCAAAAATGGAAATTGAGACTCAGATAAATAACTTACCCAAGTCCCACAGAACTGCTGACAGCAAAGTCCATAACTTATCCACTGCCCTAAATTCCTCCTCAGTAGGCACACAACACTGACTCCCTTCATACACCTGGAACAGTGTCACTAGTAACATAAAATTATACTTTCTCAAGCACACGTGTCTTAAAAATAAAACACATTTTGTGGGAGGCAATAAGTGCTTGCAGGTTTGGCATATGAGAAGTTATGGTTGCCTAGAAGATAGGCTGCCACCCCTCATGTGGAGTAGGACTCCCTAACTGTGGACTGCCAACCTGATAATCATCCTGCACACCCAAGTAGTAGCCAGCTTCCTGCTGGATGTGAGGCCCCCATGGAAGAGAGGAAGGACACAGGCATTTGTGCAGTGCTTGATCGTCAGGTCCAAGGGCAGGCAGGGAGCACGTCTGATTTTTCTCAGCGTTTTATCCCCAGAGCTTAGCACAGTGTCTGGCAAAGAGTGCTCAGCAACTATTTGGTAAATGAACAAATGAATGCATGACTGATAGACTGAATAAACAAATGATAAACCTGTTGTGTGCAAGACACTCTGTCAGTTTGTCTACATTATCTCTTTTAATGCTCAGAATGGACTTATGAGTTCAGAACAAATGAGAGATGAGGCTCAGAGGCGTGAGGTTGCTTATCAGCCTCACCCAGTAAAGTAGGTGTTCAACCTTGGGTCTTCTTACACCATGTGCTTCCCTGAAAACCAGACTGGGTTCCCTAGGCCACTGGGATTCCACTTCCCCAAAGAAGAACACCTGTTACAGCCCTGGTGGAGGCTCAGAGAGGAGGCAGGGGCAGGGAATGAGTTGTTCTCAGGGCTGTCACATCCTTGTTCAGCCATCACTGTGAATGTAACAGGATGTGGGGGCTGGAGAAGGAGTGGGGGGAGTGGGGAGGACCGGAAGATGCAAACCATGTTTTCATTTCTCTGTAGACTGGGCCTTCCAGAGACAGTTTTTTCTACTAACGTCATCACCATCACCCTGACCATTATTGAGCACTGACCTGTGCTAATGGATGTACATACCTCCCTCTGCATGAGGGAGGTACCATTATTACTCCCGCCCTACCCCACCCCTGCTTACAGAGGCCAAAACTGAGGAACAGAAGCACTGAGGAACTGTCCTAAGGCCACTGAGAACAAGTCAGTGGCAGAGTTGACCTTCCTCCCAGACCGCCTGGCTCCACAGCCCCCACCCTAAATGGCACTAATGGTACTGGCTTCCCAAACTGGCCTCCAGAGGACTACTTAATCCCTGGAGCAGCTGCTGCTGTTTCAGAGGTCAGCAGCCTTTCCAGTTCCAAACCCAGCCCCTCTGTAGGTCGACACTGGTGTCTTTTGTTGTCATCAGGTGTGGGAGCTGAGAAATCTCAGAGGGCTGTTATCTATCGAGTAGGTGCCTCTTATTGAAGGAAGCATTTGGCTTTGGAGGCCTCAGCCCAGAGGCATGGCTGAACCGAGTCTGTGAGCTAGTTGGACTGAGGTTTGGTGGGCTATAAATCAGACTTTTGCCTGAGCTCTTGGTAATCCAGTTGGAACTAGTCCTGTTCTGGCTCAGAGATGTTTCCACTCCCCAGAAAGACATCTGCCCCTCTGAGGGTAGGGCATATGACTCAGCCACAGAGTTGGGCCCTCCAGGATTAGATCATGGAAGACAGGGACTACAGCACTCGGCCCCCAGCATGAAACACAAAAAGGAGAGGTTCACAGCTGAAAGACAGGGCCCCAGGAGCCATCCATCCATGGCTGGAAGGTTGACAGTATGCTTTGGAGCCAGCCAGACCTGGAGTCAAATCTTGGCTCCTTTAAGTACTGGCCAGGAGACCTTGGGAAAGTCACTCTACCTTTCTGAGTCTCAGTTTCTCTACCTGGCTGATGGGGGTAATGATGCTTTCCTTGGAACCCTGTTGGTAGATGAGCTGAGAGACAGGTCTAAGGCCCAGAGCACAAGTCTGGCTCAGGGTCACTCAGCAAGTAGTAGCTTCCCTGCCCTAGGTTGGCAGACTTCACACATTCATGCACTATTCTGCAGGGCTCGACAAGGAAGGGTGAAGCAGTGCCATGCTAGGGTTTGGAGCCCAGACTCCAGGGTCAGACCTGGGGTGGAATCTCAGCTCTGCCACACTCTGTGTGATCCTGAAGAAGCAACTTAGCCTTTCTGAGCCTCACTTTCCTCTTTTGTAAAATGACGACTTCATAAGATCATGTAAATGGAGCTGTTAACACAGAGCCTGGCACAAAGGAAGAGCTCAGTGCCCATCATCATCATTCTTAGCATTTACTTGTCTGCGGATTTCCACTCTCCCACTCCATGCTCTGAGGCAGCTCTCTTGACCGAGGAGCCTCGCTTGAGCCCTGTCTCTCCTGGGGTCTCTGTTGTAGATCAGATCACTGTCAGCAAACCCAGACAGAGAGGAGCAGGCCTTAAAGAGCAGTGCTGTGCAGGCCAGGAAATAGGACATTTGCATATTATTCTTCCTTTCCCATTGCCCTGAGGCAGTTTCCACTTTAGCTGGGACCTTCTTACTAGTGTCCCCAGGCCACCTTACCCCCACCCAACCCACCCACACAGTTGTCACCTTCACTGGGTTCTGCATGTGAAGAGTGGCATCATTGTGCCCCTCCAGAGCCAGGTACAAACTCCTGTTGTGTGCTGCAGGCCCACGAGGCTTTCTGTGTGAGTGGGTGCTCAGGGAGTGGGCATGAGGTGCCCTTACCTGCATCTCAAATTGGACTTGACAGAAATTCCCCTCCCTGTGCTATTTCAGCTGGATTACCAGCCCAGCCTCTCCACTGGGCCCCACAGAAAGGCGTTCACCCTTGGAACTCACCAGCATCATTCAGGTCTGACACAACCATAAAAGCCACCCAAGCACATGCTTTCTGGCCCAGTGGTTTAGGCAGCATCTGCAGAGGGGCTTCTGGCTTCACAGACTGCTGACGAGGACTGCTGGTAATAGTGGATTCATAAATTGACGTCTTCTGCTGCCCTCAGTCTGAGATGGTGAAACAGCCCCATAGATTTATATGCAAAAAATGTGTATTGACCAAATTTTATAGCATCCAAAATCATATATTGTCTCTTTAGGTATTTATACTTAAGTACCATAATTATAGGGGGAGTGTTTTTCTTAAAAACGTCAAAGCAATTGACAAATCCCCAGATGTCCACCAACTTTTCCGTTTCACTGACGTTTAGCACCTAGTTTGCTCCAGATACTATATACTTAGTGCTTTTGTGTGTATTTTTTTAAAAAACAAAATGTATAAATAATGCGTGCTCATCTGAAAAAACTTAAATATATATGTATATAAAAGGGAAAAATAATACCTCCCCTTCACCAGCCTGTAACCCCACTCCTTAGGGCCTCAAATTTGAGGTGTATCCTCCTAGATTTCTTCTCCATGCCAACACAAATATGTGTTTGTGTATTCTTAATAAATGAAAAATTGGACCATGTACATTGTTTGCTTTTCCCACTAAACTGTTTTCCTGAAAATCTTTCTGTGTCATTACATATGTTATTTTTAAAGGCCGCATAATGTTCCATTCATTGTGAGGATAGCTGTTCCCTAATTTATTTCACCAGTCTTCTATTGGTAGATAGTTATTTCCAGCTTTTCACTATTACAGACAATGTATAATAAACAGCATTGTGCGTATATTGTATATTGTTGTACACATGTGAGAGTTTTGGGAGGATAGATTCCCAGGATTGCAACTGATGGATAAAAGGGTATATGGGTTAAACAACAACAATAACAAAAGCTTCAAAACAATTATATTATCTTAAACACCCAACAGTAGTGTACAAGAGTTCCCATTTCCCCACATCCTTTCCCAGGCTGGATATTACCTACCATTCTTTGTAATTTTTGCTGATCTGGTAAGGTGAAGATGTGAATCTTACTGTGTATTTCTTTGATTATTAGTAAGACTTAGTGTCTTTTCATGTCTATTGAACATTTGTGTTTTCTCTGTGAATTGCCTGTTCATATTCTTTGCCCATTGTTGAATAAACTGAGTCTCAAAGAGGTTGAGAGCTCACACAGAGAGTAAAATGGCATAATTAGGAGTTAAGCCCATGTCTCCTAACATTATGTCCAGTGCTTTTTCCATTAAACAGTATGATTGCAAACCTATCCTGCTTCACATCCAGGAAACATGTACTCTAACCCAAAGTTCTGGCATCTAAAAGGGACTCGAGGAAGAGGCAGACTTCTGAAATTTGGACGTTTGGTGACTGCTTGCTAAACATAGAGTTTGGTGAGCAGGATTAGCCAAGGCCAATAAGACATGCAGCAACTTGACAGAACAAGTTGGAGGAGGGGTCATGTGCCCAAACAATAGGCCGGGACAAGCCTGTTCCTGCCCACCCAGCCCTTTGGCACCACCCCAGAGGCAGGGGTACTGATGCTGCCCTCTGATTCTTGGTCCTGGTACAGGAGTCAGCTTTAGAGTTAGCAGCCTACACCCACCTCCCTGGGGAATGAAACTATGGAGGCTCTGTTCTTTGTCTCTTCTAGGGGTCTGCATTTGAATGCATTCACCCTTCTCCCTGGTCCAACAGTGTTCCTGCTCACTTTCACTTAATTCACCACCTGTGGCCTGAACAGTAGATCATAGGAGAAGCTTTTTCATTCATCTGTTTACTCATTTATTCATGCAGCTGTCCTGGTGTCCACAGTAGGCCAGGCTCTGTGTCTTGCTAGGGGCAGAGATGAGTAAGCAGGTCTTCTGCCTTCCACAAGCTCTTCCTGCCAATGGGAAGCAGTTGGCCAAGCAAGCAGTTACTACATAGCATTGTAGTTGGTCTTGTGGAGAGTAAGGCTCAAGTAGAGCAGAGTTGGGACCCCTACAACTCACTTAGAGGGTTAGGGGTCATTTTATGGTTGTTTTTGCCCAAATATTTCCATGGTTATTTGTTTTAATTAAAAATACAGCAAGGATGTGTGTAGGGATGAGTGGGCTGGTCTCTGGGTACATCACCCCTTGCCCTTCCAGCTTCATCTCTGCACCTTCCCTCAGGCTTGACCTCTCTCTTTCCCCCAAGCATCCTGTGATGGTGTACCCAAAGCCTGTTGGAACAGCAGTGATCTGTGAAGAAGAGGAAGAGCCAGAACTGAGTAAAATTGATGCTGGAGAAAGTAGCAGGCTGGGTCTCAGTGTGACAAAAAGCCCAGAGTCCAGTTGGTCAAGTTTCTTGGGTCATTTTCCAAAGGCATTGAATCAAGTACAACACAAGGAGAATAGGTGTGGATGAGTCATCTGGTCTGAAGCATGACCCCAGCCAGTGGTGACCGAGAATCCCCTCCATTCTCCCATCCTTCCCCAACACACAGGATCTCAGGTCAGCAACAGCATGACTACTTCCAGCACCCCCTGCTGGTGGGGCTGACTGCTTTGCCTGCCCTGCATCAAATTGGCTTGCAGGTTTGGTGGGGGCAACCAGCCCCATCTGTAGACCAGATGGTGGAGTAGGGCTAGAAAGGGCAGAGCTGGCCCTAGGCCAGCTGGCTGTGGCTGGGCTGAATGTCCTATGTCCACAGTGTGTCCTGGAGAAGGCAGGACCCCACAGAGATGTCCTGCTTTGTGGCACAGGAGGAACCCCTGCTCACTGAAAGCAGGTTTTCTAGGACAGTCCTGTGGGGACTTTCTGTTGAGAAAGGTGGGGAGAGATCAAAACACCTGAGCCTGAAACCAAAAATAAATGAGTAGTCAGATGCCTTCTTCCTTCCGAAGAGGCCCAAGAAGTCTTTCAGTATTTCATTTCAGCAAAATCAGGAAAGAATTTGCTTTAAGAAAGTGAAAATCAGTTTGGATCTAGCTAACCCTCTGAAAATCTGTTGCTTGTTTTCCAGAGAATGCAGAGGACTGGTCGTTGAGGTTTAGAATGTCGTGTTTTGTTACACAGTTTCCGTTGAGTAATGAATAAATCTGACGCTTTGCATTTGCCTCCATTATTTTTTGTTATACTTAAAGACTGGGTACTGTCTGATCACAGATATGTGAGTGCATTAGTGGAAGTGGAAAATACTTTGGCGACTGAAGCCGCCGTCCGTGAGCTCACTCTCTGGCCAGGATCCTGGTGGCCTCGGACACTGAGGAAGCTTTCTGTGCACAGTAGCAAATCTCTGAGCCAGGGTTGGAAAGACAAGCTTGAGAGTGTTTTCCTTGGCACATGGGTAGCCTCGGTTCTACCCAATATGAGGCAGGTTTCTGAAGCTTTCACTGGGGGAATCATCTTGAATTTCCTTTTGGTGACGTCAGTTGCTTTGGAAGTCCTTTATAGCACTCAGAGAAATATGGGTGCGGTACAGTGAATTACTTAATATGGCCCTTCTAGCCATTGTCTTTGTGACTCCCACACAGTCATAGGGTGGGATCATGCAAATAAGGTGTATGGAACCCTAACAAGGGGATTGGTCAGCTTTGCCATCCTGCTAGGCTTAAAAGAGAGCCAATCCCAGAGCAAAAGGGGGGACCTTACTACCACCAAGGGCAAGAGATGGGAGCTGAGCACATCCTTAGGACCCAGGGTCCCTGCACCAAGAACCTCCTAAACCCAGGAGACAGAGAGGTATAACACCAGAGATGGCACCAGACGGCAAGAAGAGGCAACAAGCGCAGCAGAGAACCAGCAGCAGCAGAACCAGCAGGCCAGCAGGAGACAGAGTGAGAGACCTGAGTGCCTTCAGGCATGTTTGCTGGCAGAGTGGGGTGCCTCTGGGCGCTTATCAGTGGAGCTAAAGAGCTTTGTAACACTTGCCTGAGCAACGCAGAAGCTGGGCCAGCCCAGGAGGCCTGAGGGGCTAAGGGCCAGGGAGATGTCTGCCTGTAGGCACAGCCAAGAAGCTGTCTTGACCGAAGAACTGTATCCTGAGTCCTTCGTAATCCTGAATTGTAACCTGTTACTTCCCTAAGAAACCCCATAACTGTGAGTATGGTCTGTGAGTTCTATATGGCCACTGCAATGAATTATAGAACCCAGCAGAGAAGTAGACAGTGCTGTGGGAAGCACTGCGGGTGTTAGAATTGATGTAAAGGTTGGAGAGAGGAGGTATGTCTGACCTCTGCCTCACAGGAATCAGCCTTGGGCTATTGATCTTGATTCTGACACTGCCACCGTTGGCCACTTTTACAATGGGTAATGTCTTAGGCTGGGTTCTCTAGAGAAGCAAAACCAGTAAAGCATGTAAATATGTATGTAGAGAGATTTATATCAAGGAAACAGCTCACGTGATTGTAGAGGCTAGAACGTCCCAAGTCCATATATCAGGGTAGAGGCCTCTCCCAATTCACGTAGCCACAGAAGCTGGTGAGCCCAAGATTGGCAGGCCAGAGAGCAGGGCTCCTTCTCACAGGCTGTAAAGGTCGAATCCCAAGTTCTGCAGATAAACTGACAGCTCAAGTCCCGAGAACCAGAGGTGAGATAACAGGAGGCATGCTGCAGGATCCAGTTGGAGCAAAAAGCCAGAACGTCTGCTTATATTCAGATGTAGGCCACACCCCCAAGGAAACTCCCTTTCATCTGATTGGCTACTCACAGCATATTCAGTCATGGGAGTGATCACATATAAACACTGAGAATCATGGCCCAGTCAAGTTGACACAGTCTTAACCATCACAGGTATTTAGCTTGGAGATAAGGAGCCCTGGTGATCCGCATTGACTCCATGGCAGTGGGTTTGGCTTTTTGGTTTTTGGTGGTGCAGTGATTAAGCACTTGGCTACTTACGTACTTACCTAAGGTTGGAGGTTCAAACCCACCAGCCGCTCTGTGGGAAAAAGATGTGCCAGTCTGCTCCTATATACAGACTTGGAAATCCTATGGGACAGTTCTATTCTGTCCTGTTACAGTTGCTATGAGTCGGAATCGACTCGACGGCAATGGGTTTTGTTTTGTTTTTGTGTTTTTAGCTTGGCGATACCAGAACATGGGGCTGCCCTTAACAAGGTGGCTGTAGAATGGCATGCCCAGCAGCTGAGGCAGCCCACTCTCTTCCACTAAACAGTGGAATTTCACAGGTCAAATGGAAGAGGTTCATATATGTGCAAATAAAGATTCAACATCATGTCTAGTCATTCCCCATACATTTTTTGAGCACCTACTTTATTCTAGGCTCAGTGCTGGGCACTTGAGAATACAGAGATGAATAAGACACAGCCACTGCCCTCAAGGAGAGTGTGATAAATGCTGTACCAAGGGAAGGGCAGCATGCTCTGAGAGCCGTGGAGGAACTGTTAACAGCCTGAGAAGGAGACAGAGTGAGCAAGGGGAGGGAGGACAGTGAATGCAGAGGAAACACTTCTGCCAAGGCTCAGAGGCATGAAGCCCTATGAGTATGGGCTGCATGGAGAAGGCAGCCAAGGGCATGTCCAAGGAACTGCAAGGAGCTCGGCAGGGCTTGAGCAGCCTGTGTGAGGGAGAAGGAAGAAGCTTGTGGCAGTGGGAGAAGGGGCTAGAGAGGCAGGCCTCGGTTCTGCTAAGGAGTTTTTTCCCTATACAAAGGTCATTGGGCAGTTTTAAGTGGAAAAAGGCATGGTCTGATTGGGTTTTAGACAGGTCCCGGATCCAGAAGATAGGGAGGCTGATGAGGAGACCCCGGATATGGTCCAAACGAGATAATGAGGCATTCACAGAGGCTTGGAGACAGAGATAGGAGGCAGACAGTGAATGTTTGTGGCGTTTAAACCTAAAGGCCAAGTCTTCCACCAGGAGTTAAGTATACTCAGAAACATCATTTGCTTAAAATATTACCTCCCTTCTCCCACCAAGAGTGTTTGCTCCTTTAATTTTTTTAAAGAAAGATTTTGCTCTTTTTTATTTCTAAGTAGTACATATTCATAGCTAAAGGCTGAAATAACATGGAATTGTATAGAGCATAAAATAACCCTAAAATTCCATCCCCAAAGATGGCCAGGACAGCAGTTTAAACAATCTACTCTTTACTGTTTATTTTATTCTAGTACTCTTCTTACTATTTAGATTTTGATCGCTAATTCATCTAGAATTTATTCTGTTTTATGCAGTAAGGTAGAGATCCAGCTTTATTTTTTCATAAATGAGTAATCATTTGTCCCAACACCATGGAGAATCTATCCTTTCTCCATTGATTTGAAAGGTACCTTCATCTTATACTAAACCCTCATGTCTGCAACCCCATATCTGATGCTGTGCTCCCTATTCTGTGCCATTGGTTTATTTTGTCTAATTCTGCAGCAGTTAGACAACTTGCTAATTTACTTACTTAATTACTGTACCTTCGTAGCACATTTTATATATGATAGAACAAGTCCCCTTCTTTGTTTTTCTTTTCAAAAATATTCTATTTTCATGTATTTACTCTTCCAGGTGAACTTCAGAATTAGTTTTGGAATTATATGAAAATTATAGATTAATTAGGTAATAATTGGCATCCTTACCATGTTGACTTTTCCCGTTTACATATTCTTTCATATACTTAAAATATTTTTACTTTATTAGTCTTTGTCTTGAGGAGCCCTGGTAGCACAGTGGTTAAAGCACTCATCTGCTAACCAAAAGGTTGGTGGTTCGAACTCACCAGCCACTCCAATGGAGAAAGATTTGGCAGTGTGCTTCCATAAAGTCTATAGCCTTGGAAACCCTGTGGGGCCATCCTGTAGGGTCTCTATGACTCAGAATTGACTTGATGGAAAAGTTTTTTTTTATTTTTTGTTTTTAGTCTATCTTAATTACCAAAGTGTTTCATTCCCATTATGACAACTCAAATATAGAATGATATAGAGAAAAAATTTGTATTTTTATGAATTGTGTTTTTATTTTGGTAAAATGGATTCTTCAAAGAACGATTAATAAGCCCAGGATATGTGTGTTTAATTTTAATAAATGTTATGTAGTTTTTCTGTAAAATAAGTCTTATTCATATAGGTCTTACACATTTTTAAAAGCTTATTCTCAGGTGCTTTATATTTATAGTTACTGTATATGCTATCTTTTTTTATTCCCATTACATTTTCTAGCTGATGATTGCAGGTATGCAAGAATGCTATTGATTTTGTATATTTACTTTAAACTTAACTCTGTTATTAGTTTGAATAGTTTTTCAGTTGATTATCCTACATTGTATAATCATGTAATGTTAGCTGTGTGTTTTAAATATTTATAATGCGTTTCTTTCTCTTGTCTTACTGCATTGACTTGTGCATACATAACAGTGCTAAATGATAATGGTTATGACAGGTATTCTTGACTTGGTCCTACTTAACAGGATTCCAATGTTAAGAACATTGTTTTCATTTTCTAATATGCATTCTTTATCACATTAAGGAAGTCTTACCCTGATACCAAAACCAAGTAAAGACACTACAAAAAAAGAAAATTATAGACCAATATCCCTCATGAACATAAACGCAAAAATCCTCAACAAAATTTTAGCCAATATAATTCAACAGTGTATCAAAAAAGTAATTCATCATGACCAAGTAGAGTTCATACTAGGTATGCAGGGATGGTTCAACATTAGGGAAACAATTAATGTGATTCATCACATAAATAAAACAGAAGATAAGAACCACATGATCTTATCAGTCGATGTAGAAAAGGCTTTTGACAAGGTCTAACACCCATTCATGATAAAAAAAACTCTCAGAAAAATAGGAATACAGAGGAAATTCCTCGACATGATAAAGGGCATTTATGCAAAGCCAACAGCTAACATCATCCTAAAATTGAGAGAACCTGAAAGCATTCCCTTTGAGAATGGGAACCAGACAAGGATGCCCTTTATCACCACTCTTATTCAACATTGTGCTGGAGGTCCTAGCCAGAGCAATAAGGATAGAAAAAGAAATAAAGGGCATCCAAATTGGTAAGGCAGAAGTAAAAGTATCCCTCTTTGCAGATGTTATGATCTTACACACAGAAAACCCCCAAAGAATCCTCGAGAAAATTACTAGAACTAATAGAAGATTTCAGGAAAGTATCAGGATACAAGATAAATATACAAAAATCAGTGGTATTCCTTTACACAAACAAGCAGAACTTGAAAAAGGAAATCACCAAATCAATACCATTTACAGTAGCCCCCAAGAAGATAAAATACTTAGAAATAAATCTAACCAGAGACATAAAAGACCTATACAAAGAAAACTACAAGACCCTACTGCAAGAAAACAAGAGACCTACATAAGTGGAAAAACATACCATGCTCATGGATAGGAAGACTCAACATTGTGAAAATGTCAGTTCTACCCAGAACGATCTACAGATACAATGCAATCCTGATCCAGATTCCAACAACATTTTTTAATGAGATGGAGAAAAAAATCACCAACTTCATATGGAAAGGGAAAAGGCCCAGGATAAGCAAAGTATTACTGAAGAAGAAGAACAAAGTAGGAGACCTGACATTACTTGATTTTAGAACCTATTATTCCACCACGGTCGTCAAAACAGCCTGTTACTGGTACAACAACAGATACATAGACCAATGGAACAGAATTGAGAATCCAGGTGTAAATTCATTCAGCTGATATTTGACAAAGGCTCAAAGTCTGTTAAATGAGGAAAAGACAATCTCTTTAACAAATGGTGTTGGCATAACTGGATATCCATCTGCAAAAAAATGAAACAAGACCCATACCTCACACCATGTACAAAAACCAACTCAAAATGGATCAAAGAACTAAATATAAAATCTAAAACAATAAAGATCATGGAAGAAAAAATAGGGACAACGCTAGGAGCCCTAATGCATGGCATAAACAGAATACAAACCATAACTAACAATGCACAAACACCAGAAAAGCAACTAGATAACTGGGAGCTTCTGAAAATCAAATACTTATGCTCATCAAAAGACTTCATCAAAAGAGTAAAAAGACAACGTACAGACTGGGAAAAAAATTTTTAGCTATGACATATCTTACAAGGGTCTAATCTCTAAAATCTAGAAGATACTGCAACACCTCAACAATAAAAAGACGAATAACCCAGTTAAAAAATGGGCAAAGGATATGAACAGGCACTTCACCGAAGAAGACATTCAGACGGCTAACAGATACATGAGGAAATACTCATGGTCATTAGCCATTAGAGAAATTCAAATCAAAACTACAATGAGATACCATCTCAACCCAGCAAGGCTGGCACTAATCCAAGAAACACAAAATAATGAATGTTGGCGAGGTTGCGCAGAGACTGGAACACTTACGCACTTCTGGTGGGAATGTAAAATGGTACAGCCCCTTTGGAAATCGATTTGGTGCTTCCTTAAAAAGCTAGAAATAGAAGTACCATACAATCCAGCAATCCTATTCCTTGGAATATATCCTAGAGAAATAAGAGCCGTCACACGAATAGATATATGCACACCCATGTTCATTGCAGCACTGTTCACAATAGCAAAAAGATGGAAACAACCTAGGTGCCCATCAGTGGACGAATGGATAAACAAATTATGGTACATATATGCAATGGAATACTATGCAATGATAAAGAACAATGAAGAATCCACAAAACATCTGACAACATGGATGAATCTGCAGGGCATTATTATGCTGAGTGAAATAAATCAATCCCAAAAGGACAACTACTGTATGAGACCACTATTATAAGAACTCAATAAAAGGTTTAAACACAGAAGAAAACATTCTTTGATAGTTACAAGGGTGGGGAGGGAGGGAGAAGGGAATTCACTAACTAGATAGTAGACAAGAATCATCTTGGGTGAAGGGAAGGACAACACACAGTACAGGGGAGTCAGCACAGCTGGACTAAACCAAAGCTAAGAAGTTTCCTGAATACTGTGAAACACTTAGAGGGACAGAGTAGCAGGAGTAGTGGTCTGGGGACCATGCTTTCAGGGGACATCTAGGTCAATTGGCAAAACAAAGTTTATTAAGAAAATGTTCTGCATCCTACTTTGGTGAGTGACGTCTGGGGTCTTAAAAGCTAGCAAGCAGCCATCTAAGATGCATCAATTGGTCTCAACCACACGGAGTAAAGGAGAATGAAGAACACCATAGACACAAGGAAAGTATTAGCCCAAGAGACAGAAAGGGCCACATAAACCAGAGACTGCATCATCTTGAGACCAGAAGAACTAGATGATGCCCATCTACCACCAATGAACGTCCTGACAGGGAACACAACAGAAGTCCCTGATGGAGCAGGAGAAAAGACATTCACATAAAAAGATCAGACTTAATGGTCTGACTAAGACTGGAGGAACCCCTGAAGACGTGGCCCCCAAATGCTATGTTAACCCAGAACTAAAACCATTCTTGAAGAGCACTCTTCAGACTAAGATTAGACTGGATTATAAAACATAAAATAATACTCATTACGAGTGTGCTTCTTAGTTTAAGCAGACACACGGGACCAAATGGGCGGCTTCTGTCTGGAGGCAGGATGAGAAGGCAGGAAGGGACAGGAGCTGGTTGGATGGACACGTGAAACCTGGAGTGCGAAGGGGGAGTGTGCTGTCACATTGTAGCGATTGCAACTAGTGTCACATGACAAGGTGTGTATAAAATTTTGTATGAGAGATTAACTTGAGCTGTAAACTTTCACCTAAAGTACAATTAAAAAAAAAAGTCTCCTGTTTCTCACTCAGTGCTTTATCAAGAATGGATATTGAATTTATTAATGACTTTTCAGCCTCTCGAGATCATATGTTAAAGTATCATTGCATTTCTGTAATACATGTATTTGGTTTTGTTGTTGTTGGGTGCTGTCGAGTCAGTTCAGACTTATAGCGACCCTATGTACAACAGAATGAAACACTGCCGGGTCCTGTGCCATTGTCACAATCGTTATGCTTGAGCACATTGTTGCAGCTACCGTGTCAGTCCATCTTGTTGAGGGTCTTTCACTTTTTTGCTGGCCCTCTACTTTACCAAGCATAATGTTCTTCTCCAGGGATTGATACTTCCTGATAATATGTCCAAAGTATGTGAGACATAGTCTCGCCATCCTTGCTTCTAAGGAGCATTCTGGTTGTACTTCTTCCAAGACAGATTTGTTCATTCTTTTGTCGTCCATAGTATATTCAATATTCTTTGCCAACACCACAATTCAAAGGCATGAAATTCTTCTTTGGTTCTCCTTATCCATCATCCAGCTTTTGCATGCGTATAAGACGATTGAAAACACCATGGCTTGGGTCAGGCGCACCTTAGTCTTCAAGGTGACATCTTTGCTTTTCAACACTTTAAAGAGATCATTTGCAATAGATTTGCTCAGTGCAGTGCATCTTTTGATTTCTTGACTGCTCCTTCCATGGGTGTTGATTATGGATCCAAGTAAAACTTAATCCCTTAACAACTTCAGTCTTTTCTCTGTTTATCGTGATGTTGCTTATTGGTCCAGTTGTGAGGATTTTTGTTTTCTTTATGTTGAGGTATAATCCTTACTGAAGACTGTGGTCTTTGATCTTCATCAGTAAGTACTTCAAGTTCTCTTCACTTTCAGCAAGGAAGGTTGTGTCATCTGCATAACACAGATTGTTAATGAGTCTTCCTCCAATCCTGCTGCCCTGTACTTCTTCATATAGTCCAGTTTTCGGATTATTTGTTCAGCATACTTACTGAATAAGTATGGTGAAAGGATACAACCCTGATGCACACCTTTCCTGACTTTAAACCACACGGTATCTCTTTGTTCTGTTTGAATGACTGCCTCTTACTCTATGTACAGGTTCCTCATAAGCATAATTAAGTGTTCTGGAATTCCCATTCTTTGCAATGTTATCCATAATTTTTTATGATCCACACAGTCAGATGCCTTTGCATAGTCAATAAAACACAGGTAAACATCTTTCTGGTATTCTCTGCTTTCAGCCAGGATCCATCTGACATCAGCAATGATATCCCTGGTTCCATATCCTCTTCTGAATCCGGCTTGAATTTCTGACAGTTCCCTGTCAATATACTGCTGCAGCCACTTTTGAATGATCTTCAGCAAAATTTTACTTGCATGTGATATTAATGATACTATTCGATAATTTCCACATTCAGTTGGATCAGCTTTCTTGGGAACAGGGATAAATACGGATCTCTTCCAGTCGGTTGGTCAGGCCGCTGTCTTCCAAATTTCTTGGCAAAGACGAGTGAGCACTTCAGTGCTGCATCCATTTGTTTAAACATCTCAACTGGTATTCCGTCAATTCCTGGAGCCTTGTTTTTTGCCAGTGCCTTCAGTGCAGCTTGGAATTCTTCCTTCAATGTCATCAGTTCCTGATCATATGCTACCTCCTGAAATGGTTGAACGCAACCAATTCTTTGTGGTATAGTGACTCGGTGTATTCCTTCCATCTTCTTTTGATGCTTCCTGTGTTAACATTTTCCCAGTAGAATCCTTCAATATTGCAATTCAAGGCTTGAATTTTTTCTTCAGTTCTTTCAGCTTGAGAAATATGGAACGTGTTCTTCCCTTTTGGTTTTCTACCTCCGAGTCTTTGCCCATGTCATTATAATACTTTTTACTTTGTCTTCTTGAGCCGCCCTTTGAAATCAGCTCTTTTATTTCGTCATTTCTTCCTTTTGCCTTAGCTAGTCGATGTTCAAGAGCAAGTTTCAGAGTCTCTTCTGATATCCATTTTGATCTTTTCTGTCTTTTAATGACCTCTTGCTTTCTTCATGTATCATGTCCTTGATGTCATTCCACAACTCGTCTGGTCTTCAGTCATTAGTGTTCAACGGGTCAAGTCTATTCTTGAGATGGTCTCTAAATTCAGGTAGGATATGCTCAAGGTCGTACTTTGGCTCTCATGGACTCACTCAGTTTTCTTCAGTTTCAACTTGAACTTGCATATAAGCAATTGATGGTCTCTTCCACGGTTGGCTCTTGGCCTTGTTCTGACCGTTGATATTGAGCTTTTCCGTCATCTCTTTCCACAGATGTAGTCAGTTTGATTCCTGTGTATTCCATCTGGTGAGGTCAACATGTATAGTCACAGTTTCTGCTGGTGAAAAAAGGTATTTACAATGAAGAAGTCATTGGTCTTGCAAAATTCTATCATGCAATCTCTGGCATTGTTTCTATCACCAAGGCTATATTTTCCAACTACCAGTCCTTCTTTGTTTCCAACTTTCAAATTCCAATCACTAGTAATTATCAGTGCATCCTGATTGCATGTTTAATCAATTTCAACTGCAGAAGTTGGTAAAAATCTTCAGTTTCTTCATCTTTGGCCTTAGTGGTTGGTGCATAAATTTGAATAACAGTGTATTAACTGGTCTTCTTTATAGGCGTATGGATATTATCATATCACTGACAGCATTGTACTTAAGGATAGAACTTGAAATGTTCTTTTTGATGATTAATGGAATGCCATTCCTCTTCAATTTGTCATTCCTGGCATAGTAGACCATATGATTGTCTGATTAAAAATGGCCAATACCAGTCCATGTCAGCTCACTAATGCCTAGGTATCGATGTTTATATGTTTCATTTCATTTTTAACAATTTCCAGTTTTCCTAGTTTCATGCTTCGTACATTCCATGTTCCAATTATTAATGGATGTGGGCAGCTGTTTCTTCTCATTTTGAGTTGTGCCACATCTGCAAGGTGAAGGTCCCGAAAGCTTGACTGTATCCTTATCATTAAGATTGACTCTACTTTGAGGGGGCGGCTCTTCCCCAGTCGTATTTTCAGTGCCTTCCAATCTGAGGGGCTCATCTTCCATCAATATATTAGACAGTGTTCCACTACTATTCATAGGGTTTTCACTGGCTAATTCTTTTCAGAAGTAGACTGCCGGGTCCTACTTCCTAATCTTGCCTTAGTCTGGAAGCTCAGCTGAAACCTGTCCGCCATGGGGGACCCTGCTGGTATTTGAATACTGGTGGCACAGCTTGCAGCATCACAGCAACAGGCAAGCCCCCACAGTATGACAAACTGACAGATTCGTGGGGACTGTTTGGTTTAGTATTCTCTTAATATACTGCTGATTCAATTTGCTAATATTATTTTAAAACACTGGTGAGTTTTATTTGCTGATATTTTATTTGGAATCTATGAACTTTTATTCATTAATGAGATTGGTCTCTTCTTTGAAATGATGTAACTGTCAGGTTTTGGTATGATAGTTATGGTAGAGTTATTAAAAAAATTAAAATTGTTACTGACTTTTTCTATCTCTGGGACAGTTTAAATAACATTCAATTTTTCTTTTAAGGTTTTATGGATGAGTTTCATAAAACCATCTGGATATTGTACTCTTTAATTGTAATATCTTTCTCAATATAGTTAATACTTTACTCCTTATTGGTAAGTTGGAGTTTTTGTCTTTTCTTGAGACAATTTGGGGAAGATTGATTTTCCTAGGAAGCATCATTTCACCTAGATTTTCAAATATGTTGGCATAAAAATTACACATCCTATTATTTTAGTATCTACTCCATATTTGGAATCATACCCCCTTTCTCATCCCTGATATTGTACATCTGTGGGTTTTTTGTTTGTTTTGTACATACATACCAAAGGATTTTCTACCTTACTGATGTTTTCAAAAAACCAACCTTCAGTTTTCTATTTCATCTGTGGATTTTTTACTTTTCTAATTCATTGTTTGTGCTTTCATATTTTTAGTTGTTTTTCCTACTTTATTTTGTTCTTCTTCCAACTCCGTATCATGAATACTAACTCCATTTATTTTCAGTCTTTTTTAATTATTAATACAAACATTTGAGGTGATGAATTTTTCTCTGAGTAGAGGTATATGGCTTTGACTGCATCCTATATGTAGATAGTATGGGATTTTACTCTTTATTTCTTCTTTCATCTCTGAATTATTTGGTGATTTTTTTCCCCCAAAATGGCTGATTTTCAAAATTTATTTTCACCCTTGGGGTAGGGGAGGGGTGGAATAGTTCCAGACCTACCAAACCTCATAGACTATGAGCGTGGGAGGTGCAACTTTCCCTGGAGGAAAATTGAGGGCTGCTTCCAAAAGAATAGGGAGTGGATGTTAGGCAGACAAGTGTCCATTTCTTCTCTACTGCCAATAGAGTTGTTGAAGGATTAAATGAGATAATGTCACATACTTAGCACAATGTCCAGCACAAAACAAGTCCCGTAATAACCAGATTAATGTCCTCTCCTCACTCCCTTTCTTACTGCTGATCAAGACCCCAGCCGATGTAATACAATGCCATAACTCTCTGGGGGAACATTCACAAACAGTGGGTTACCTCCATTGTAGGTTACTTAGGTAAACCCCCTGGGATGAGAGAATCTGTAATTCTGCTGTAAAAATGGCTTGGGGGGCGGTGTCTGACCCCCTCTAACTTCACAAGGGAGAAGGAGAACCAAGATCAACAGCACAAGGCTGACTCCCATGAGGCGGAGGCCAGACATGCCTCCTCTCTCCACCATCTTTACCAATTCTGACATCAACTGTTCCTCCCACAGCACTCTCTACTGAGTTCGTTAATTCATTATAGTGGCCACACAGAACTCACAGACCATACTTATGATTATGGGGTTTATTAGGGAAGTAACAGTTACATTTCAGGCTCAGGAACACTCAAGATACAGTTCTTCCAACAGAATAGCTTCTTCCCAGTTGTGCTCACAGGCATGCCTCTCCCTGGCCCTCAGTCTCTGCTCAGTGGCACTGAGCCTTCTCTCTCTGTGGGCCAGGAACCCCACCACGCCATCTCCTGCTGCCAAGTCTCTCCTGCTGGGTCTCTCCTGCTAGTCTCTCCTTTCTTGGTGGTGGTAGGCTCCTCACCTCTGCTCTGGAATTGTCTCTTTAAGGCAAAACTGACAAATCCCCTTGGTAGGCCGCAATTACCCTGTCACACAATCCCCTGGGTGGGAGTTACAAGACCACGGCTAGAAAGGTCACACACAAAAGTAATTAATCGCGCCACATGTGTCCTCATTTTACCTTGGAGAGTCAGGAGCAGATTTGGCACCCTTGGACCTCAGGATTCTGTCCAAGCTGTAGGACTTTGTCCACGTGTCTTTGTGATTCATGAAACTCAACAACCAAGAACTAAACAAGACCATGTGCTCCTCATCCGAGAAGCATGGTCTGACCACCTGACATGTGACTGCCTCGGCCTGCCCCTTTCTGCAGACCTGGGAAACCTTTGTCTCAATGACAGTGAGCTTCCAACAGATTTTTACATAAGAATTTGCTCTGAAGTCTCGGTTTGCACGATTGATATTAATTAGCAGGCATTTATTAATACTCACAATCTGCTGCATCTGACAGGGAGCCTGAGCTGCCTGCTGAACTCTCATTCTGCAGTAAATGGAATTGCTTTGTGCTCTATTTAAAAAAAAAAAAAAAAAAAACCCTAATGAGCTGCTGTTCTGTTATTTCATTTGGAATTTATCAGGACAGTTTAAGTATACTTCTGGGTGCCAGCACTCCTCATTTCTGAAGTTTGAAAGTGATCTTTTTAAGGCAGAAAAGGAGAACATGGAAGAAAGTGTTTCATCTCAAACTTTAAAAGAAAGAGAGAGAAAATGGAAAGCGTTAATGTGGCACATTTTTATGCTGTGGAGAGTTTTTTCCCCTCAACACAGCAGAATTTCCCTTATTAAATAGATAGCTGTGTGAGAAAAACCAAAACCAGACTTGGGATAGAAGTGAGACGGGGTGGCGATGGGAGGAACAAGAGACCAGTGAGTCTCTGGGCTTGTGGCGAGCCCGGGTGCCAGCGCGGGCTTTGGCTTTGGGAGTCTGTAAGCGCCCAGTTTCAAACAGGCTCTGCGCCATCAAGCATGGGTGTCCCTCCACTTCAGAGAAGGTATCTGTTTGGGAGAGTACCCCCCTCTTTGTCAGCCTGGCACTCCTTCCTGGGGGCTGGGGCGTTTTGTGGACATCCCTGGTGGGGGGCCTGGATTCTCTGCCTGGAAGAAGGTTTGGCCACGTGCTTCTGGTGTTGGGGTCAGCTCAGCTGCGGAGGGCTCCCATAGCAGAATGAGCCAGTGAGGGCTGCTCCCTCCTAGCCCTGTGGGTCTCTGCCCATCACATAGTCTGGTTGGCACTCAATGTTGCAGCCACATCAGTGTCATCAGACCATGCGTGGGGCATAGAAGGAGGGAGCAGAAGCATGCTCTAGGTAGCTCTCAATCTCACAGGAGGTCCAGTCCTCCTTTGAGGTGGGCGTAGCCACTGGGCAGATGCTGCCTGCCAGTAACGTTCTCAGAGGGGCAGGTGACAACAAGGGCCTTCACACCCCAACTCTGTGGCTGGGACCCTCATCCCTGTGCCAGCCAATGACTCCCAGCCTCCAGATCCAATACCCTGTCCCCACCATTGCTCTCTGCCCCACATCTTTGCACTCAGACAGGTATGAATTCAAATCCTGATTCCCCCACTTGAGGGCTTTGTGATCTTGGACAAGTCACTTTTCCTCTCAGAGCTTCTGTTTCCTAATCTGTAAAATGAGGAGAGTGAGAATACCTACTGTGCAAGGTTGCTGCGAGGATACTGTGGTACAAGCAGTGTCCAGCCTTCCCTGAAGCAGACAGTGGCTGTTACTATTATGGTTGTTTTCTCCGACGCGTCTGCGCCTCCCGGTCTAGTCCCAGTCCCTGGCACTGCTCAGCCCCAAGACAGCCAGGGCCAGTCACTGGTCCAATTACTGTCTGTTGATCTTAACAAGGCCAACAGCACAGTGTCATCTATTGCAGTAACTTCTGTATAAGTGGGAAAAGGAGCTGAGACATCCCAGCTGTGTTGTCCCAGTCCAGATGGAAGTTCCCAGTTCTGGCCTGGCTGAGGTGGGTGGCCACTGTGTGGTCAGCATCTGGACGCCATCCATGGTTATAGCAAACCCAGCTGGGCACATCCCTCCAATGGGCATCCTGATGCTGCTCTGAGTGGAGCCTTGCCATGGAGCCAGGCTCAGGGTCAGTTTATCTTCTTGGCCACCTCAGTGTGGTCCAGCCCCTGGGCCAGGAGTTCCTCACAACCACCACCATTAACCCCATTCCACAGGCAAGGAAACTGAGGCAACAGAAGGTAAAAAAGCTTGCTGAGGCTGCCGATCTGGTAAGTGACATAGCCAGAGTTTCAAGTCTCCTGGCTCTGAGTCCCATACTTTCCTACTTACACCAAAGCTGCTTCTTATGTGGTAGGGCTCTCAGGCCTGGGTGGGCCACTGAAGATGGGACCCAGGACAGATATGCCACAATAGGGCATGAGGGAGGCGATGGGGAATGGGTCGTAGGTGTAGCAGGGGGAGGTGACAGCAGTATAGTTATGAGCCCTTGTGAGAGTGGTGACCCCAAAGGGAGGGCCATAGCCTAGGACCCCTAGGTTCATCCATGCCTCCATCTCACTCACCAGCTTCCAGACACCAGAGAACACGGCTGGGGTAAAAGAAAGACTGACAATATGGCACCCTGGACATACCTGCATTCAAATGTTGCCTCTGCCACTTCCTAGCTGTGTGACCTCTGACAAATGATACAGCCTCTCAGCTTCAGTTTCTTCCTCTGTAAAATGGTGATAATACCTCCCTGACAAGAGTGTTTTTGTTACTAATCAATGATCTGTTCAAAGCTCTTAGTTTATGACCTGGTGTGTAGTAAGTGCTCAGTAAACATTAGCTGTCATTGTCATCACTTGACTCTTGGTGTCTCTCTTCAGCTACAAAATGAGGGTAATAGTATGTGCTTCATAGGTTATTGTATGGATTAAATAAAATATGCCTCCATTCATGCATTTCTTCTTTCAACTAGTGTTTACCAAGCAGCTCCTGTGTGCCCTGTTCTAAATGCTAGAGATTGAGCTCATGGGACAAAGACACAGTTCCTGCTCTCAATGGTTTTAAGTCTGATGGGGGAATCAGACATTAAATACATAAATGATACAATCGCAGTTGTGATCAGTGCTAACTATGTATATAGGGATTAGCACAGCACCTGGCACAGTACAGCAGGAGGTGGCTATTATCATTTCATTATGGTTTAGGCTTTTAAATCTTTTCAGTTACAGGCTAATATGATACTGAAAACATTTCCCTGGATTTTGTGCAGTGTTAACTGTAGAAGATTTGCTGTTTTTGGAGCCATTTTTATTGTGGGAACTGAAATATGGAAGTTCTGTCGAGGTTCAAGGTTCTCCCCAAGTTGCAGGGGCCAGGAGGCCTCCTTTGGGGGGACCACCCAGTTGTTAGCACGTCTTGGCCTTGGTTCATGCTCTCAGGTCCTAGTGAGTAGAAAGATGTTAGAGTCTGCATTTTTTGTACAGGGGACTGATAGACTGACAGTGGAATTCACTCTTGTATGAAATTAGTGAGTTCCCTCTGCTCCCAGGATGCAAGCAGGGGCTTGGGGACAATCTGTGGAAATGGTATACTGCCGCTTCTAAAGCAGGCTCCTCCAGGCCTCTGTTTTCAGAGCACGATTCAGGAATCCTTTGCCGGGAGTCCTCCTCTAGAGACCTGAGGGATCCATCCTCACAGGGCCACACAGGGAAGTCTTTCTTTGAGGCTGTGATTTGAGAAAGGGTGATTCCCTGTGTGTTTCTGCCGACTGGTGGCCCCATGGGTAGGCACATAGGCATTGCAGCTAGATAGACCTGGCTTCAAATCCCAGCACCACCAATACTTGCTGCGGGACCTTGGGCAAATGTCTTAGTCTTTCTCAGCTTTAGTTTCCTCCCCATACTTCACAGGGTAAATGAAAGGATTACATAAGATAATATGGATAAAATGCCTGTCTCATAATAGATCCTCAGGAAGCATCAGTTCTCTCCTTGTATTCTTCTCCTGCCTCTTCAGTTCTTTGCTCCCCAGGCTAATCTTTCTCTCTGCGACCCTGAGTCAGCACACTGCATGCTGTATCTGGAATAAAACTGCCTCGTGTCCCATATCCCCTCACCTCGTGCTCAGCACTGGAGGATATTTTTTGTTGTGGTTGAAGTGGTAAGGGGATTTTCAGGATTGCCATTGCTGAATCCTTGGGGAGGTCTGAGGTGTATTCTTAAGAGGGGAGAGGAAACAAGAACAAAGGAAAGAATAAATCTGTCGATTTAAACCTACCAAAACTGGAGCTTATATACAAAGGAAATTATTTCTAATGATTAAACTTTTGGAAACATGGCATTGCCAAAAAGAAAGAAAATGGAAATGGCTCCTATGAGAAGTGCTAGCATATGTTTCTGTGATTTAATGGTTTCCTGTAACAATGTGTAGCTATTTAAAAAGCAGATGAATGACTCATGGTATCCAGCACCAAGTAGTACACTGTGATGGCAGGAAGTGTATACTCTGGGGGAGGCAGGCTTGAGTTCGACTCCTGTCTCCATTGTTTACCAGCTGTGTGACCTCGAAAGAGTTACTTTGTGAGCTCAAAAAGTTCTGAGCTTCCTCTTCCTCTTCTATAAAATGGATTTTTTAAAAGGATAAAGTAATAAATGTATAGCTCTTAGTGCAGAGCTTGTCCATCTGTTCAAAAAAACCCACACCTTTTATTTTAGGTATCTGGTTAATTATGTTTGTAATAATTGTTAGTTTTTAAATAGTAAATATTTAAGGCTACAGAATTTCCTCTGAGTACCACTTTGGCCAGATCCCATAGTTTTGATATGTAGTGTTCTCATTGTCATTGTCTTCAAATAGATTCTTTATTTTAGTTTCTTTGTTTTTTCTTTGGCCTAAAAGTTGCTTATGAGTGTGTGTATGTTTTGCAAATGGTTAGAATTTTTTCTGTATTTCTTGTAAATCCTAGATGTATTGTAGTAAGGTCAAAGAATGTAGGTATGGGGAGATTGGAACTCATACACTGCTAGTGGGAATGTAAAATGGTACAACTGCTATAGAAAACAGTATGACACTTCCTTAAAAAGCTGGAAATAGAAATACCATATGACTCAGCAATCCCACCCCTAGGTATATATCCTAGAGAAATAAGAGCCATGATTCGAATAGATACATGCACATCCATGTTCATTGCAGCATTATTCAAAATAGCAGAAAGATGGAAACAACCTAAGTGTCCATCAGTAGATGAATGGATTAACAAACTGTGGTCCATTCACACAATGGAATACTATGCAGTGGTAAGGAATAATGACAAATCTGCGAAACATCTCAAAACATGGATGAACTTGTAAGGCATTATGCTGGTGAAATAAGTCAGTAACAGAAGGACAAATATTGTATGAGACCACTATCATAAAGAAACAAGAAAAGGTTCACATACAAGGGGATAAAAATTCTTTTATGGTTACCACAGATGGGAGTGGGAGGGAGGGAAAATTACCAAATAGATAGAAGACGTGTTAATATTGGTGAAGGGAAAGGCAATACACAATATGGGGAAAGTTAACAAAACAAGACCAAGGCATGGGAGGACACTGAGAGGAACTCAAGAACAAAGGGCAACTACAGTAATTACTATAGCATAGACAATCCTGGAACAGTAGTATTAACAAACACTAATTTGTAAATGGATACATAGGTAGATAGGTATGCTAAAAAGGTATGGGAGGGTGTCAGGGAATACACATTTTAAAATGTGAATAATATGGAACTTATTGAGCTTTTCTTTACAATTTAATAAATTTTTGTAAACATTCCATGGGCATTTGAAAAGAACTATATTTTCATTTATATAAAATTATAAAATCAAGCTTGTTAATGTTGCTAATATCTATTATTACTGTCAAAATCTGAAAGAGACATGCCAAAGGCTGTCTCTATGATTGTGGCTTTGTTGAATTCACTTTGCATTTCTAGCAGTTTTTTGCCTTGTATATTTTGATGCAATGTTGCATCATGCATAAAAGTTTGTAATCATTAGAACTTCTCAGTCAACTGTACTTTTCATTAATATCAACCACTCCTCTTTACCTTGTTCAGAGTTTTCTGCCTTGAGTTCTGCTTTACATCGCTACTGCTTTCTTTTTGCTTGTCTTCTTCTCAATATTGTACCTTCACTTTATTTTCAACCCTTTTGTAAGTATTATGTAGCCATAATTTGCCTTTTTTACCTAATCTGACTGTCTCTTTCTTTTATTATGGACATTTAATTCATTCACATTTATTTTTGATGACTGATATATTTGGTCTTATTCATGTTACTTTTTTTTAACTTTTTATTTTGAAATAATTATAGATTCACAGGAAGTTGCAAAGAGGTCCTTTATATCCTTCACACAGTTTCCCCCAATGGTTATATCTTATGTAACTGTAGTACAATATCAAAACCAGGAAATTGACATTGGTACAATATGTGTGTATAAATCTATGTCATTTTATCACGTGTGTAAATTTGTAGAACCACCGCTGGAATCAAGATACAGAACTATCATATCACCACTTATATCTCGTTTGTACTACCTTATAGTCATAACAACCACCCTCACCATCCCTAGCCTCTAGCAACCACTTATTTGTTCTCCATGTCTGTATAATTTTGTCCCTTAAAAAAAAAAAAACCAAAACCCATTGCTATCAAGTCAATTCTGACCCATAGCAACCCCATAGGGTTTCCAAGGAGCAGCTGGTGGATTGGAACTCCTGACCTTTTGGTTAGCAGCTGTATCACTTAACCACTGTGTCACCAGGGCTCCTTTTGTCCTTTAGAGAATGTCATATAAATGGAATCATACAGTATGTAACCCTTTGAAATTGGCTTTTTTCACTCTGCATAATGCCCTTAAGATTCATCCAAGTTCTTGTGTGTATCAATAGTTTATTCCTTTTTATTGCTGCATAGTATTCTATGGAGGCTACCTGGTGGTGCAGTAACTAAGTGCTCGACTGCTAACTGAAAGGTTGGTGGTTCGAACCCCCCAACCACTCTGAAGGAGAAAGAATGTGGCAGTCTACTTCTGTAAAGATTACATCCTTAGAATAGGGTCGCTATAAGTCAGAATCGACTGGACAGCAATGCGTTTGGTTTTTGGTTTTGGTCAGTATTCTATGGTATAGAGATATAGTTCCTTTTTATTGTGCTGGCTGTGCTTTCCTTTTGCTATTTTATGAACTTTTGTTGAACTGTTTATTCCTATTTTGTCCTATGGTAATTTGAGAGTTCTCCATCCAGGTTATGTTCTATTATTGGTTTCTCTTAAAATTTTAAACATGTTTAAATCTGCATTTCTCTATCAGCATCAAAAAGTAAATATCTACACCATGTGATCCCCTCCCTGAGAAGATAAGACTTGGAGTAGGCTCCCTATCCCCTATTATCCACTCTCATTTCCCAGGTTTTGATAAAACCACTTGGAAACCACTAGGTTTTTTTTATTGTCATAGCAATGTTTTTACATCGCATGTTATTTTCTTATTAAGGGCCCTCAGGAGAATTTTCTGTCTAGTCTTAGTTCTAAAACTTTGTACCATCTCTGTCAAATAATTGGTCTATTTTTATTTCACAGACATGATATATTATGGAACTAACCAAGTTTTCCTTTCCCTACTGACTGCTAGAAAGCTTAAAACCAATTTTGTGCCCATTCATAGCAAGTGGGGTGGTTATTATTTTTAGCTCCTTGTTATGTGGTATAGTAGATGTGGGTGGTGGTGGTAGTAATGGTAGTAGTAGCAGTAGTAGGTGGTGGTAGTAGTGGTGGAAAAGTACCAGGCACATAATAAGACTTCCATGAATATTAGCTAGCTAGCAGCAGCAGTATCTACCTTTTATTCTGCCTGTAACTACCATGTACCAGGTATTGTACTAAGTAGTTTGTGAATACTGTCTCATTTAATACACTTGACAATGAACTAGATTGCATTATTAGCCCAGTTTTACAGTTGCTGAAACTGAGGCTTAAATATATTAACTCACTTGCACAAAGCCACACAGCCCATAAGTAGTGGACCCAAGACTGTTGCTCTTTCAATTTCTTCTTTTATCCGTCAGTTAATTTATGATTTTTGGTTGGGGTGTGTGTGTGTGTGTGTTTACACAGGTGAATTAGACAGATGGATAGACAGCTAAGTGAATGAATTAAAAAATGAATTCAGTCCAAAGGATTGGGCTCCTGCATATGACACCTTAGACTTATCTTTATCAGTTGGTGAAATCACAAGTATTCATCCCTGTTGTGTCCTGCCATTTTCTGTGTTGGGTTACGAGTAAAAACCCTTATTGATGGAGAGTGCAAGAACTAGAAATACTAAAATCTTGCCAGCATTTGTTTTGCTTGTTGCTCAGATGTTTGGTTTACAGTTGAGCAGTCTATGTGAAAAATGAGTAGTCAGGGTGGGAATTGAAGTCCAAATCATATCTTGGTTTTCCATAAGTCACCCATTATACCTTTTAGCAGAGCAGTGCTACTTTGTGCTGTTTTGTTCTAATAAATGGTGATCTCCAACCTCATTAAATATCTTTAATTTCAGGTATCTATCTTCTGGATTTAATCTACATTGATTCTGCATATCCTGCCTCAGGCAGTATCATGGAAAATGAACAAAGATCCAATCAGATGAACAATATTCTCCGAATAATTGCTGATTTACAAGTTTCCTGCAGCTACGGTTAGTACTGTATGTGTTGGAATCCTGAAATCTTACATTATTGAAATTGGGGGTCTAGCACCTGTCAGTGAGAAAGCTCTGGAAACCAGCTAGTTCTTCATTTTAATAGCTTGAGCATCAAATATGTGCTAGATCTTTTACACAAAGGTTTAATCTTCACAAAGATTGTGCAAACAAGACGTTACTATCTCTGTATCCCATGTGAGAAAACCCAGGCTGGGAACAGTTTAGTCACTTGTCTGATTTCACATACCTAGTGAGTGGCAGGGAGCCCTGGTGGCACAGTGGTTAAGAGCTCGGCTGCTAACCTAAAAGGCTGGCAGTTTGAATTCACCAGCTGCTCATTGGAAACCCTATGGGTCAATTCTACTCTGTCTTACAGGGTTGCTATGAATCAGAATCGACTTGGCAGTAATGGGTAGTGAGTGGCAGAGCCCAGGTCTGTTTGGCTCCCAAGTCATTCATTCATTCAGCAGCTATGTTTGAGCACTTACTCTGTGCCTAGTTGTTACGGATTATATTGTGCCCCCAAAAATATATATTGTAATTCTTAACCTATATGCCTGTGGTTATAATCCCATTTGGGAGTGAGTTGTCTTTGTTATGTTAATGAAGCAGGATTAACGTAGGATGTGTCTTGAGTCAATCTCTTTTGAGATATAAAAGAGATCAAACAAGCAAGCTAGAGGCAGAGATGGGGGAAGAGAGATGCCAAGCCATATGAAGATCGCCCAGGAGCAGAAGCTCAAAGAAACAAGGACCGTCGTTCAGAGCCGACAGAGAGAGAAAGGCTTCCCCTAGAGCCAGCACCCTGAATTCAGACTTCTAGCCTCCTAAACCGTGAGAAAATAAATTTCTGTTAAAGCTACCCATTTGTGGTATTTCTGTTATAGCAGCGTAGATAACTAAAACACTGATCCTGTAGTAAAAGTAAGAGATATGATGAGGAGATAAAACAGACACCACTACTGCCCCTTTAGAGTTTAGGTACCCAGGTACCCATTACTGCCAAGTAGATTCTGACTTATAGTGACCCTATAGGACAGAGTAGAACTGCCACATAGGGTTTCCAAGGAGTGGCTGGTGGATTTGAACTGCCAGCCTTTTGGTTAGCAGCCAAGCTCTTAACTACTACACCACCAAGGCTCCAGAGTTTAGGTAGAGAGACGTTAATCAAATAATCATACAAGTAAATGTAAAATTGCAACTATGATACATTGCTACAAATGAGAAGTACTTTGTGGCATGATGGCATAAAAGGGGACTTGACCAAGTCAAAGTATCAAGGAAGGGTTCACCAAAGAAGAGAAGGCAGGAGGGGTCCTCACAAAGGGGATAAATAGCCCATGCGAAGGCTCTCTGGTGGGAGGGAGCATGGCGCACATACCAGGGATTGAAAGAAGACTGGTGAGCTGGAACAGAGACAGCAGGGGAGGAGCATGATATCATGTGAGACTGCAGAAGCAGGCAAGGACTGTGGAGGGCCTTCTTGACAAAGGTAGGGATCTGGGTTTTTATCCTAAGAGCAGTGAGAAGCCATTAACATTAATGTGTCTTAAACGTTTATGTGAAATGATCAGACCTGCATTCTGAAAAAATAATCTTTCCTGCAAGATAGAGAATGGATTAGAGGGGAAGTCTAGGGTGGAAGCAGGGAGACCTGGTAGAAGATTATCTCTACAGGTAAGAGATAATGTTGACTTTTACTGGAGACAACAGATACTGGGAGAACTTGAATGAAGAGGAAAGAGATACCGAGGAAGTGTGAAATTAAGAAGAGGTGGTTGTTATTGATTTTGTGAAGAAACTTGGCATTTTATAAGTTAATGGGAAGAATATAAAAGAAAAGAAAGAGAAAGGTTAAAGGATAATCAATTATGTAAGGTCCTTGAAAAGGCAGGAGGGAAGGGATCCAAAGCAGAGATAGAGAGACTGGCCATTGATAGTGTTAAGAAGAGGGAGGGAAATGCAGATGGAGGTGGGTCCTGATAGGAAGTTAAGAGCATGTCCATCTGATGGCTTCTACTTTCTTTAGAAGTAGGAAGCAAGCAAGTCTGCTGGAATGAAAAGGGAAACAGAGGTTGGAGGTTTAATAGTACTGGAGACAGTTTGAAATAGTTGTTTTGGAGCATGGGGAAGAGAGTTTCTCAGGGAAATACTGTGGGTTTGCCAGGCCATTTGAGGCCCCTCTTGGAATTGGATATGGGACTAGTCTGCTTCAGTGTATAGCTTTCTCCAGCAGATCCCAGTTGCTCAGGTATAGTCATGGAGAGAGGGGACAGTTGGTTCATCCAATGTAGGAGTTTTCCAAATAGACAGGACAGGAAGAGAGAGGACAAAGCAAGTTTAGAGTATTGGGAAGAGTGTTGCTGAAATGATAGGCCATAGAAACTAAGTGGCATAAGGCGTGAGCTGAAGAAAGGAGAGGGTGATGAATGGGGAGAAAGTAGAGATGACAGTGGACTGCAGATCCCATGGGATCGGAGAACAGTTTGTGGGAGTAGTGGAAGAAAAAGAGACTGTGGTCAGAGAGTGGGCTCATTTATTAGTGATTTAGAGATGGAGCAGTTACCAGTTGTATTAGTCAGGGTAGACTAACTGCTATAGCAAGCAGTGCCAAAATGTTCAGTGGCTTAATATAGTATGAGCTTATTTATCATGAACAAAACAAGAGTTTATTTCTTGCTCACACAATAGTCCAAGCAGGTTTTCCTTTTCGGCTACTCTTCAGGGAAGCTTTCCTCCAAGCAGATTCAGGGACTAAGCTCTTTCTATATTGTGGCTCTGCTGTCTCCCATGACTTCAGAGTCCTTCACTGGACTCTTTGCATTCAGGTGGCAGAGGCAGGAAGAGAGAGAATCATACAAGTGCGGGTTCTGTGAATCAGACTTGCAAGTGGCACACATCACTTCCTAGGGACGCTAAGAAGTGTAATCTAGCTGTGTGCCTAGAAGGAAGAGGAAAATAGTTTGATGAACAACTAACCAGGTTCTGCTACACATGACCAAATCCAGAGTGTGACCATGAAGATGGGTACCTGAGAGAGACGGAGGAGAAGGTTATTGGAGATGATATCAAAGAGCTGAGAAGTCAGAATGCTAGATGGGCTGTCCATGTAGACATTGATTTCACCCAAGATGATGGTGGAGGTTGGGATGTGGAGCTCGACTACGAGCCAAGTGCTCAAGTCTTCCAGGAATGAGCCTGATTGACTAGGAGCCAGGCAGGAGATGTCAGCCATGAAGAGGGGAATGGTTGGTCTCTTCTGGAGGCCAGGGAGCCATCTTTCCCTGCCCTTGAGCCCCAAGTGGAGGCCTCAGCTCCTCCTTCCTGGCCAAGGAAAAGTGGTAGGCTCGAAGCATGGTATCTGTGGCACAACAGCATGGGTGTACTCCTCAAGGACAGAACCCAGGCCTGATCACCCCTGTGTGCCCAGTGCTTAACATATGGCTTGGCCCAGTGGAGCATCTATGACTATTGAAAGAGTGAATGAATGTTTCAATATCCAAGAAGCATCTTATGCTAAAATCAGTGATTTCTACACTTCTTTTTTGGGGCTTATAGATGGAGAGAGATTGAAACTTCTGGGTTTTGTCCATCTTTCACAGATCACCTCACAACCCTGCCCCACGTGCAGAAGTACCTAAAGTCCGTACGCTACATTGAAGAGCTCCAAAAGTTTGTGGAAGATGACAATTACAAGTAAGTCCCCACCTACTCCTCATGTCGGTTAGGCCCACCCCCCCTCAGCTGTTGCCCTCAGCATTCTGGTTCTTGCAGGTGGCCTGGGCCTTGCTGGGACCAGGGCTTATAGAAGGTCATTCCAGCAGTACCCTCCCCCCAAAACACACAGAAGCACACATATGTAATGTGACTTCTGACCCCACAGACCCCACAGTGGGTTTCTGAGCATCTTCTCCCATTTGCCTCTGCCCTAACCCCCCAGGCTCCACTGTTCTGAGGAACATTTTCTGTTAACTTATCAGGTATGCAGAATATAAATTTGAACTCCATAGACGCGTATGGTGCAGGCTTGCCCTTTCTGGGTTATCATGAATGACTGCTTCCCCACCCACAGCACTCGGTGGAAGGCCAGATTTCTAGCCACATCTCTGGGCTAGCAAACAGAGTTCTGTGAGAGCCCGTTTTATGTATGGGACAGCTCTCTGTGGCTCCCAACTTTCTGCAGGACTCTCACTGTCAGTCAGCATCCAAGGTCCCATCTCCATCCCCATGCAGTCCCTGTAGTGGAGACCCAGCTTCCATAAAGACCCTGTGGGCCCTCTGGCCTCCACTTCCATTCATTGTGCTTGGGCTTCCAATAATTTCTTCATTTGTGGCCCCTGGGAATTTACCCAGCATTTCCATGTATTTGGAGCAAATTTTTTCATATTAACTCTGTCTGCCACATTGATTAGACATCCTCTTGTCTCATTTTGAGATTGAGGTCAACTGTAAGCCTTGGTAATTTTCGTATGATCTGACATTGAAGCAGGTCTCCAGCATCTTGCAACTGATTATTTATCACCTAAATGCCAACTTAACAGGAGTCCTGGTGGCACAGTGGTTAAGAGTTCAGCTGCTAACCAAAAGGTTGGCAGTTCGAATCCACCAGCTGCTCCTTGGAAACCCTATGGGGTAGTTCTACTCTGTCCTGTAGAGTCACTGTGAGTCAGAATTGACTCGATGGGAACAGGTTTTATTTTTTTAAACGCCAGTTTTACGTGTATTTTTTAAAACTTCATCTCATTGGTTGCTTTTAGCATGCTATGATTCTTTTGAATCCCACTATCCAATGTATGTTATATCTCTTCCAGTTTTGTGCCTACAGATTTGATCGGCTTGATTACTTTGTCTTGATCCAAGTCACTGAAAACTGTAGAGAGTTGTGACCACTAGCAGCATACCCAGGTTACCAGTGATCTCCTCACCAGGACCTTGGGAATGGCTAATTCCAATAGTTACACATCTGGCCAGCTCTACAGTAGTGGTTCTTAGCCCTGACTGTGAATCATAATCACTTGAGAAGGTTTCTAGTGTATGGGTGGGGCCTGGAAATTTGTATTTTTCAGAGATTTCCAGGTGATTTTAATGATCAGCCATGTTTGAGAACATAGACATAATGTCTATAGTTATTAATGTATAATTGTTAAAGTAGAATGTAATATAAAATTGTGATATATGAGAGTTAAAACAATAGACAAAGGCCAGAGCTTACAATTAAAATTATGTCTGCCACAAATTAAGCTCATTTTGTTTACAAAGCATTTACTGTTCCTGAAAAGAGTACCTGGAGTGAAAAATTATTCCTGCTTAGGTTCTGGGATAGTATTTTCCATTCATGTGTGTATTGAGATTAAAGAAACAGTAGTTTTTCATTAACATTAATATGCTTTAAGGAGAAAAATGGTCTATAAATACTTCTGACCATGAGGTAATCCTTGGACAAGTTGCAGATCTTGAGTAATTACTCCTTCCATCCTAAAGTACATTCAACGACCCCAGTACTTTATGCGAAACAACAGCGCCAGCCTGAATTTTATAAAGGCCCTTTGTTGTTGTCACAGTGGACAAACACAGAGAGGAAGCATGCATTCTCACTCCAGGTTCCCAGACCCAGTGAGTGGGGGGTCCCTTCCCAGTGAGTTCCTGGCTCTGAGTGTCCAGAGATGGGTGGGCCTTATGATTCTGCTTGAGGAGCCCATACTCAAGAGCCCAGCTCATGCCCTGGAGACTTGCTCCCCGTCCCCAAAGGATGCAATGGTTTCATTATTACATTCCATTTCTAACATCCTGTCCCGATCTGCTTTGTAGATATTGTGCCAAGGGGCCCAACCAGTGCTTTGTTTTTCTTGGCCTTTTTTCTATTTTTTTAATTTAAGAAAAATTACCCAAATTCCCACCATGTAAAAAGAGTGACCATTAGCATTAAGTGAACCTAATTTCAGACATTTTTCTCTGCATATATACATAGAGAAGGATGAATCAATGGATGGATACAAGAGTAGAATCTATTAAAATTGGGTCATACTAGCTATTTTTAATTAAAAGTGTTAGCTTTAATTTTATTTTAATTTAAGTGGAAAAAGGAACTAAAATAAAACTTAAGGAATTGCTGCTCTTCAAATAAATGTTTCTTCACCACAAGAGATATTATTTCCTAAAAGATCGTTCTAAACTTAATAAAAGAGGTCAGGAAAAACATAAGAGGTTTGAATCAATTAGTTTTATTTTAACTAGGTTTCCATTGTGAATGTCAGTTGACTCTGGTTATGGAAGAAGAGAACGTTAACACTCTTTCCCTTCCTTCACCTCCCCTCTGCCACCTCCCAGTTTTTTGTTAGTTGTATTATTATTACCACCAAGTTTATAACATAAACTTCACATTCCGGAATCATAATTCCTGCTATTTAGTAATTTTAAACAGACTCAATTCTGACCACCTGTTGTTTTACCACAAATTCGTCATTCCTGAGTCTTTATTTTAAATCAGTCCCTTATTTAGCTGAATTTCATTATGAGGTAGGTTTCTTCCCCGCAAAAAGAGCTTATAGGTCCTGTGTTCCCTGATTTCTCAGAAAAATGTCTGCATCTTCCTGGGTCTAGCATTGTTGGGTCATGCTCCTTTGCTTCTGTCCCTCAGACCTTGCTTCATTGCGTTCTGGAATTCGATGTTGCTGTAGAGAGTTCTAAAGTCAGTCTGATTTTTTTTCCTCTTGTAAGTGACTTGTTTTGTTGGCCTGCTTTGAGCAAAGAATTCCTTGAAGTTCAAAAACTTAGTAATAAGGGAGTTCCTAAGAGTGAAGGGTTCTGTACCAACTTTCCCTGGAACGTGGTATGCTCTTTTTTCGTTTCTGAGGAATTCTTCTGGCTTATATCTGTGCCATTTCTTGGCTTCCCTCTTTCAGGGATTCCAGGAATCCGTATGTTGTATGCTCTCTGCCCTCCATGTCTATTATCTTCTTTCTAATGGCTACAATCTCCACCTTTTCATCAGTAGTCACTCTGAGAGTTTGTTAGGTACTCATTCAGTCCTCTGTTGTTTCAGTCCTTTGTTTGTTCTCTTAGGTTTTCAGTCTCCCTTTTTGATTTATCCTTTTGTTTTATCATCTGATTTTTCAGGTTTTGTTTTATTCAATCCATGTTCTTAGTAAGTTGTTTTATGGATTGAGGCATTGGTAAGATTCTTTTTACTCCTTGGGCTGCCTTCTAGGTTGGGCTCTTTGGGAAGTGCTGTATTCCTTTCTATTTCCTTTTGTTGTGAGAGGATGTTTACTCGGTCACCATATCATTTCTTTTTGTCTTGCTCCTGTATGAGAGGCTGCCTCTGGATATTCCATGGCTCTGATACAGGGAGGGAGACATCTGACCCTCCTCCCATGTGTGTGAGGTGGGCTGGTTTTCCTCTCCTGCTGTGCTGCGAGGCCCATGGGTTCTTGGTCTTTCCCCTCTTCTGTAGCCTAAAGGAAATGAGGGAAAGAAAGGGCTCAGGCTCCATCGAGGTAGGGAACATACATTCCTTTTAGATATGTGGACTCTTTTAAAAGGTCTGTATAAGGGTTTCCTCCACATAGTTGAGGGGCTGTAATCCATTCCAGAAAGGGAATATGCTTAGGTTTCAAATGCTACCCCCATGGAGACCTTCATTTCCATTCATGTAGCACTGTGTTCTCTACCCATTTGATCAGTTTCTCCCCCACATCTGTTGCTACTCAGAGAAAGCTAAGAACCCCCACTCAATTACTGAGAAGTCTCAGAGGGCAGGAGCGAAGCCATGCTATGTTGCAACTCTTGTTCCAACTTCAAATCCTCTTTTTCTTTCCTTAGTTGCAAGTTTTTGAAGTTCGTGGCTTTAAATTATACCCGTTAACTTGTTTAGTTGTAGCTGGTAATTTATTTTACTCATAAGCCTTTATAATTATGTGTTGGTTTTGTTGGGAGAGGGAGAGTATGGAATCTGGCTCTACTCTGTCATTTTCACCCAGAATTTCTTACTTGGTGCTTAAAAAGCAAAATAATAGTGAGGTGCCAGTCCTCATAACCTGTTCATTGCTTGGTACCTCTCTGGGGACATCTGACGAGAGAGAGTGCAGTGTATTGATTAAAGCACTGGTTTGGGTCAGATAGTCCTGGATTTGATCCCCTACACTGCCACTTGCTATCCCTGTGAATTTGGGAAAGCTACTTAACCTTGCTGCTCCTCAGTTTCCTCATCTATAAAATGTGGACAATAAATGTGTCTAGTTTATAGGGTTGTTGTGAGAATCAACACATCTATGCACATAAACCATCAGCCATTATTGCTCTTTTTACTTTGTCTTCCTTAACCATTGTTTCTCTGACATGAAAATGGGGACCGAGAGGGAAGTGGCTGTGGTCTGGAGCAGACCTTGCAGGTTTCCTGGGTTCCATGATTATAACACCCTAAACAGCAATCCATTTTTCCCAACACCAAGCATACACGTGTTCGGTTCCACCTGATACACCTGAGTACATCTGATCTTGTGACAATCTTGGTTTTCAGACTATCGCTCAGAATTGAACCAGGAAGCAGCTCTCCGAGACTAGTCTCTTCCAAGGAAGATCTTACAGGTATCGTAGCCACCTCAAATGGGAGCAAACCTACTGTGTAATAGATTAAACATGGCTGCCAGGGTCAGCATTCACTGTGAAGACAAAGGACAAATTTGGGTCTGCAGCTTGGCAGACTCAGCTGCCCCTGCTATCCCTGCTCACAGCCTTCCTACACCAACCTGCCTGGGCTCCTGATCACGTAGGGGCACCTGTGGGATACCTCTGTGTTAAGAGATCACTGGAAGAACCTGGGTATTGGCACCTGGGACCAAACAGCCCCAAGAGTGGCAAGATCAGAACCCCAGTTTGGAGCATGCACAGGGTAGAGAAAGCACCAAGGTCTTCTCCAGACCACCTGGACCCTTATTATCAGGGTTGCTGCCCAGGCACAGGTTTATTGCTCTGGTGGGGGGCTCAGGATGCCTGAGGCATTTGGATGCTACCAGACACAGATGGCTCATCTTCCTGGAGCATCAGTTTTATTCACATATTTGGGGGACACACACACAGTGTTTCCTGGTTAGTAAGAACCTAGGCTTTGAAATCAGTAAGACCTGGGTTCAAACCCAAGCTCTGTTTCCGAGATTTGTCGCTTTACCTTCCTGATCTTCAGTGGCCTCATCCACAAAATGGAAATAATAATAGTCATTACCTTATAGAGTTGTGATGGCTGGGTAAGTTCACACCTGTAAAGTACTCAGCCCAGACAGAGCACATTGTGAAGACGTACACGGTATTAGCTGCTTCATTGTTATTATTGTAATGGTTACCTTTTTTGGTATTCCAGCCAGCTCTTAGTGGCTAGGGATGATCTCCTCTGCTGCTGCCCAGGTAGGGATGGGATGAAGAGTTGGTGGGGAGGAGAAGTAGATGATCCAACTACCTTTCCTGCCACTGGTTTCTCTTCTCTCCTTCTGGGTGAGATCTGGGTGACATCAACCTGGGTTCTAAGCCACTAAATCTTAGGCAAGTGACTTCATCTCTCTGGTCCTTGGTTTCCTTACCTATAAAACTGGGATAATAAAACCTTTATCCCAGGATTGTTGGAATGTCAAAAATGAAATGAAAACAATTGAAAGAGTTAACAAGACCAAAAGCTGGTTCTTTGAAAAGATCAACAAAAGCGATAAACCGTTGGCCAAACTGACAAAAGAAAAACAGGAGAGGAAGCAAATAACCCGAATAAGAAATGAGATGGGTGATACTACAACAGACCCAACTGAAATTAAAAGAGTCATAACAGAATACTATGAAAAATTATACTCTAACAAATTTGAAAACCTAGAGGAAACGGACAAATTTCTAGAAGCTCACTACCTACCTAAATGAACACAAAGAGGTAGATAAACTAAATAAACTTAAAACAAAAGAAGAGATTGAAAAGGTAATTAAAAAACTCCCAACAAAAAAAAAGCCCTGGCCCAGATGGCTTCACTGGAGAATTCTACCAAACGTTCAGAGAAGAGTTAACACCACTACTACTAAAGGTATTTCAGAGCATAGAAAGGGATGGAATACTCCCAAACTCATTCTATGAAGCCAGCATAACCCTGATACCAAAATCAGGTAGACACCGCAAAAAAAGAAAATTACAAACCAATATCCCTCAAGAACATAGATGCAAAAATCCTCAACAAAATGCTAGCTAATAGAATTCAACAACATATTAAAAAATAATTCACCATGACCAAATGAGATTCATGCCAGGTATGCAGGGATGGTTCAAGTTAGAAAAACAATCAGTGTAATCCATCACATAAATAAAACAAAAGACAAGAACCACGTGACCTTATCAGTTGATGCATAAAAGGCATTTGACAAAATACAACACCCATTCATGATAAAAACTCTCAGCAAAACAGGAATAGAAGAGAAATTCCTCAGCATAATTAAGGGCATTTATACAAAGCCAACAGCGAACATCATCCTAAATGGAGACAGTCTGAAAGCATTCCTCTTGAGAACAAGAACCAGACAAGGATGCCCTTCTATCACCACTCTTATTCAACATTGTGCTGGAGGTCCTAACCAGAGCAGTTAGGCTAGAAAAAGAAATAAAAGGCACCCAAATTGGTAAGGAAGAAGTAAAAGTATCTCTATTTGCAGATGATATGATCTTATAAACAAAACCCCAAAGAAGCCACAAGAAAACTACTGGAACTAATAGAAGATTTCAGCAAATTATCAGGATACAAGATAAACATACAAAAATCAGTTGGATTCCTCTCCACCAAGGAGGAGAACTTTGAAGAGGAAATCACCAAATCAATACCATTTACAATAGCCCCCAAGATGATAAAATACTTAGGAATAAATCTAACCAGAGATGTAAAAGACCTGTACGATGAAAACTACAAGACACTACTGCAAGAAACCAAAAGAGACCTACATAAGTGGAAAAACATACCTTGCTCATGGATAGGAAAACTCAACATTGTGAAAATGTCAGTTCTACCCAAAGCGATCTACAGATACAATGCAATCCCGATCCAAATTCCACTGGCATTTTTTAATGAGATGGAGAAATAAATAACCAACTTCATATGGAAAGGGAAGAGGCCCGGAATTAGTAAAGCGTTACTCAAGAAGAAGAACAAAGTGGGAGACCTGACACTACTTGATTTTAGAACCTTATACCGCCACGGTAGTCAAAACAGCCTGTTACTGGTACAACAACAGATACGTAGACCAATGGAACAGAATTGAGAATCCAGACATAAATTCATCCACCTGTGAGCAGCTGATATTTGACAAAGGCCTAAAGTCCATTAACTGGGGAAAAGGCAGTCTCTTTAGCACATAGTGTTGGCATAACTGGATATCCATTTGCAAAAAACTGAAACAAGCCCCATACCTCACACCATGCACAAAAACTAACTCAAAATGGATCAAAGACCTAAATATAAAATCTAAAACAATAAAGATCATGGAAGAAAAAATAGGGACAATGCTAGGAGCCCTAATACATGGCATAAACAGAATACAAACCATAAGTAACAATGCACAAACACCAGAAGAGAAGCTAGATAACTGGGAACTCCTAAAAATCAAACACTTAGGCTCATCAAAAGAATCCACCAAAAGAATAAAAAGACAACCTACAGAGTTGGAAAAAATGTTTGACTGTGACAAATCCAGTCAGCATTTAATCTCTAAAATCTACAAGATACTGCAAAACCTCAACAACAAAAAAATAACCTGATTTAAAAATGGGCAAAGGATATGAACAGACACGTCACCAAAGAAGACATTCAGGCAGTTAACAGACACATGAGGAAACGCTCACAATCATTATCGATTAGGCAAATGCAAATCAAAACTGCAATGAGATACCATCTCACCCTAACAAAGCTAACATTAATCCTAAAAACACAAAATAATCAACGCGGGAAAGGTTGTGGAGAGACTGGAACACTTATACACTGCTGGTGGGAATGTAAAATGGTACAACCCCTGTGGAAATCGATTTGGCACTTCCTTAAAAAGCTAGAAATAGAAGTACCATACGATCTAGCAGTCCCACTCCTTGGAATATATCCCAGAGAAATAAGAGCTGTCACATGAATAGATATATGCACACCCATGTTCATTGCAGCACTGTTCATGATAGCACAATGATGGAAACAACCTAGGTGCCCATCAATGGATGAATGGATAAACAAATTACGGTATATTCACACAATGGAATACTACACAGTGATAAAGAACAACGATGAATCCGTGAAACATCTTACAACTTGGAGGAATCTGGAAGACATGCTGAGTGAATTTAGTCATTTGCAAAAGGACAAATATTGTATGAGACCACTATTATAAGAACTCAAGAAAAGGTTTAAACACAGAAGACAACATTCTTTGATAGTTATGAGAGGAGGGAGGGAGGGAGAGGGGTATTCACTAACTAGACAAAATTATCTTAGGTGAAGGGAAGGGTGACACACACTACAGGGAAAGTCAGCACAACTAGACTAAACCAAAAGCTAAGCAGTTTCCTGAATTCAATCAAACACTTTGAGGACAGAGTAGCAGGGGTGGGGGCCTAGGGACCATGGTTTCAAGGGACATCTAGGTCAATAGGCGTAACAAAGTTTTTAAGAAAATGTTCTGCATCCCACTTTGGTGAGTGGCGTCTGGGGTCTTAAAAGCTAAGGAGCAGCCGTCTGAGATGCATTAATTGGTCCCAGCCCACCTGGAGTAAAGGAGCATGAAGAACACCGCAGACACAAGGAAAATATTAGCCCAAGAGACAGAAAGGGCCACATAAGCCAGAGCCTCCATCAGCCTGAGACCAGAAGAACTAGATGGTGCCCAGGTACCACTAATGACCGCCCTGAGAGTCCCCGATGGAGCAGGAGAAAAGTGGAGTGCAGAACTCAAATTCTAGTAAAAAGGCCAGACTTAATGGTTTTACTGAGACTGGAGGGACCCCAGAAGACATGGCCCCCAGACTCTCTGTTAGCTCAAAACTAAAACCATTCCCGAGGCCATCTCTTCTGACAAACTTTAGACTGGACTATGGGACATGAAATGATACTCGTAAAGAGTATGCTTCGTAGCTCAATAGATACATGAGACTAAATGGGAAGCTCCTGTCCAGAGGCAGGATGAGAAGGCAGAGAGGGTCAGGAGCTGGTTGAATGGACACGGGAAGTCCGCGGTAGAAAGGAGGAGTGTGCTGTCACAGTATAAGGAGAGCAACTAGGGTCACATAACAATGTGTGTATAAATTTTTGTATGAGAAACTAACTGGAATTGTAAACTTTCACCTACAGCACAATAAAAAAGAAAATAAAAAAATGAAATGATTTTAGGAAGCTACTTGGTGTAGTCTGACATGGAGCCTGTGTTCCATAATCATGTGGCTATTGTAAGCTGCTACCTGGTGCCATGCAACCCTTAGTCTGGAAATGTATTCAAGCTACTCTCTCCATCCTCCCAAGCTACTCCATCTGCAGCATTAACATCCCCTTATGGGCACAGGGAAACCACAGAGCTCCACCAAGCGAGATCTTCTGCCTCAACTCCAGGGGTTTACGCCAGACCTCTGGTCCCCTCAGCTGGCTTTTCCCAATTCTCCTGGCTCCATTTTTCAAGCTGGACCTGCTCCTAGCACTCCTGGGGGTCCTACCATAAGTTAGCAGAGGGAGATACTGCTTGATGTGCAGAGCCTTAGGAGATGGCTGTTGTCCACGCCATGGGAGACAGAGTCCTGGCCTAAGTTCAGTTTTTACAGTCTTCATGAGGTCAGTATTAAAGTATCTTCTTCACTTCTACAACTCAGCAATAAAAAGACAACTCAATTAAAAAACGGGTAAAGAACTTGAAGAGATATTAGTCATTAGGGAAATGCAAATCAAAACCACAAATAAACACCACTTTACACCCACTAAAATGACTATTATCAGAAAAACAGAAAATAGCAAGTGTTGTCGAAGATGTGGAGAAATTGGAACCCTTATTCACTGCTGGTGGGAATGTAAAATGGTGCAACCACTGTAGAAAGTAGTTTGGTGATTGCTCAATAAGTTAAACATAGTCTGACAGAGACTGGAGGAACCCCCGAAACTATGGCCGCGGATGCTCTGTTAACCCAGAACTGAAACCATTCCCAAAGCCCACTCTTCAGACAAAGATTAGACAGGACTATAAAACAAAAAATAATACACATGAGGAGTGTGCTTCTTAGCTCAATCAGATACACGAGACCAAATGGGCAGCTCCTGTCTGGAAGCAGGATGAGAAGGCAGAAAGGGACAGGAACTGGTCAAGTGGACACAGGGAACCTGGGGTGGAACGGGGGAGTGTGCTGTCATATTGTGGGGATTGCAACTAATGTCACAAAACAATATGTGTATAAATTTTTGTATGCGAAATTAACTCGAGCTGTAAACTTTCACCTGAAGGACAAAAAAAAGTTAAACATGGAATTACCATATGACCCAGCAATTCCACTCTTTGGTATATACCCCAAAGACTTGAAAGCAGGGTCTCAAATAGATACTTGTACACCTGTGTTCATTGCAGTGTTACTCACAATAGCCAAAAGGTGGAAACAACCCAAGTGTCCATCAACCAGATAAACACATGTGGTATATCAACGGGATGGAATATTATTGAGCCATAAAGAGAAATGAGGTCCTGATACATGCTACAACATAGATGAACCTTGAAAACAGTATGCTGAGTGAAATAAGTCAGACACAAAAGGACAAATATTGTGTCATCCCACTTATATAAAATATCTAGAATAAGCAAAATGCATAGACAAAAGTTTACTAGTGAGGAAGGGGGCTGAAGGAGGGGTAAATGGGGAGTTATTCCTTAAGGGGTTCAGAGTTTCTGTTTAAGGTGATGAAAAACATTTGGAAATGGATAGTGATGACGGTTGAACAACATGGTGATTGTAATTAATGTCACTGAATTGTATACTTAAAAATGGTTGAAGTGACAAAAACAAACAAAAAACAACTATAAAGTTTTCCTCAATTGACGTTTGGGATTTTGCTATATAAACCTTAGAGTTAAAACAATAAAATAGCAATATCATGCAATACTAAATATAATATGTATACTTTCTGTAGTCCTTTCCCAAACCCACTGCCTTCCATACATGACAGATGACCCACTAGCAAGGGTGACCAGAAGGAAAGCTCCCAGTACCCATCTTCTGTCCCTGTTCTAGAACATCTTCCCCCCACTCAGCCAACGTTGTTCCTTTCAAGTGCTCAATCACCTGTACCTGAGCTATGTGTATGTGTGTGGGGACAGAGGGAAGGTGGAGGGTTTGGGTTCCTATCAGAGGGATGTAGGAAATAGCAGAATTCTAAAGCAGTTGTTGCGGGCTACAGAAGGAGCAGTAGGAAAGGCTGGCCATTCAAGACTATTTCTTCAGGAGATAATGCCAGAATTCTAGAACATATTGAGAGCAGCCTCAAATACAAGCGCATTCTGCCCATCTGAGTCCCCTCGAAATCAGTGTGAATGAGAGGCCTCCCTGTTAGGCCTCTGTAGCCTTATTAAAATCCCTTAACAAAATGAGCCACATCTCTGGCCTTCTCCAGATGCCAAGACGTCCCCATGGCCAAACTTTCTTTCCACCCTTCAGGTAATGCTAGATGGTCCATCTCCCAGTGCCCTTTCCTGCTGCTGCCTGATTCCATTACTTTAGACCCAGCTGGGCCTGAACCAGGCTCACTGCCCTGTCGCTGCATGCTAGAGCCATTGAGGCAGGAAAATATGGGAGAGCAAGGGGTCATGACAGAGGGTGTTAGTACCTCTCTCTGGTGGTTCTCTCCATCCGCAGGCCAAATGCAAGCCTCGTCTCTACCTGAGAGAAGCAAGACCTCTGGAAAGTTGCTCACACCAGGACCTTTACATGTTTCTAGAATGCTCTTCCCCTTATATTTCCATGATCAGCTTTTGCCAATCCTTTTAAACACAGAGAGACCTTTATTTCAGCTCTTTGTTTCTTTATTATACTTACCACAATTTGTAATTAGTCTTTTTATTTATCTGTTTCCTGGACCTGACTGGTTCCTTGTTGACTCTCCAGCACCTGGTATAATGCCTGCCCTTTGTAGATGCTTGGCCCTCATAGGGTAGGTGGGTGGGTGGGTAGATGAATGGATGGATTGGATGGACTGGATGGATTAGATGGATTGGATGGATGGATGGATGATGGATGTTGTATGTATGTATGTATGTATGTATATATGTCAGCTTCAGGCCCCAGGTGGTCCTTTGGTGCATACTAGCCAAGAGTACCAGTATCAATTGCTGTGGAGTTCTTTCTGACTCATGGCAACCCCATGTGTTCAGAGTAGAACCATTCTCCATAGGATTTTCAGTGGCTGGTTTTTTCAGAAGTAGACTACCAGGCCTTTCTTCTAAGGCACCTCTAGGTAGACTTGAACCTTCAACCTTCTGGTTAGCAGCCAACCGTGTTAACCTTTTCCACCCCCCGAGACTCCAGCACAAGGGAGGTCTTATAGCTACAGCCTCAGACCTAAATCTCAGAGAGCCCCATCCTCTTTGGTGCCCTCCACCCCAATTAGGGCCGTCAGTCCAGGCCCTTTGTCTGCACCAGCCATCCAACAAGCCAGCCTGCAGAGACTACAGGCTGCCCACTCCCAGGGTAGATGGCAGCAGAGGCCATCTCTTCCCCTCCCGGCATCTGTTTGATGCAGATTGTCCCCTCTCTTCACAAGCACCCACCTGGCGACCTCCTCCGTGGGGAAGAGACCAGGCCCCCATCTCTGCTTCTGCCCCCAGTCTGGGTCTGGACCACCACCACCCCCTCCACTGCTAAGGCTGGGAAAGAGTCCAGAGGGTTATAGACCAGGAGCCAGGCTCAGAAAACTAAAACTGCTAATTAGTGGTTACGATGGGTATGGGTAGCTCAAGAACTGAGCCATTGACTGAGTCCTGGGGCAGGAGAGGAGGAGCTGCGTTTACCAGTCTCTTTTTGTTGTTGTTGTTGTGCGTTAGGTGAAAGTTTACAGAGCAAATTAGATTCCTTTTAGATAGTTTGTACATAAAGTGTTTCATGGCCTTGGTGTCATTCCCCACAACATACCAGCACTCCCCATTTCTACCCTGGGTTCCCTGTTTCCTTTTGTGCTGATTTTCTACCCCTTCCTGCCTTCTCATCTTTGCTTTTGAGCAAATATTGCCCTTTTGCTCTCGTATAATTGATTGTTCTAAGGAGCACATTCCTCTTGGGTGTTATTGTTTATTTTATGGGTTTGTGTATTGTTTGGCTGGAAGGTCATCTCTGGGGATGGCTTCAGTTCCAGGTCAGAAAGGTGTCTTAGGGTCATAGTCTGGGGGGTTCCTCCAGTCTCTGTCAGACCAGTAAGTCTGGACTTTTTATAAATTTGATTTTTTTTTTTCCTACAGTTTTTCTCCCACTCTGTCCAGGACTCTCTGTTGTGATCCCAGTCAGAGCAGTTGGTAGTGGTGGCTTAGGCACCGTCTAGTTCTTCTGGTCTCACGGTTGTATAGGCTGTGGTTCATGTGATCCATTAGTCCTTTGGACTAATTGCTCCCGTGAGACTTTGTTTTTTTTTCACTCTTCCTTTGCTCCGGACTGGAAGAGACCAATAATTGTATCTTAGATGTCCACTCACAAGCTTTGGAGAATCCAGATACTAACTGAAGTTGGATGTAGGACATTGTCTTTATGAACTATGTTGTGCCAGTTGATACAGATATCCCCTGAGGCTATGGTCCTTTTGCCTTCAAGTCTAGGAACTTTCTCCCACGAGGTGTTTGATTATGTCTAAGAGGCTTCCCTGACTGTGCCACTTGCGTGCTCATTTGTCTTTATTAATATATGAGGAGCACCTACAGTCATGTATTTAGAAATATCCACTACTAAACCTGTATCTGTCTGTGGGTGTGCTCCCGGACACTCTCCCGTGCTCCCTGACACTCTCCCACACCTTTCGACATATCTGTCTGTGTATCCATTCGTAAATTATTGTTTGTTAATACTATTGATACAGGATTGTCTATGCTATAGTAGTTACCGTAGTTGCCCTTTATTCCTGTGTTCCTCTCAGTGTCCTCTCTTGCCTTGGTCATGTTCTGCTGACTTCTCTCATGTTGTGCACTGCTTTCCTCTTCATCAGTATTAACACGTGTCTACTGTCTATTTGGTAATTTTCCCTCGCTCCCTGTCCCCTCCCTGGTAACCATCAGAGAATGTTCTTTCTTTCTTTCTTTCTTTTTTTTTTCCTATGTGTAAACCTTTTGTTGTTACATTATAATAGTGGTCTCATACAATATTTGTCCTTTTGTGATTGGCTTATTTCACTCAGCGTAATGTCCTCCAAATTCATCCATGTTGTGAGATGTTTCTTGGATTCATCATTATTCTTTATCATTGCATAGTATTCCATTGTGTGTATGTACCACAGTTTGTTAATCCATTCATCTGTTGATGGACACTTAAGTTATTTCTACCTTTGTGCTATTGTGAATAATGCTACAGTGAACATGGGTGTACATATGTCTATTCGTGTAATGGCTTTTATTTCATTAGGGTGCATACCTAGGAGTGGGATTGCTGGGTCATGTGGTATTTCTATTTCTAGCTTTTTGAGGCAGTGCCATACTTTTTTCCGTAGTGGTTGTACCATTTTACATTCCCGCCAGCAGTGTATAAGAGTTCCAATCTCCCACAACCTCGCCAGCATTTACTCTTTATTTTTTGTTAGTTCCAGTAATGTCAGGATGAGATGGTATCTCATTGTAGTTTTGATTTGCATCTCTCTTATTGCTAATGATCGCGAGCATTTCTTCATATGCTTGTTAGCAGCCTGAATGTCTTCTTTGGTGAAGTGTCTGTTCATATCCTTTGCCCATTTTTTAATTGGATTGCTTGTCTTTTTTGTTATTATTGTTGAGGTGTTGAAGTTTTCTATAAATTTTAGAGATTAGACCCTTGTCAGATATGTCATAGCCAATTTTTTTTCCCAATCTGTAGGTTCTCTTTTTACTCTTTTGGAGAAGTATTTTGTTGAGCGTAAGTGTTTAATTTTTAGGGGGTCCTGTTTATCTAGTTCATCTTCTGTGTGTCCATTTTTAGTGTTTTTGGTGTTCTATGTATGCCATATATTAGGGCCCCTAGCATTGTCCCTGTTTTTAACTCCATGATCTGTATAGATCATGGTTTTAGGTTTTAGGCTTTATATTTATATTTGATCCATTTTGAGTTAGTTTTTGTGTATGGTGTGAGGTATGGGTCCTGTTTCATTTTTCTACAGATAGATTCCCAGTTTTGCCAGCACCATTTGTTGAAGTGGCTGTCTCTGCCTCATTTAATAGACTGTGGTCCTTTGTAGAAGATCAGCTGCCCATAGGTGGATGAGTTTACTTCTGGGTTCTGAATTCTGTTCTGCTGTCTTTGTGTCTGTTGTACCAATACCAGGCTGTTTTGACTACCGTGGCTGTATGGTAGGTTCTTAGATCAGGTAGTGTAAGGCCTCCTACTTTGTTCTTCTTCTTTAATAAAGCTTTACTTATTTGGGATCTCTTTCCCTTCCATATAAAGCTAGTAATTAGTTTTTCCATCTTCTTGTAGAATGCTTTTGGGATTTGGATAAGGATTGCATTGTATGTATATGTCACTTCGGGTAGAATTTTCACAATGTTGAGTCTCCCTATCCATGAGCATGGTATGTTTTTACATTTATGTTAGGTCTCTTTTGGTTTCTTACAGTAGTGTTTGTAGTTTTCTTTGTATAGGTCTTCTACATCCCTGGTTAGATTTATTCCTAAGTATTTTATTTGTTTAGGGGCTAATGTAAACGGTATTACTTTCCTGATTTCCTTTCCGTAGTTCTATTTATTGGTGTATAGGAATCCAACTGATTTTTGTGTGTTTAACTTGTATCTTGCTACTCTTCTGAATCTTTATATTAGTTCTAGTAGTTTTCTTGTGGAGTCTTTTGAGTTCTCTGTGTATAGTATCATATCATCCACGAATAGGGATAGTTTTACTTCTTCCTTACTGATTTGGATGCCCTTTATTTCTTCTTCTTGCCTCATTGCTCTAGCTAAGACTTCCAGCACAGTGTCAAATAGGAGTGGTGATAAAGGGCATCCTTGTCTTGTTTTCCTTCTCAGAGGGAATGTTTTCAGCCTCTCTCCATTGAGAATGATGTTGGCTGTTGGTTTTGTAGAGACACCCTTTATTAGGTTGAGCAATATCCATTCTATTCCTATTTTATTGAGAGTTTTTATCAGGAATGGGTGTTTTATCAGGAATGCCTTTTCTGCATCCATTGAGATGACCATGTGATTCTTTTTTTTGTCTTTACTTATGTTGTGGCTTACATTGATTTATTTTCTAATGTTGAAACATCCTTGCATGTCTGATATGAATCCCACTTTGTCATGATGTATTATTTTTTTGATATACTGTTGAATTCTATTGGCTAGAATTTTGTTGAGAATTTTTACATATATATTCATGAGAGATATTGGGCTGTGATTTTCTTTTTTTGTGGTATCTGTGCCTGATTTTGGTATGAGGCTTATGCTGGCTTCATAGAATGAATTTGGAAGTATCTTTTCCTTTTCTGTGTTCTGAAATAGTTTGAGTAGTACTTGTGTGACCTCTTTTCTGAATGTTGGTAGAATTCTCCAGTGAAGCCATCTGGGCCAGGATTTTTTTTGTTGGGAGTTTTTTTTAATTACCTTTTCAGTCTCTTCTCTTGTTATGGGTCTGTTCAGATTTTCTACCTCAGTTTGTGTTAGTTTAGGTAGGTAGTGTGTTTCTAGAAATTTGTCCATTCCCTAGGTTTTCAAATTTGTTGGAGCACAGTTTTTCATAGTACTCTGTTCTGATCCTTTTTATTTCAGTTCTGATGTGATGTTCCCCATTTCATTTCTTAGTTGGGTTATTTGCTTCCTGTCCTGTTTTTCTTCTGTCAGTTTGGTCAGTAGTTTGTCAATTTTTTTGATCCTTTCAAAGAACCAACTTTTGGTTTTGTTGATTCTTTCTATTGTTTTTCTATTCTCTCTTGCATTTATTTCTGCTCTGATCTTTATTATTTCCTTTCTTCTGGTGGCTGTGAGCTTCTTTTGCTGTTCTCTTTCTGTTTGTTTGAGTTGTAAACCTAACATTTTTATTTTATCCCTTTCTTTTTTTGATGTGTGCATCTATTGCTATAAATTGACCTCTGAGCACTGTCTTTGCTGTGTCCCAAAGGTTTTGATATGATATGCTTTCATTCTCATTTGATTCTAGGAATTTTTTTTATTCCATCTTTGATTTCTTTTATTATCCAATGGTTTTTAAGCAAGGTGTTATTCAGTTTCTATGTTTTTTTTTCCCTTGCTCTTCCTGTTACTAATTTCTACTTCTATGCCATTGTGATCAGAGAAGATGCTTTGTATTATCAGTGTTTTGTATTTTGTTGAAGGTTGCTTTGTGGCATAAGATGTGATCTATTCTGGAGAACATTCCGTATGCACTGGAAAAAAAATGTATACTTTGCTGATGTTGGGTGGAGCATTCTGTCTATGTCTTTGAGGTCAAGTTGGTTGATTGTGACCTTTAGATTTTCTGTGTCTTGGTTGAGTTTCTTTCTAGATGTTCTGTCCTTTGCCCAGAGTGGTGTGTTGAAGTCCCCTACAATTATTATGGAATTGTCAGTTACTCTTTTCTCTTTTCAGTGCTGTTAGAGTTTGTGTTATGTATTTTGGAGCCCGGTCATTGAGTGCATAGATATTTATTATGGTTATGTCATCAAGGTGGATTGTCCCTTTAATCATTATATAATGTCCTTCCTTGTCTTTTATGGTCGATTTTGTCTTAAAGTCTATATTATCTGAGATTAGTGTTGCCACTCCTTTTGTTTTTTGCTTGCTGTTTGCCTGATATATTTTTCCCATCCTTTGATTTTTATTGTATTTACAGCTTTGTTTTTAAGTAGAGAGCATATTGATGGGTCCTGTTTTTTTATCCATTATGTCACTCTCTATCTCTTTATGGGTGCATTTAAGCCATTTACACTCAGTGTGATTATCAATAGCTGTGAGTTTATTGCTGTCATTTTGTAGTGCTTTTTTTGTGCGTTGCTGACGTTTTCTTTGTTCCCCTTACTCTCCTGTGCTGAGTTCCTTTTGTTTGTGAATTTTCTTTTCATTTCTTTCATTTTTGTAGATTTTGTGTTTACTGAGCGTTTATCTTTTTCTTCTTTATTTTGATGAGTAGGTTTGTTAACTTTCTTTGTGGCTACCCTGAAATGTACCTTTATCTTCCTACTTTTAAAGCAGTAGTTTATTTCTTGATATTGCCTTGACCTCCTTTCCATATGGAAGTTCTGAACTTATACCCATTATTCCCCCTTTGTGTTTTGAAGTGATCATCAGTTATAGATTGACATCTCTCATTCTGTATTTTCTGTCTTTTAGCTTTATTTTTGAGAGTTCTTTATCTGGGTTGTTATCTGGCTGGTGTTATCATGTGTTTTAATCTCAAGATGTTGTCTGATGTTGTTAGTTTCCTGTCCAAAGGACTCCCTGTAACATTTCTTGTAAAGTTGGTCTGGTTTTTACAAATTCCCTTAAGTTCTGTTTATCTGGAAATGTCCTAATTTCATCATCGTATCTGAGGGATAATTTTACTTGATATATAATTCTTGGTTGGTACTTTTTTTCTTTCTTGGTTTTATATATGTCATCGCGTTGCCTTCTTGCCTACATGGTTTCTGCTGAGTAATCAGAGCTTAGTCTTATTGATGCCCCTTTGTAGGTAATCTTTCATTTTTTCCTGAGCTGCTTTCAGGATTTTTCTTTTTCTTTGGTTTTGTAAAGTTTGACTGTGTTGTGTCTCATTGTTCTTCTTTTGTGATCTATCCTGTATGAGGTTAGTTTTGCTTCTTGGATGGTTATCTTCTCATCTTTCATGACATTAGGGAAGTTTTCTGTCAACAAATCTTCAACAATTCTTTCTGTGCTTTTCGACGACTCCTTCCCTTCTGAGATTCCGATCACAAGTAAGTTATTCCTCTTAATGGTGTCCCACATAACTTTTAGAGAGTCTTCATTATTTTTTTAATTCCTTGAACAGATTAGTGTCAAGGGTTTTGTCTTCTATTCTGCTGATCCTGTCTTCCATTGTTTCGATTGTACTCCCATGGCTTTCCATTGAGTTGTCTGTTCTGAAATTTTATTGTTAAGCCTCTGGATTTCTAGTTGCTGTTTTTGTATGGTTTCCAATTGTCTATTTATTTTGTCATCTTGTTCTTGTATTGTTTTCTTGAATTCTTCTAGTGTTTTGTCTGTGCTTTCCTTGGTTTTTGTCTATATTTTCCATTGTTTTGTCTGTGTTTTCCTTGATTCCCTTTGAGGACCCTGTACGTAAGTCTTTTGAATTCTTTATCAGGAAGCTCTAGTACCATTTCTTCTCAGGGAAGATTTCTGGTTCTTTATTTTGGTCACTTGCTGGTGCCATCTTGCCCTGCTTCTTTAGGTGGCTTACTATTGTCTGTTGTCTCTGGGACATTAGGGATTATTGTATTTATTTTTTAATTGTATAATTGTTTGCAGTGTCATTTTTTTATTTTGTTTTGATGATTCCTGGCAGGTGTGGTTGGCGTGGTGCTCTGGTTGCTGTACTGGACATGCTAGAGTACTCCCTACCTGTCTCTGTGCAAGTAGGGCAGTGGGTAGATGTGGGAGCTCAGGTCTCTGTTTACTGCTCTTTTGGAGTTCCTGAGGGGGGATTTGTCATAGCTTGGCCTCCATCAGCCTTCAGTTCAGTGGTACAGGAGCAAGGAGTTGTGCTCACCTTGCAGGGACAGCAGCCAGTGTGGTGAGTGTGGCAGGCAAGTGGGGGCATGGTCATCACTTCTCACCAGTTGGGGGGGATGAGGGGTAGAAGGGGGTGGTGGGCAGATATGCGCACAGTTGTTCTACCTCCGCCTCCTCCTGGGCAATCTTCATGTGGCTTGGCATCTCTTTTCTCCCATCTCTGCTTCCTGTCTTGCTTGTTTGATCTCTTTTATATCTCAAAAGAGATTGACTCAAACATACACACTACACTAATCCTGCCTGATTAACATAACAAAGAACCCATTCCCAAATGGGATTATAACCACAGGCATAGATGTTAGGAATTACAGCACATATTTTTGGGGGACACAATTCAATCCATAACACTCATCAAGTGTAACTTTATTGTGATGCTATCATTGTCAATACTATGATTTTGCCTCCATCACTGAATCAGCCTTCAGGTTTTAGCTAATCATCACTGCCTCAGGGAAGCCTTGACTACCCTCTAAACAGGTCAGGCCCTCTGTTACATCAGGGATTGGCAAACTGTGGGCCAAATCTAGCCCACCCGTGTAGTTTTCATTGGGACACAGCCATGCCCATTCATTGACATATTGTCTGTGGCTGCTTTCGTGCTACAACAGACTTGAGTAGTTGCATAAGAGACCCTATGGCCTGCAAAGCCAAAAAATTTACTATCTGACCTTTTACAGAAAGTTTGCCAACCCCTGTTCCAGTTCTGCCCTTCTCCTTCATAGCACTTACCTCTGTGGTAACTAGACAGCTCTCTGTGTACTTATTTGTTCCATGTCTATCTTCCCCACCAAACTGAAAGCTTCCTGAAGTAAGGGTTAAATCTGGAATTCCCAAAGCCCAGCCTAAACCGCAGCATGTAGGGGCACTTGATAAATATCCATAGTCGCCTGCCCTTGCCCTTCAGCTGTGGCCTCTCTGAGCTCCTTGCTGGGCCCTGTGGGCACCTGCTTCTCGGCAGCAACTCCAGAGTGGGCCGACTGCTGACTCGGCACTCCCTTCCTGGGGAAGTGCTGATGCCGGCAGTTTTTACACAGTGGCGCAAGCTCCAGCTCACAGGAGTGTTTTCCACCAACTTTCCAAATCGTTGGCTTCAGCCCTGAAAGCAGGATGTTAAGGTTTTCATTGATCACCAGAGGGGCTGGGAGTGTCTGGAAGGCTTTAGACACACTCAGTGATCCCAGCTTCCCATTTGTACCTCAGATGACCGAGAGGTGGTGGATGCTGCTGCGGCCATGAAGCAGCCAAGGGGTTCAGTGGAGGGTGGGAGCAGAGGGGCAGCTCCAGGGAGCCCTTCCCCAGGTCTGGCAGTTAGACTGAGCCGTGTGGCAGGAACCTGCCCAGACACAGGGACAGGAATGTGCCTCTTGCAGTCCCAGGAATGGAAGGAACACAGCTTCCCTCAGCTCCTCAGAAGCGGGGTTTCAGCTATAGTTCTGGGCTCTCTTTCCAGCAGTCAAAGTCACCCCCACACCTGCCAAGGAAAGGCCCCAAGAGTCATTCATTCAGTTGTTCACTCAAGCCATACATGCTGAGGGCCTACTATGAGCCAGGCACTTGCTATGAGCCAAGTCCCACTGAGAACAAGACAAAGACCATGCCCTTGTGGAGCTTATGTTTTAGTGGGGGAGACAGGAAGCAAAAGCCACGAGGGGGCAAGGAGCAGCACATTGAGACACAGGGCGGCCAGTGGAGCACAATGAAGATGATCAGGTGGGCTCTCTAACCCTTCTGTGAAGCTGCGCCTACTTCCCTGCCTGGTTTACCTGCCTCTGGAACAGGGGAGGTCCTCATACTAGCACTGATGGCAGCCTTGGTCATGGGTCTGTCTAAGGCCTTATTTAATGTCAAAAGTGATCCTGAGCTGAGGCTGTGCTCTTGTCTCTGGGATGGTTCCTGAACCCCACAGAGAGCTGCCTCCTGCTTTCTACCCACCGAGGAATGGCTGTATGGCAGTTCCGAACCAACAAATAGACTGTAAGAAATGAAATGGAGAAACTGTCTCAGTTTCTGGGTTGGTGGAGGAAAAAAGGCCAGGAATGCCACGTTTTCAATTTTCCCCCTCTATGTAATGTTTAGTTTAGATAAATGAACTAATATTTTCCTGGAGAACAAAAATCGTAAAGAACGTTGACACCCCTGCCCCCCGCCCCCAGAGGGCAAGTAATGTTTGTGTGTGCCTTGGAACCAGTGAAGACATTTCCAGATTTTGTTAGTCCCGCCTCTACGTAGCTTAACCAGCTGACAGGTTTTCTTTAAAGATTCCTTGGCAACAAAGGAAGCCATGGAAAATCTCAGCCTGACCTCGAGTTTCTGTACTCATACCATTAAGTCTGCTCTCAGACCCACCTTTTTGTCTTCCTTTGTTTTATTACCTAGTGGTAAAAGCCCAAGCTCTGTAATCAGGCAGACTAAGTTCAAAACCCACCTCCAGCATTTCTTAGCTGTGGGATCTTGGGCAATTGGCTTAATCCCTCGGAACTTCAGTTTTCATGTTGGTAAAATGGAAATAGTACTTATTTCACAGGGATGCCAAAAAGGTTTACTGAGACTGTTCTGGAAAAGCCTTTAACACAGTGCTTGGCACACACTTAACACCACTCAGTATTGTTAGCTCTTTGCCCTCACAGGTAAGCTTGAATGCTGTCCAGATGAAACGACAGTGTGAGGCAGCTGAAAGAGCACTGGACAGGGAGCCAGAGACCCTCACCTCAGCTCCAGCTTGGGCACTCACCAGCTGTTCCAGTTACCATTGCTGCATAACAAGTCACCCCAGAATTTAGTGGCACAAAACAACCACTCTGGGTCAGGAAGTCAGACAGAGCTTAGCTGGGATGGCTTGTCTTTGCTGCACAATATCTGAGGCCTCAACTGGGAAGATTCCAGGGCAGGGGCTAGAATCATGTGGAGGCATCTTCACTCACATGCCTGATGCTTGATGGTTAGCTGGGGCTGCAGCTGGGGCTGAGTCTTGTGTGTGACCTCTCCATGTGGCCTGGGCTTCTTCACAGTGTGGCAGACTCAGGGTACTCAGACTCTTACATGACAACTGCCTTTCCCCCAGAGTGAATGCCCCAAGAGAGTAAAGTAGAAGCTGCATGGCATCTTTATGACCTGGCTTTAGAAGTCACGTAGTATCACTTCTGCCGTACTCTGTCACAAAGTCACAAAGCCCTGACCAGGTCCCAAGAGAGGGGACATAGACCCTACCACTCAGTGGGAGCAGTGTCAGAGAATTTGTGGACATGTTTTCAAACCACCACACCAGCTGTTACACAGTAGGAAAACAGAGGCTCAAAGACTTAAATAATAATGATACTGATAATAGCAGCAAATGTGTACTGAGTACTTACTCTCTGCCAGACACTGTTGTCAGCACATCCCACGTGTTCACTCAGGGAATCCTTGCAACTTCCCTGTGAGCTAGGTGTCAGTATGACCCCCATCAGATAGCTGAAGATGCTGAGGCACAGAGACAAAGGGTCCTTCTTCCAGTATCATGAGTCAAGTAAGTGCAGAGCCAAGAGCTGAACCCAGGGGTCTAGACAGGTATGTTGCCTGGTCTTAGGTTGCTGTACTTGTACGTGTGGACAACATGTGAACCAAACACGATATGCATGAGGGCCCCAGAGCCACTGAGCTCTGTCCCCATTGCCCCTGGCCTTTATGCAGTGCAAGTAATCGCTCTGCCCCTGGGTGACAACCATGACTTTCCTAAGGACATTTTGAGTCACACACTGTCCCAGTTTGGTCCATAGAAGGCTAGTTCTTGTGTAAGAATCAGAACTCCAAACCTGATTTGGCGCTAAATCTCCTTCCCTCACCCTAAGCTTGGGTGCTTCAGGCCTGATAGTTGTGGCAGGAGAGTAGGGGTGCTTGGCCCTTCTCTGGCCCTTAGCATTTCTCCCCCTCCCTTGGCTTGCTAACCGTGGCCTGAGGAAGAGGTTGGGGGAGACTCGGACATGGTCTTAGCAGGGCTTCTGCTGTCTTGGGACACAAGGCCATCCAGGTGCAGTCAATAAAGCTGATGCTTCCTCTCATGGGCACTTCATGGATTTTTCAGGGATTCCACAGATCCTTTGACCCTGACAGATGCAAATCCATTCTGAGGATCACTTGCAACCCCTTCCATGGTCCCTCTGATTCTGATGCCCACCATCAGCTTCTTGGTGCTTGGGTCCCCTCAAACCCTATGGGCTAAGACCCAAGACAACACCACACTAGCTCTCGTCACATAGGGCCACCTTGGTCCACAGTCCTTGTCCCTACAGGCCTGGAGTGCAGCTACATTAGTGTGGCCTCCACTGCCCCCAGGTGTGACCACATTGGCTTACTCAGGGCTGTCCCCTGTGTCTCCAAACTGCTGGGGACATTGCAAGCCTCCAAGTGGTCCATGGAGACCCCCTTCACTATGCTTGCATAGAAGAAGAGAGCACCTCATGGGTGAGGGATGGGGACTCACTTCTCTTCATATGCTCCTCTCCCTGGAAAGCTAATCTCTCTGCCATTTCATATTCTCAGAATGGGCAAGGGGCACCTAGGTAAGTGGCTAAAGAGCTGGAAGTCAGTTCTCGCCCATTCACTGTAGAATTCCATGTCTGTTTTTTCTTAAAGTCTCCCATCTTAGTAGCCTGTTACATCACAGTCAAGCAGAGGAGCTAAGACTCACACCTACTTCTGCCTGACTGTGCTGCCCTGCTGGGGTCCCAGCTCTGCACAGGTCCCAAACAGCTTCCCTGACATTCCTTCGCTCTGTGGCCTGGGAATCTGGGCCTTCTTACTTCAAGGAGAAAGCGTCTCAACTTTACCACAGTCAAGGGGCTATTGGATGCCATTTTTCACATGTCAGTGATGTGTGAGATAGATCTTGGCTCACAGTAAGGACCCGTGAGAGCTGCATGTATGAGAAACAAAGAATGTGTGTGAATGTAAAAGTGACCAGCTCCCAGGCTCCGTCATGAAACCTGACCAGAGAAGGTTTTCAACACGTGCTTTTTGTGCAGAGGGGCCCCAGTGCCAAGTCTCGGGTCTGGGAAGAGGACTTCCAGCATGTGAAGGAAAGAAACCCGAGAGACACTAAACCCCCTTCAAATTTGGTGAAAGTGTGCGTTGTGAACCAGATGTGCAGTGTGGCACTTTCAGGAGCTCCAGACTGTGGCAGTTGTCATTCCTCTCTCTCCAGTGAGGGAACTGAGGTTCAAAAGGATGAGAAGACTTGACCATAAGCTTCCAGCTCAGCATGAGGAAGAGGCTGGACTGGAACCCAAGTCTCGTGACTCCAAGTTGTGTTGAGTAGTTTCCCCTGTGCCAAAGCTGCCTTATATTAATTTCTGATGTGTGAGACTTGGAAAGCACCCGCCTGAGCAGCAGTAGGACTGCCAGACTGCTTAAAGAGGGCAGTGCTGACCCAGGGCTAGGCTGCTGAGATGCTGCTGGAAATCCGTGGGAATGAGGCTCCTTGTCCCAGCTGCACATCCTCCTCGGCAGAGCCAGCTCCTCTGCAGGCAGAAGCACCATGGCCATGCATTCAGCAAATATAGTGCTCCCACTGCACACCCAGCCCAGTGTTGGGCACTGGGAACCCAGCCCCTGCCTCCCAGAGCTTGTTGCTAGTAGGGGAGGTGTACAGTAAACAAGTAGTCACACTGGATTCCTTGATTACAAGTAAACAGGAGTGAAGCCAAGGCACAGGCCGCTGTGGAAGCACATGACAGCAGGATGGGGGACCACCCGCTGTGCCTGCCCTCCACCTGGGTAGATAGCCCTTGTGAGAACTCAGGCATGTAAACTGTGTAAAGCACTGGGCCTTGTATCTCAGCAAAAATCCCCCACTGTTGTATACCTAAGGAGCCCTGGTGGCACAGTGGTTAAAGCACTTGGCTGCTACTTGAAAGGTAGTCAGTTCGAATCTACCAGCTGCTTGGCTAGACAAAGATGTGGCAGTCTGCTTCCGTAAAAATTTACAGCCTTCAAAACCCTATGGGGCAGTTCTACTCTATCCTGTAGGGTTGCTGTGAGTCGAAATCAACTCGATGGCGGTGGGCTTGGTTTTGGTTTTGGTTGTCTACTTAGGGGCCCTGGTGTGTCCAGTGGCTAAAGTGCTTGGCTGCTAACCAAAAGGTCGACGATTCGAACCCACCAGCTGCTCTGAGGGAGAAAGATGTGGCAATCTGCTTCCGTAAAGACTTACAGCCTTGGAAACACTATGGGGCAGTGTTACATATGTTCTGTAGGGTCACCATGGAAACCCTGGTGGTGCAGTGTTTAAGAGTTCGGCTGCTAACCAAATGGTCAGCAGTTCAGATCCACCAGCTGCTCCTTGGAAACCCTATGGGGCAGTTCTGCTCTGTCCTATAGGGTCACTAGGAGTTGGAATTGACTCAACTGCAGTGTGTTAATGGGTTGTCTGCTTTAACCCCCCTGAAGATGAGAGAAGAGGAGCAGTTTGTAAACACTGAAACATCCCCTGGGGTCAGCACTTCTCCCCCTCCATTTCTGTGTCTCTTCTCCCAAGAGAAACATACAGAATGAGCAGGAGATCATTTCCTAGGTAGCTTGGTTTGCCAAATATTTCAGGTTTGTCTGCTGTGGTCCACATGGTGGGCAGAAGAGGACACTGCAGCTCCTGGCAGTGTTCTGGCTCCAGCTAGCTAGCCAAGGCCCATCCATTTTATCTTCTCTGGACACCCAGATCAGAGGAAAGGGGACAGTTGCTGTGTGTTCCAACCCCAAATGTGAGTGTTGCCACCACAAGGCTGTCTTTGAGAAGGAAGAAGTGAGAGCAGAGACCAGAGCCTGCTGGTGTCAGGAGAATGGCACATTGCTTTTGAGACATTAAAAATGAAATACAAGATCACCTTCCTCGTACATCTAAAAATGATAATTTTCTCAAATGCTCTCCTGGCCTTGATTTTTACACAAGTTCCTTTTTCAGCCTTCCTCTTCGCATCCCACAGACATTGGTTTCCTCCACATCTGTTCTGGGCCTTTCTTCTTCTCTCTGAAGTACACTCCATGGATGACTTCGTCCACTTCAGGAGCTGCACAGCTCCCCTGTGCTAACAAGCACACATCCATCCCTAGCTGCATGGTCTCTCGTAAGCACCAGGCCTATCTACCCAATGGCCTCCAGACATCAGTCCCAGACTGAACTTCTCGTTGTCCCCCAAACCTGCTCCCTAAGTGAACGGAGCCAGCCACCACCAACGATTACCCTGACTCCTCTCTACCTTCACATTCCCTGGCTCGTCTAGCTCCTGGACGTCTCTCATCCACATCTCTCCATCCCAGCATGTAGCTTCGAGTCTTGGCCACATCTAGTTGCTCTTCAAGCTACAGCCAAGTATTTCACAAATCTGAACACATTGCTGCCCATCCTAAAAGCTCAGTACCTTCCCTCATTAAACTCTGGGCTCATCAAAAGGCCCTACAGCTCTTGATATGGCCTCTTCTCTGTCTCTGCCTCATCTTTCATATTTCCCACCCTTGACTCTCCAGCCAGCCTTGCAGCTTCTCTATTCAGTTCTGTTCTTCATCATCTCTGTGCTTTTGCACATGCTGTTCCTTCTGCATACATCTCTGCTTCTGGCTGAAAGTCTTTCCCCAGCCTGATGTCAGACCTTCCAAAAGGCCTCTCTGACCCTTCTCACGTGTTCTCAAATGCACTGTGCTCCCAGTTCTACTGCTCACCAGCTGCTCACCTAGAGGCAAGTTCCTTAACCTTTCTGACTTCAAGTTTGTCGTAAAACAGAGATGATAACAGTACCTGCATGACAGCGTTATTGTGAGGTTTAAATGAGATCATGTGTAGAACATTTAGCACAGTTTCTGGAACATAATAGATGTTCAATAAATGTTAGCTGTCAACATTATTATCATCATTACTTTGTTGTCATAGTTATTAGTATCACTGTATTTATTATTACTATTATTCTGTCAAAGCATGCGTCTCTCCTGGGTGTAATCATCTGGTTATTTGTCTGCCTCGTTTGACTGTAAACTGCATGAAGGCAGAACGTCTTTCTAAGTCAGTGTTGTATCTCTAACACCTAACCCAGTGGCAAGCAGAGGGTCGGGGCTCAGTAAACATTCAATTCATGAAGGAAGGAGAGGTGCTGTTTCATTTACTCCTCACAGGGAGGCAGCAAGTTCAGGATCCCTGTCCCTGTTTGACAGAGTGGAAACTCCCGCTCAGAGTTGTGAGGTGATGTGCAAGTTCACACATCTGCAAGTGGCAGACATAGTGGGAGCCCATGCCTCTCTGCCTCCCAGTCCTGAGTTCTTTTGTCACCATTTATCATCCTTAACCCTGTCCACTCCAGGTCTGTTATTAGAAGGCCCTGTGCTCCCTTCTCTTCCAACCAGTGAGTGGTCTGTTGGCAGTATGTTGGTTTCTTGAGAGAAATGTAATGAAAACCAGATTTTTTTTCAATATGGTATCTCGTTCCCCACAGAGACTGTCATTTCTCATATGTTCCAGTAAAACTGCTAAAGAAACAATCATTTAAAGAGCTTTAAAGATTATTCATGGAAAAATTATGCTGAGGAAAAATAGAGCAATCCTCTGAGATAGTCAAGCCACATGGTCAGTTTTTCCAGATGTTCGTGCCATATCGGGCTGGGCAGCGGAGACTACACTCTACTGAGCAAGGCCAGAGCTCTGGCTCATTATTACCGCCCCCACCCCTGCCCCTACCCCGAGGACATGGAGAAATAAACTTGCCAACCACCCGGCTCAGAAACTGTCCCAGAAGACACGTGTCCCTGATGCTGTCACGTGGGGGCCACCCCAGGCTTGCCCAGACAGGAACACAAGGCCTTTCGGTAGCAGAGGTTGTCACTTACTGGCAGAGAGGCTGACCCTCATCCCTGAGTCCCAGCTGAATGGAAATTCTTCTGCTTCTGCGTCAGACCCAGGCTGTTGGTCAACAATTCAGGGGACAGGAGGGGCTGAGACCAAGGGCACTGAGAGCAGCATCAGCTTTGAAACAGTGCCCGGGGAGATGGCAGGTTCTTCTGCTTGAGAGCTCCACCCTTCCCCAGCTGGATCAATGGGCATCTGAGGCCAGGCGTGCAGAAAGAAGAGAGGGCTATCTGGGTCAAGTCCTGGAGGGAGAATCAAGAGTTGAATGGAAGAGCCCAAGTGTCAAGGGAAGTCCAGAGGTGTTGGGAGAGACTGAAAATGGAAATCAGAACCAGGAGGCAGAAACTGCATGGAGACAGTGTGGGAAAAGGAGTGAGCAGGAAGGGCCCAGAGGAAATTACCAGAACAGCCTCAGAGTATCCAGCTCTTGCCTGCAGGTTAAGGAAACAAATCCAGCATCCCCTCCAGCCATGTGACCTTGGTATGGCATTTAGCCTCCAAGCCTCCCTTTAAAATGGCAATAATAAAAGTACCTGGTGCATAAGATTCAATGAAATAGGATGTTGAAGTGTTCATTCAAGCCTGGCACACAATCAGTGCATAATAGATGTTTAGTCCCGTTTACCTTCCCTTCCTCAAGAGTAGCAACTAGATCTTACCCATCACAGATTTCCTGGAGGAAGTGCTTCCTGTATATTAGATCACCTTAGATACGGTCACTGCGCCTTCTTCCTCATGTTGTGACCAGTGACTGACCTTTGAAAAGCTAGAGTTTCTCCCCCACCAACCCCCACCCGTCACCACCATGATAGTGGTGTGTACCTGGGTTCAAGTCCTGGCTTCAGCATTTAGTAGGTATATACACTCTGGCTGTCTCATCTGTAACATGGGGCTGCTAAAAGTACCCACCCGTGGACTGCAGCACAAACACAAAGCACAGGGCCAGGCATATAGCATTCAACCATTATTATCACCAGTATTATTACTACTACAAGAGCAGGGAGTCTTGAGTTCCAGTTCAGAACCCATGGAGAGGAGCAATGCAGTTTGACCACTAGAAAACATTTTTTTCTAAACCCAGGGTGAGAGCCAGGGTGACTCAGGCAGTGAGGTTTTAATCCCTCATACATGGCTGCTGATAAACAAGCAGATTCCAGCCTCTACATGGATTCATTTATTGAGCAATATGTGCAAAACGAAAACAGAGCAGGGTGGTTTTCATTCTGTTTCTCTCTGGAGCAACTACACGAGACAGTTCCTCCGGGACAGAGGCTTAGATCCTGCCTTTGGTCCCAGCTTTTTGAGCAGAGGTTCTTCACCTGGGCTGCACAGCAGACTCACCTGGAAAGCTTTTTCAAAATGCAAAACAATCACAGGTCTACTAAACCAGAACCTTCCAGGATGGGCCCAAGAAAGTCTACATTTAACAAACTCACCAGACAGTTGGCAACACATTGCCTGGTTAAGAATCCTAGCCTTAAAGAAGCTGAAGACAGTGTGGCCCTACACACCAGAAAAATGTACAGAGACACAAAGCTTCGATGCAATTTCAGCATCTCCGTACACTCCTCAGAGGCCTTCTGTGGAACCCCCTCTGGCTTCATGAAGTCCAGGCCAAGAACCTTTACTTTAGGGTCACAACTCCCTGGCTGTATTATTATGTGTAGGTCTGGCTGTATTATTATGTGTAGGTCTGTCAGAGCCCCATTCTTGGGACGCCATTTGAAGGCTAGAATCAGGACTTCAGACAGCCTCCCTTCTCTGCAACCTGTCACCAAGCAACCATGCACAGGAGCAGTGTCGTGTGGTGAGGTCTCTTTGTTAAGGTTCTTTTGGCTGCAAACAACAGAGAAAGATGCCGGCTGGCTTCACCCAAAAGAGGAATCATTGGCTTATAAAATTCAGGTAAGGCAGGGAGGCAGTGAGCATCAGGAACAACTGAAACAGTACGCCCTTCCACCTCTTTTTGTGACCTTACTCTGTGAGTCGGTTTCTTTTTCTGTCACCGTAGACCAGTTTCTTTCTCTACAAGCAGGAAAACATGGCCACCACATATCTAGGTTTTATTTCTTATCCACCAAAAGGAGATTGTCCTCAAACTCTTAGGCTCAAATCTGAAAATCCTGGGGAAGATGTCCACCCTTAGACTAATCACTTGGGGCTAGGGGAAAGGCCACATTGGATGGGCATTGACTCCCTGTAACCCCAACAGTGGCTGGAGCGATTTCTGGAGAAAGTGCTAGGAAGTTGGTCCCAGGTGTCCACTCCATGGATTCATAAGGCCTGGACTTGAAGCAGATTCCATTGGCAGCCAGCTCTGTGTCCTTGGACAAGATGTTTGATCTTTGAAGCTTCTGCTTCCCTGTCTGTGAAATGGGATAATAATACAGACCTCAGAAGGGTGTTGTATGTGAAGGCACTGCAGGGTCATGACAGAAAACAGATGGCACACTCAAATGGAGTGATTGGAGGAAAGTTTCAAATAGAGCTGTTTACAAAGATGTGGGCAGGGTGTAGGGAAACCCCAACGGATGGTGCAGCACCTCAGGGCTTGAAACCGTGGGGCTCTCTTACCACCCTTAGGCCTGTGGGAGTGCAGGAGGCAGTGGTCACCAAAACCCAGAATCACAGAGGGCTTAAGAAGACTGTTACCTATAGGAGTGACCCCATAGGGAGAGAGCTGAGGAAGCAATGCCCCACCCTCACCCTCCTCCCTTCCTCTACTCCAGCCAGTGCTTTCCATTGGGCTACTCCAATGAGAAGCCACAGGTCAAGGGAGCTTGCTGATCTAAGCGCCATAATGCAGCCCCCTAGTTCATGGTACAGGGCAGAGAAGAGTAGAGAGTAGATTCAGAGGGGCAGACAGAAGATTCTAGCACAACATCTAGCACAGCACCTGGCACAGAATAGGGGCCTACTATTTTTGAAGTATTCTAGTTTTAAATAAATAGGAGGCAGTGGTGGTTCAGTGGTAGAAATCTTGTCCTCCATGTGGGAGAGGCATATTTGATTCCCGGCCAATACAGCCACCACCCGTCTGTCAGTGGAGGTTTGCGTGTTGCTATAATGCTGAACAAGTTTCAGTGGAGCTTCCAGGCTAAGACGGACTAGGAGGAAAGGCCTGGTGATCTACTCCCAAAAATCAGCCCGTGAAAACCCTATGGATCACAATAGTTTGATCCCTAAGCCATCATGGGGATGATGTGGGACTGGGCAGAGTTTCATTCCATTGTGCATAGAGTCAGAGTCACCAGGATTCAGGGGCCAGCTTAGTGGCAGCTAACAACAACAATAACTTTAAATAATGAAATATTTAATACATATGGAAAATAATATCACAGATCCATATTTAACAGAAGTTAATGTTTTGTGATATTTGCTTCATATTTTTTAAGGAATATAATATTATATACAAAGCAAAAGTCACTTTCGTCCCCATTCTGCCTCCTTTCCCTTTCCTCCTTAGAGGTATGTACTGTCCTGATAATTGTTGCATGTCATTCGTATGTAGGTTTTTGTATTATACTACATATATGCCTATACATAAACATAGGTACTGTTGTTTTGTGTGTTTTTAAAATTTTATATGTAGCGCATCATGCCATAAATATTCTTCTGTAACTTGCTCTTTCCACTTAACATATATTTTTATGATTTATCTATATTGATACTTGTAGATCCAGTTTCTTCATTTTTTTCTGCTCTGTAGAATTTGTTGAATGAATAAACCACAGCTTATTTATCCATTTCCTTATGGAGGGGCAGGTAGGTTGTTTCTACTTTTTTTGCTATTACACACAGTGCTTCACTGAACATCCTTGTATATGTGTCTACTGGTGTACATGTGTAAAAGTTTCTGTAGAGTAGACACCTAGAATTGGAATCACTGAGTCATACGTGGCATCTTCACCTTAACTCAGTATTTCTAATTGCTTTCCAAATACTTCACACTTATATGAACCCTGAAGTAGAGCTCCTATTCCTCTACATCCTACTCAGCGCTTGAAATTGTCAAACTAATTATGTTTTTACAGTTTGTTGTGGCGAAAGGTGTCTCATTTTTATTATGCTTTGCATTTCCATTATTAGTGAAATTAAGCATATTTCCTTACATTTATTGGGCATTTGGGTTTTCTCTTCTGTAAATTTTCAGTTCATATCCTTTGCCCATTTTCTTTGTGTGGTTTGTTTCTTCCTTACCGATTTTTGAAGTTTTCCAGATGTCTGAATACTAAACATTTGTTTGTTACCTGAGTGGTAAATACCTTCTCCTAGACTGTGACTCGCATTTTAACTTACGATTATGCTGCCTTTTTTTTTGTACAGAAATGTTTAATTTTTATGTAGTCAGATTTGTTTCTTTTTTCCTTTCTGGTTTGTGCTTTCTGTTTCTTCCCTTCCCCCAAGGTCATAAAGATATTCTCCTATTTTTTTCCCAATAAGTTTGCATTTTTGATTTTCACATTTGTGAAAATGCTGTAGTGGGGGCTTCTGGTCTCTGCGTCTAACTTCATAAGGGGAAGGAGAATCAAAATCAACATCAGCCTAAGGGTGATTCCTGTGGGGCGGAGGTCAGACATACTTCCATCCTCCAACCTTTTTACCAACTCTGACACAAGCTGTCCCTCCCGTGGCACTGTCTGCTTCTCTGCTGGGTTCAATCATTTGTTGTAGTGGCCACACAGAGTTCACAGACCATACTCACAGTTATAGGGTTTATTAGGGCAGTAACAGGTTACAATTCAGGATACAATTCTTCAATCAGGACAACCTCTTCTTAGCTGTGCCCGCAGACAGGCCTCTCTCTGGCCCTTGGCCCCTCAGCCCCTCTGCTTGACCTCTACCCTGCTTGGGAAAGTGTTACAAAGCTCTTCAGCTCCACCAATAAGTGCCCAGAGGCACCCTGCTCTACCAGTAAGCCTCTTCCCCTGAGGCGCTCAGTTCTCTTGCTCCAAGGGTCAGTACACTGACTGTAACCACCTTGCTCCATGGGCCAGGAAGCCCACTGTGCCATCTCATGCCAGTCATCTGTGTTACAGCTGTCTCTCTCTCTCTCTCTCTGTCTCCTGGGTCTAGGAAGTTCTCAGCGCAGGGCCTCCAGGTCCAAAGAATGTGCTTCGTTCCCATCTCATCTTCTTGGTAATGAGATTCCCCGCTTTCTGCCTTTGGGATAGCTCATTTTAAGCCTAACGGGATGGCAAAACTGATCAATCCCCTTGTTAGGGTTCCATATACTTTATTTACGTGGTCTCATTCCCACAAGGGTGCCACGTATCTTATTTGCATTATTAGCAAGCTATCCAATCCCCTTGGTGGGCCAGAAGTACCTCATTTGCGTAGTCCCATCCATTCATTGGGTGGTAGTTACAAGACCCTGGTGAGAAAGGCCATATAAAAGCAATCTATCATACTACAGGCCAGCCCCTGACTTTTCTTTCATACTTGGAGGATAACTCCCTCCTCACTAATCATTTTACCAGTGTAAATCAGTCATTAACAATTAGCCCTTCAGCAGGTCAAAGAGTCCTCAGAGTGCGATTACTCAGACAGATACCAGCCATTCAGTTCTGCTGCAGGTATCCATCTGATCTGGTCAGGTTCTCTGGAAGTCATCTCAGCTTTACCCTTTCTGGTGTCTGATCAAATTTAACTGAGAGAAGATTATTCACTTCTTCTGAGCCTCATGAGGCATCTGCATAGCCAAGCCTTTAAGGGACTTTAGGTTCGACCACTGTACTCCAGTTCAGCCGTGCCTCCCCCTTAATCCACTCTGTCACATTTACAGCCTCTACATTAGTTTTACAATTACCCCTTCCTGCACTCAAAATTCACAGCATTTTCCTCTATGCTGTCTTCCCCAGACCCATCAGGAAAAGAGGAAACTATTCAGTGGGGATCTTCCTTGTCTCCCTCATTTTGAGTCTAAGCACACCCACAAAAGTGTGTGAGCCAGCCACTTCATGCCTTTATCTCCCGCCATTTTAGATAACCAGTTTCTAAATTGCCTGTCCCTACCAAACCAGTACTCTGAGGAGACAAGTTTCTGCCTTAATCTGAAGAATCTTCTGTTCCAGTTGGAACTTGGAGCACCTCCATCCATAAGCAAAGTCCAGTCCAGAGCAAGTCATCAAATTGCAGCAGCTTACACCAGCTCACAGTGTCAAACATCTCTCTCTCTGTCCCTTCAGTCAGGTTCTGGTCAGCTCATCCCTAGCACCCCTGGGCTAGGCCAATGGGTACCAGCTCAGGAGTCCACACATCTCCCTGCACTGCAGACCAGCCAGCCCCTTCTTTCCCTCTCTCATCCCTATCCCCCATGGGCTAGGTCAGTGGGCACTACCCATAGGCTCAGGAGTCCACACGATTCCCTGCACTTCAGACCAGCCAGTCCCTTCTCCCTCTCTCATCCCTAGCCCCTGTAGGCTAGGTTAATGAGTGCCAATGGAACATATCCAGACTCAGCCCATCTCTTCATTGCTGCATCTCCCCCTACTTCCACTCTTCTGATGGCCCCAGGTAGTCACCTAAAGTGAGCATACCAGGCTGTCTACTTGCCAGCTCACCTTAACTTTCAGTCCTGGAAGGGGGTTCTTCTGATGGGCACCGACTTTTCTGGCCTCAGTGCATCTAATGGCAAACCAGTTGCTCAAAATTCAAAAAGCAAAACAGTCATTTTTTTTTTTTTTCTGCAGGTCCTTCCTTCGAATGTAAATTTCCTACTCTCTCAGCAGTTCTGGGTAGGTCTGCATGTCTTTTCAAACGCAGATTTCCCAACTGGAAAGATTCAGGGTGTGAGGCTCAGGTTTTCTACCTAAGCCTCCAATACTCTATACACAGGGCTACTGCTTTGAAATAAACAGCCTGTGTTTCTTTCAGGCAAATCCTAGTTCCGCTTTTCTCATATCCAATCAATTATTGGCTGAAGGTGGAGTTACACGCCCTCTGTAATCTATAATACCCAATATTCATTTCCGTCATACATGTAGGTCTGTTTTACAACACTAGGTAGGAGAAACTTTCAATATCCATAGTACATTTGAACACATAACCCTTTTTAAAACATTCCGGTTTCATCTTCTCTATACCTTGACTACCTTCCCATTCAGTTGCATATGGCCTTGGGCCTCTGGCTGGGTGGAACCACAAAACCCTGGCCACCTATTAATCATCTTGTTTAACCCACCTGGCTTAGCCCCAAGCCTCTCCAGTTGCGGCCTTTCTCCCCTCAGCTGCAGCATAACATCTCTTAATTTCCTTTCACCCATTACAAGTAACAACAACCAGAGTAACCATTTAAGAATCAAAATTTTCACTTCCCACTCCCGTTTGTTCTTTCTCTTACAAAGCCCCATGCTTCCATGAGTTTGGAGCCATTGCAGCGTATCCCAGTTCTGACATCAACTGTAAAAATGGCATAGTGGTGGCATCTGACTTCCCCGTCTAACTTCACAAGGGGAAGGAGGATCAAAATCAACATCAGCCCAAGGCTGATTCCTATGAGGCAGAGTTCAGACACCTCCACTCTCCAATCTTTTTACCAATTCTGACACCAGCTGTCCCTCCCATGGCACTGTGTACTTCTCTGCTGGGTTCAGTAATTCGTTGCAGTGGCCACACAGAACTCACCATAGTCACAGTTATGGAGTTTATTAGGGAAGTAACAGGTTACAATTCAGGATACAGTTCTTCGATCAAGACAGCCTCTTCTCTCTGCCCACAGGCAGGCCTCTCTCTGGCCCCTCAGCCCCTTGGCTCCTCGGCCTGGCCTCTGCTGTGCTTGGGCAAGTGTTACAAAGCTCTTTAGCTCTGCCAGTAAGTGCTCGGAGGCACCCGACTCCACCACTAAGTCTTGCTATGAAGGTGCTCAGCTCTCTCACGCTGTAGGTCTGTGAGCCTAGCTCTGCCAGCAAGTGCTGAGAGGCACCCCACTTCAAGCCTCCTGCCCAAAGGCGCTCCGCTGTCTTGATCTGTGGGTGGGCACACTCACCATAACCAGCTTGCTCCATGGGCCAGGAAGCCCACTGTGCCATCTCGCACTGGTCTCCTGAGTTACAGCTCTCTCTCTGTCTCCTGGGTCTAGGAGGTGCTCAGCACAGGCACCCCAGGTCCAAAGGACATGCCCTGCTCCCATCTCTTCTTGGTAGTGAGGTCCTCCCTTTTTGCCTCTGGGATGGCTTGTTTTAAGCCTAGTGGGATGGCAAAACTGATCCATCTCCTAATTAGGGTTCCATATACTTTATTTGCATGTTTCCACCCCCACAAGGGTGCCGTACACCTTATTTGCATTATTAGCAAGTCATCCAATCCCCTTGGTGGGCTACAAGCACCTCGTTTGTATAGTCCCACCCATTCATTTGGTGGGAGTTACAAGACCATGACAAGAAAGGCCCTGTAAAAGCAATCCATCACACTGCGATATTCATGACATTAATGTTTCTGTATAAAGTAAAGCATGGATACAATTTTATCTTTTTCCATATGGAACCCAATGGTTCTAGCTTCATTTATTGAACAAAACCCAGCTTTCCCCACTGATTTGTAATGCCACCACCATTATGAAGCAGTTCTGGGCACTCTTTTCTGAGTCACTGATCTATTTCTCTATCTCTGTCCTAGTACCAAACTGTTTGAATTGCTGTTACTGTTTGTTTTGTTCTGATATCTGGTAGGGCAAGTCCTACACTATTTTCTTTAGAATTGTCTTCATTATTTTGACCTTTTACTCTTCCATGGGGATTTTAAGATCGGTTTGAATGACCAGGTCAGGCAGAGTCCTGAACACCATGTCGCGGACAGTTTCAAGCAGAGAAGTGACATGGTCAGCTGTTCATTTTTTAAATCACTCACAAAGCTGTATGGGGATTGGATCTGAGAGGATTATACTGGAGACAGAAAAAAAAGTGTGGAAGCTCAGACCAGTTAGTGACAAGAGAGGTGGGCAGGGGGGTGGGGGGGGTGCAAAATCTGGGGGCCTTGGTGATTGCATATGGTGAATAGAAGAACTAAGAAAAGGCAAATCATAGTCTGGGAGAAGCCAAGGACAACCCCACATTCCAGGACAGGTTATTGAATGAACAGCAGTGCCGCCAGGTAAGGGTGGAAATACAGGAGAAGGAATTACCAGGTTCAACTTTGACGGTGTTGAACCATAGGGAAGTTCAGATGGAGGTATCATGGATATAAAGGTCTTGGCAAAAGAAGACTACAGTAAAGATTTAAGAGTCATCAGCACATCTGTTGTGGTTAAAATCAAATGAAAAACAGGAGCTAAAGAGGGAGGCCTGTGCAGACAACACTTTCACGAGGGGTTGTTAGAGGATAAGGAGCCCATGGAGGAGACAGAATGGTAGCAATTGAAGCAGGAATTCAGAGCTAGAGATGATGTAAGTTTTCCTGCCTAGTGAATCTCTAGAAATACCAGAAGGGAGCTGGGCTTCCACAGTTTACACGCTTTGGATAGTAACATAAAGATGACCTAAGCCAGCTGAAAGGACGTGGGAATCCTTAGGTCACTTGTGGATCTACAAGTTCTTGTGGTCAAAGATCTGGAGCTCTGGATGGACATCATGCTTCACAGGCCTCTAAGCATGGCCTGGCAGCAGCCCCTTTGATTTGCTTTGCATTTGATGTGCTCTGCAGAAAGTGGCTGAGCCCCTTTGTGGATGCCCTGGTCTCCACCGCTGATCTCTGGCCCAGGTAGCCAGAGCTAGGCTAGCAGCTGGTGTCACCTCCCTTAAGGCCTCCCTGCCCAAGATACAGAAACTAAAGAGTGCAACAGTAGCCAGGACCATGCCTCTCAAAGTGTAGTTGTGATGTGGACAGCATGAAGGATTCGTGGACCCCTACTTCAGTCTCTGTGGATTATGTGCAGTCAGATTTGTGGCCCTGGCTCCAATGACCTCCTGTTGGCATCATGGTTGGCGCTGAGGGGGTGTGGTGATAATCATGATAACAAAATAAGTATGAGTACTCTCTACATACATTATTTTATTGACTCCTCCCAACAACCTGCAAGGTGGGTTTAATCCTACTTTTCAGATGAGGAAACTGAGGCTCAGGGAATAAATTAAGTACCCTCTCCAAGATCACCCAGCTTGTAACTGACAGTCTTGGGATCTGAACTCCTGCCTATCTAACTGCTTTCACTGAGTAAATTAAATACCTCCCCCAATAAGCTCTCAGTCTCTGTTGAATGAAAGGGTACAAAACAGAAAGTGTCTATATAAGGGCACCATGGTAAGGGCACTGGTGTTAAAGTCAGAAGGCATACTTCTAAGTCTCAACTCTATCACTTACTAGCTAAGTGGCCTTAGGTAACTCATGCCATGGGGAAGTGGGGGGCCAGGCTGCTGGTCCCCACATCTATTCATGGTACTCTCCCTTCAGCTGTATATTAGACAATGGGGCTGTGCCTGGTCAGTGGGCACTGTGTGCAGCAGGACGCATGGCCATCCTGAGAGTCAGTTATCAATTGTGGGAGCTGATTTGAGGGAGAAGACTTATATCTAATGAGCAGGAGGCCATAGAGCTCATATAAACCTTGCCTAGTCTGTGACATCCAGGCCAGGTGCTCACCCCAAACCCAGGGCCCACCACCTCTGAGCCTCCACAGCCCTGAGGCAGCCTCCACAGAGCTCCCTGCTGCCATATCTCCCACCATTGCTCTCTGTCTCTGCTTTGTTCACAGGCTCTTCTGCTGGCTCCAGTTCTGCAAGGTTCAGCCGGAGGCCCACCTGTCCTGATGCATCTGTTGCTGGCAGCCTCCCCACACCCCCGGTCCCAAGACACAGGAAGAGCCACAGCCTGGGCAACAAGTGGGTGACTGAGCAGGTCCTCTCCAAGAGCTTTAGATCAGATTAAGCTGAGGGGTGTGGCCTAAAGGAATGCTGGGAAATACTTGCCAACTGAGTCCTTCCCCCCACCCTGTGCTGGGAGTTACTGATGGGGGCACTTGGTATCCCTGGCTGGTACTCGCTTTTGAGGCTGGCATAGGCTCAGAGAAGAGCTGAGAGCAGTTGCAGCAGAGCACTCTACATACTGTTGACATGTATCAGTAGGCAGTGGAGGAAGAATGCTAAGGATAGGGAAACAACAGTGGGATTCCAGAAAGTTTGCCCAAGCTCGGTCGGTGACTCCCTCGTGGAGAACTCTCAAGTCCAATGGACGTGAAGTGACTGTCACCCAGAGCAGCATTAGGTGTTTCACGTCTCATGAGTTCACATTCTGTCTGCTTGCCAATTGCCACAGAAGGGCTGCAGAGCAGTGTACCTACTGACCCATCCAATCCTGTGGGGCTGACAGCTGGTGAACATGTGTGGGTCCTCGGCATTGCTGGGGGTAGCCATGCCTCTGTCACCAGGGCATTGGGCACAGGTTCCTGAACAGATCTATCCCTCCCTCCATCCCTCCCTTCTACCTTCCTTCCTTCTTTCCACCATGACACAAGCCTTGGCCCAGCCCAGACTGGCCCTGGAGGAGCTCACAGGCCAGGAGAGCAGTAGTTGCTCTCCCAGCATTCAGCAGTTACTGTGTGCTAGGTACTTTACTGCTGGCCCATCAAGCATTGTCTCCTTGAGTCCCTGTGCAGATCTCTGAGGTAGGTGTTACTATTACATACTTTTTAAGAATGAGTCCAATGAGGTTCAGCAAGGTGAAGTACCTTACCATGGTGAGTAAGCATTGGAGCAAGGATTTGGACCAGGTATGTGTGACTTCAGAACCAGGCTGGCTGACCACAGGGTCGTGCCGTCCCTTCACTTGCGCAGCCTCCATCAACTGCAAGCACAGTCCTACCATAACCGTCCTGGGAGACAGGTAGGGCAAGTACTGTTATCCCCATTTGACAGGTGGAGAAACTGAGGCTCAGAAAAAGAATGTGACTTGCCCAAGGTCACACTGATAATAGTGGCAGAGCCAGGACTTATACTGCGGTTCTGGGTGGAGATCGTTTTCCTGCTGCTGCACCATCTGCTCAGGACCCCAGGGCAGTCGTAACCACTGTTACTCCCTAGATAAGGAGCTTTGCCTTCTCTCTTCCTTTCCGTTTTCCAGTATGATGTGTCAGTTGAGTGTAGTTGAGAGCAAAAGTGCGACATTCCCATCGGAGAAAGCAAGGCACCTACTGGACGACAGCGTCCTAGAGTCCCGCAGCCCCCGCAGGGGCCTCACCCTCACCTCCTCTGCTGTCACCAATGGACTCTCCCTAGGTAAGCATCTGGCCTGCACACAACGGCGGGTGGGCCCACGAGCCCTACGTGTGCTCCATGTCTGTCTCTGTGTCACTGTGCAATGCCCGGTGGCGCCATCACTGTGGGGAACCCAGTGGCACCTCATTCCCCACAGAGAAGACTCACTCAAGACAAGCCCAGAGTCAGGGAAGCCTTTGCCTCCTGGCTTTGTGGGCTTCTAGAGAGCCCTCGAGTTTGTCTCCATCCTGTGGTAGCCCCTGAGTGTGTCAGGCAGGTGGAAGGAGCATCCAGAGGCACAGTTGAGACTGGTTGTCATAGGTTGACAACTCCTAAAGCCGAGGTGCTGCCCAGGGGGGCTGCTGACCTTGAGAGGCCATGAACCCCAGGGCCCTGCAGGCAAAGCAGGAGAAGCTGCCTCAGGACAGCAGTTGGGTGGGCTAAAATGCCACCGGGTTCCCGCCTGTGTATTTGTTGTCACACTGAGAAGCCAGAATTAGGGAGAATGAAAAATTGATCTAAGAAATTGTATTTCTGAGCTTCAGCCAGAAATGGTGTTCATGTCAATGGAATAGACAGAACCTGCTGCTGAGGCTAGGGTGGGAAGAAGGTGAAGTGAGGGCTGAGGGTGGCATTGAGCTCTGATCACAGACGGACTCCCTGCAGTGCTCAGGCCAGCTGAGGGCAAATGGCCCCACACAGTCATTATTGCCAGTAGGCAAATGCACTCTCTAATGTGTTCCCTTTCAGTGTGACTGTGCTTCTGTAGTCTGTGTGTCTGTCTGCCTCCCTTAACAGGAAGTCCTCCCAGGGCTGGTGGTGGGTTAGACAGTTGCCAGGCTGGGAGTTTGATCTGGTGAGGACTGTAGGATAGAAGGCAAATGAGCATGGGGGACAGGGAAACAGGCAGGAATCTCACGTCCCACAGCCATGTCAAATTAGACCAGTCTCAGAGGCCATAGGAAGTATCACCCCAGGGGGCAGCTGTCTCCCACCCTGAGAGTCTGTGACAAGCAAGTTCCCATGTCTGCCTACCATCCCTGGAGGAGGTCATCCTGTTTGGATCCAGTCAGGATGTATAAAAGCTTAGGACAGTGCATCCCATGGTTCATAGATGTGCCTTGGCAGAAGAGGTCTGGGTTTGGGAAAGGCTGGGTTAATCAAAAATAAGCAGGCTTCTTCTCAGAGATTTTAATATGCTTATGTGCATTATGAATCCTCCCAGAAGGCATTAGAGTCTGCAGTGTTCCCACATTATTTGGCCACGGAACCCTTTTTCCTTGGAGTGCCCTATGGGACTGGGGTTCTCTGGAACTCACTCTGGGAAATACCAGCTGAAGAGCTTTCAGAGCAGAGCAGCAGTCTTAATGTCTTAATGGCCAGGAAACTTTCTGAGCTGTGCCTGAGTCCAGGGCCTGCTATTCCTGAGACAGAAAACTGAATCAGATGCTGTTCAGTACCCAAGCAGGAGATCACAAGGTTGTTTGGTTCTCAGCTCCTCAAGTCAGAAAACTCAAAATGTTTTTCTGTTTGGAGCTGAAAGCCCTCGAGTGAGTTCCTGTGTGTACATGTGCACTTTTGGGAGCTAACTAGTTCCATCCCCCATCCTGTAATGAGGCCCATTGCTCAGACTGATTTCCAGGGGCCTGAGGCCTTCCCCCTTTCCCCTTCCCACTGCTCAGCCTTGGTGCCAGCAGGTGGCCCAGGCAAAGAGCACTGAACCAAGGAGCCTCCAGGGTCTGGGGAAGAGTACAAAGGCTTCACCTGTTGCTTGCGTGCAGTGACAGGAAGAAATCTCTCTGCTATCCTTGGCCTTGGAAAGCCCCTGAAAAGCAGGGTGTCTTAGCCACATGGGGCAGGCCTGCAAGGAGGAGCAGATCAGTGGAGTTGAGCCCCTCTCTCTGTCTACACTGGCCAGGGGTCTGAAGGAGCCCTCCCTGAGGCTTCTGTCTGATACTAGGCGACTGCACTGTGACTAGTGTCTCGTCAAGCCCCTGACCCTTGGAGAGAGAAGTGCTCCTTTTTGCCTCTGTCCTCACCAGTGAGGCCTGTTCTAGTGCTGGTTTCACATGGACCAGAGGGAGGCAGTGGTGGGGCCAGTCCAGGCCAAGACAGAGCCTGAGGACCTAGACTACACTCGGCCAGTGGGCAGGCAGCTGCTGCCCTCTGGGGACAGTGGGAAGGGAGGTGAGGACCCACCTGGGAGCAGTTTTTGTGGAATGGGCTAGTTCTTTCAACCCTCCAAGAGCAGCAAGTCAGAAACAGCAGCAGCAAAACTGGTCATGTTGATGCCCACAGAGACAGGAAGCTGTTTCTCTAGCACTTCTGTGAGTGCAGTGGGCCTAAGGACCTAGGTCATCCCCCTGGTCATCCCCCGTTCTGAAAGGCCACCACGCTCACTGATCTGTGTTCCTTTTTTCAGGCAGTAGTGAGAGCTCAGAGTTTAGTGAAGAAATGTCTTCAGGGCTGGAAAGGTGAGTGGGTCTCAGCTCAGCCTCCCTCCCAGGGGAGGTGCTCAGGGCCCAAGGAAGCTGAAAACAGGCTCTGGCCAGGGACAGGTCTCCCCACCCCACCTCACTGGCCCAGCCTCAGGCGAGGGCTGCTCTGTGGCCTCTCAGCCTGGCCTGGGGGCAGGGGCAGGGAGGAAGGAAGCACAGGATGGGCCTGGTGGTGAGGGATCCCAACCTCGATGCTCTGAGCCGCCCCACTCCTCATCTCAGCCAAGAGCCAGCACAGGAGCCTCGAGCCAGTGACTTCTTCCTTGGGCCAAGGGGCAGAAGGAGACCTTGGAGCAGATTTGGTCTCAAATATGAGTTCTTGAAACCAGAAGCCTGAGAATCAGCCTAGTCTTGCGATGGATACGTGGCTCCACCTGGTGGGATCTGAGAGTGTTGTACCCACATGGTTGTGCTGTGGCCTCACGTGCATTTTTTGAGTACCCACCCTACTAGGCACTGGTGACAGTGAAGTGGTCACGGCTGCCACGCACCTTTTGGATCCTTCGCCAGAGTGTGGCTCCCTGCAGAGCCTGTCTGCCCCAGGCTCAGGAATTCACCCACGGCATAGGCATGTAGTGGTGCTTTCTCTGTGCCAGGCACCAGATGGCTTCTGGGAAGACGAAGGACACCGTGAATGGGGTGGTCCCACAGCTGTGGCACTGCCGAGGTGAAGGTAAAGCACATCAGCTGGTGACTGGAGGTCTTAGAGGAGACAGGGAGAAATGCAGTGACCTGGAGAGGCAGGTCTGCACTGTCCTGAGAGCAGCCTCTTCACCAACACCCAGGCCCTCTACACATAAGCACACACATATACTCTCTCACCCTCGTGCACACGTGTGCGCTTGCATACTCACATCATACATGGATGAGTGCACACACTGTCATACTTGCAGTCACACATACATGTGTACACTCATGTGCTCGCACATGTGTGCACACTTTGAAGCATAAACGTACGTATTCACACATGTGTATGCACACACTCATATATGTGCTCTCAAACACATACATGTGTGTATAATCAGACATCACACACACTCACACATACACATGCATTCCACTGGTGCTTAAGCCTTCTGTCCCCTCAGTCTCCATAATTGGAAAATAACCAAAGAAGATTTAAATCCTGCCTAGCAAATCCTCACGGGGCAGAGGGGCCTACTATGATAGGAACTAATATTTGTTGAGCGTTCATTGTGTGCCAGGCACTGTCTTACATGCATTGTCTCAAACAGTTCTACATAGTGGCTATTCATATTCTCCTGTTGTATACACATGGAAAGAAGGGCTGAGAGGTGACATGACTTGTCCTGCTTCACGCTTATCGATTAAGTGGCAGAGCTGACCCCAGTCCATCTTCCTGACAGCCAAGCGTACCTCTTCATCACTGTGCTCCACAGCCTCTTCCAGAGAGTAGGCTGTGAAGACTACAGGGACTAGCCCCAAGTCAGGCCTGCAGCTATATCATGGAGGGCTGATCAGTCTGTCCACGTGGAGCCCAAGGTGGAGGGATGGAAAAGGATGCTGTGAGCCTTCAGAGGCTCTTACCACCTGGCCCTGGTGCAGGACTCCTGGAGGGGCATTTGCTCTGTTCCCATTTGGGGAGCTCAGACAAATAGGCCCAGCTGCTGTCACTTTGGGGGCACCCCAGCAGTAGGGATGAGGATCAGACAGCCACCAGGGGCAGACTCCAGAACCAGTGACCAAAAATTTGGCTTTTCTCAGCACCAGTCAGGAGATTTCTGGGGAGACTCTGAGAAAAGAGGGCTTATAGGCAAGCCAGCGTCTCCTAGGCCACAACGAATGAGGGCACATCAAAATGGCAAACTCAGGCACAGAGCCAAGATCCTGATTATAAACTAGACCTGGACCTATTTGTTTATTCATTCATTTGTTCATTCATTCATTCAGTAGCTATTGTATTAAGCAACTACTCCTGCCAGAAACCATGCTAGTTACTGGGGATGTAACAGATATGGTTCCTGCTAAGTACATAAGTCTGAGAATAGAGCTACAAGGAAGGAAAGTGGTGAGAGAGAATTCTTTGCTCCATGGAGATGATGCTGTACTGAATTCAGTCATGAACACTGTAAGCTATAGCATTTCTATTTTTCTCTAATTAGAATGTAGCATTTCGATTCACTGTCCATCTGAATGCCTATAATAGGTCCCTTTTGGGTGGGATCTCCTCCAAGCACTGGTCTCATGACCAGCTCTTCTGTGTAGCCAGAAGCCCAGCCTGCCCGCAGCAGCCTTTGGAAGTCCCATGCAGGGAGAATGCCCTGTTTCTCATTCTCTTGAGACCTAGCTCCTGGCCCAACCCCACCTTGCTGAGGGGAGCAGGAGGATTTGGAAGATGCCAGTGGGGCCATGATAGCCCTTCCAATACCTTCCCATACTCAAGGAAGTCCTGACATTCCAGATGTCCACTGCCCCCTTGGCCTCCAACTCCTGTGACTTCCCGACAAGTCTCCATTTCCATCCTGCACTAGAACCTTTTCATGTTCACCGGAAAGAACCCACTCTCTCAAAAAGCACATGAGCATTCTAGACTTCACTGAATGCTCCATAGGAGAGTTGGAAGGGAGGATTTACCTCACACACCTTGTGGTGAAACAGCTTGAAAATCTCATTAGATATTGCTGTTTTCTCTCACAGTTCAGTGACTTCATGTTGCCACCTGGAGCTCCTTTATTCCTAACCTTTCCCCCACCCAATGATTGGCTCCACTGGGTCCTCTCTCCACCCTCTAGTTATCCCCCAGCTCAGATTGCTTCCACTCTATCAAAGGGGATAGATTTCCTCTTCCCTGGAAGCCTGAGTGTCAGCCTGTCTGCGTCTAATGGAGAGAGAGAGTCTCTAAAACACTCTCAGCAAGGTCGAGCCTTCCTCTACTTGGAATTCTCACCAGGTGTTCCTACCAGATGTTCTGAGAATGCATCTTTCTATGCATCATTATACCTGCATGAGTGGACTGATGCCTTGGAGCCAGGGTCAAGGGTACAGGAGAGGGCTAGGCTCCACCCAGAGGAAGAGAGTTGAGAGAGGAAGAGGCTACCGGCTTCTCCATTCCACCCAGAGCCCCAGCTAGGGTAGTGGCCAGCCCTTTGCCCACATCCCTGAAGCTTAGGGGGCCATAAGCTTCAAGTGAATCACCTATCAGCTCCCCAGCCCTAGTGACAAGCTTGACCCAGGCCAGGAAAAACAACAGATCCAGAGACCAAGATGAAGGGCAGGAAGTCCACTGGCCAGTGACCCCGCCCCCCACCACGCAAACCGCCATTGGTTTGAGGGCACATCTTAATCACTAGGTTTGTCACTGTGAGAAGAGCAAGCGGGAGAGTTTCCGTTATCCAGCCAAGGGTGGGATCATTTGGCCCTGTCTTGTGAGTTTACACGCAGTGACATCTTAGCCCAGTGACCAATCCTTGGGTGGCAGTGAGAGGTCAGGCTGTGCTCAGTGCTTCTGCAGAACAGCCAGCCTTAATGGTGCCCATGCTGGAACCCCCTGAGCCCAGCAGACCCGCTTCACTGCTCTCTGTGGCGCAGGTCAGTTCTTGTTGAAACTGCGTAGTAAAGGTGTAGGGAACAAAGGGAACCTTCCTCTTCTGCTCTTCATCCTCCTGTCTTCTTAGCCATCCCAGCCTCAGCAAGGTCACAAGGCCTGCAGGGCTAGGGAGAGGCAGAAGTGGGACTGTAGTTGGGGCCAGGAAGCCAAAACTAGGAAGGTGCTGGTCATTTCTCAGCCCCCCAAGCTGCCTTAAAGACCCTCTCCTATTGCTGAGCCCAAGGCCTCTTGTCCCAGAATGAGGATAGGGTGGTGGTCCTGGACCAGGGCCCTCAAGAAACAGACAGCCAGAGAGTCTCTGGGAGGAGTTGGGTAAGGATGGGTCTGCTGCCTGCAGATGTTCTGGCCTCCGAACCCTGGGAGTGGGGACAAAGGTGGAATGAGAGCCCTGCAGCACACCGTACTTTCCTAAGGGGGAGAAGGAAGTGACTTGAGGCAGCATTTTAAACAGGTACTTAATTTTAACTGGAAAGATTGGACGTGGACAGTGTGCCAAAGGGACCTCAAGCAAACCTCAACCTTCTGAGAAATTAAGTAGGGAGGGAGTATTTTAGTCCAGAGCATCCACAAGAGGTAATAGGTGCTTTTTTTATGTTGATTTGGACAAGCTTAAGAAGTGTTGGCACTGAAGTGAGAGCAAGAATATCAGCCTAAGAATTTCAGAGTTTTTTAAAATGAGGTTTTTTTTTTAAGGGAAACAGAATGGATTATAGAGATGAACATATATGTATATATGAAAATACATACTGTTATTCATCTTGATTATCTCTGAGTTGTAGGATTATTGGATGAGTTTTCTTTTTTTTTTTCCCTGTATTTGTCATATTTTTTACAATGAATAAATATTTCTTTTATACTCAGAAAAAAAATTAACATTTAACTTTTTTAAAGAAGGTATAATCAGAAATGTTTACTGATCTGTTTTGTTTAAGAAGTGAAATATGAAAGTATGTCACAGTGTTCATTACAAAGCACTCAGCCATCCGTCTTCTCTGGGCTGAGATCGCCAGTCTCTGTGGAAGGACTCGCCCCTCTGAGAGCCGGGATGTGACACCAGGAAGTGGAAAGACTGGGAGGCAGAGGGGTCCTTAGAGGATCTAGTGGTCAGAGAGGAGAGGGAAGGGAGAGGAAAGCATAACAGTGGGCTCTTCTTCTTCCTTCCCTTTGAGAGGTTTGGGATACAATAGAGAACTAGTCAGAATTCATGGTCAAGTTGGGAGACAGAGATTAAATACATGATGCCAGGCCCATAGAGGACCATGAAGAAGACGTGCAGGACTCTGTGGGCATGTTCAACAGGATGGCCCTTGTCAGACTGTGGCCTCAGGGATGGCTTCTGGAAGAGGTGATGATTAAGCAGAGGCCCAAGGATATTTGGTAAAGAGGACCACAGTAGGCCTTCAAGAGGGATCCTGGGGCCTGAGGGGGCTATGAGTCCTGAGTTGTGTACCAGGATGGGAGACATGGCCTGGGAATCCTCAGTGTCTTTGAGAGGCCCGTGCAGGGGAGAGGGGCTTCATGACATGTTCTATAGAAGTTTTTTTATTTTTTATTTTTCCCATACAAAAATTTATACATACATTGTTATGAGACTCTAATTGCTCTCCCCATACTGTGACAGCACACTTCTCCTTTCCACCGCTGATTCCCCATGTCCATTCAATCAGCTCCTAACCCTCTCTGCCTTCCCATCTCACCTCCAGACAGAAGCTGCCCATTTAGTCTCTTGTATCTACTTGAGCTAAGAGGCATACTCCTCACAAGTATCACTTTATGGACAACAGACCAGTCCAATCCCTGTCTCAAGAGTTGGCCTTGGAAATTGTTTTAGTTCTGGGCTGATAGAGAATCCAGGGGCCATGCTTTCCAGGGTTCCTCCAGTCTCAGTCAGACCATTAAGACTGGTCTTCTTACTAGAATTTGAGTTCTGCACCCCACCTTTCTCCTGCTCCATCCGGGACTCTCTGTTGTGTTCCCTGTCAGGGTGGTCATTAATGGTAGCCAGACACCATCTAGTTCTTCTGGTCTCAGGCTGATGAAGTCTCTGGTTTATGTGGTCCTTTCTGTCTCTTGGGCTAATACTTTCCTTGTGTCTTTGGTGTTCTTCATTCTCCTTTACTCAGGTAGTTGGGACCAAATGATGCACCTTAGATGGCCGCTTGCAAGCTTTTAAGACCCCAGATGCCACTCACCAAAGTAGGATGCAGAACATTTTCTTAATAAGCTTTGTTATGCCAGTTGACCTAGATGTCTCCTAAAAGTGTGGTCCGCAGACCCCTACCCCTGCTACTCTGTCCCTTAAAGTGTTTGATTGTATTCAGGAAACTTCTTAGCTTTGGTTTAGTCCAGTTGTGCTGACTTCCCCTGTAGTGTGTGCTGTCCTTCCCTTTACCTAAGATAATTCTTGTCTACTATCTAGTTAGTAAATAACCTTCCCCCTCCCTCCCCAACCTCGTAACCATTAAAGAATGTTTTCTTGTGTGTTTAAACCTTTTCTTGAGTTCTTATAATAGTGGTCTTATACAATATTTGTCCTTCTGTGACTGACTAAATTCACTCAGCATAATGACCTCCAGCTTCCTCCACATTACAAGATGTTTCACGGCTTTATTATTATTCATCGTTCCGTAGTATTCCATTGTGTGGATATACCATAATTTGTTTATCCATTCGTCCGTTGATGGGCACCTAGGTTGTTTCTATCTTTTTGCTATTGTGAACAGTGCTGCAGTGAACATGGGTGTGCATGTATCTATTCGTGTGATGGCTCTTATTTCTCTAGGATATATTCCAAGGAGTGGGATAGCTGGATCATATGGTACTTCTATTTTTAGCATTTTAAGAAAGCACCAAACCAGTTTCCAAAGTGGTTGTACCATTTTACATTCCCACCAACAGTGTATAAGTGTTCAAATCTCTCCACAACCTCTCCAGCATTTATTGTTTTATGTTTTTTGGATTAATGCTGGCCTTGTTGGGGTGAGATGGTATCTCATTGTAGTTTTGATCTGCATTTCTCTAATGGCTAATGATTGTGAGCACTTCTTCATGTGTCTGTTAGCCACCTGAATGTCTTCTTTGGCAAAGTGCCTATTCATATCCTTTGCCCATTTTTTAATTGGGTTATTTTTTTGTTGTTGAGATTTTGCAGTATCTTGTAGATTTTAGAGATTAGATGCTGATCAGATTTGTCGGAGCCAAAAATTTTTTCCCAGTCTGTAGGTTGTCTTTTGACTCTTTTGGTGAAATCTTTTGATGAGCATAAGTGTTTGCTTTTTAGGAGCTCCCATTTATCAAGTCTCTCTTCTGGTGCTTGTGCATTGTTACTTATGGTTTGTATTCTGTTTATGCCACGTATTAGGGCTTCTAGCGTTGTCCCTATTTTTTCCTCCGTGATCTTTATCGTTTTTGATTTTATATTTAAGTCCTTGATCCATTTTGAGTTAGTTTTTGTGCATGGTGTGAGGTATGGGGCTTGTTTCAGTTTTTTGCAGATGGATGTCTAGTTATGCCAGCAGCATTTGTTAAAGAGACTGTCTTTTCCCCAATTAATGGACTTTAGGCCTTTGTCAAATATCGGCTACTCATAGGTGGATGAATTTATGTCTGGATTCTCAGTTCTGTTCCACTGGTCTATGTATCTGTTGTTGTACCAGTACCAGGCTGTTTTGACTACTGTGGTGGTATAATAGGTTCTAAAATCAGGAAGTGTGAGGCCTCCACTTTGTTCTTCTTCTTGAGTAATGCTTTACTTATTCCGGGCCTCTTCCCTTTCCATATGAAGTTGGTGGTTTATTTCTCCATCTCATTAAACAATGCCAGTGGAATTTGGATCGGGATTGCATGGTATCTGTAGATTGCTTTGGGTAGAATTGACATTTTCACAATGTTGAGTTTTCCTATCCATGAGCAAGGTATGTTTTTCCACTTACGCAGGTCTCTTTTGGTTTCTTGCAGTAGTATCTTGTAGTTTTCTTTGTATAGATCTTTTATATCTCTGGTTAGATTTATTCCTCTGTATTTTATCATCTTGGGTGCTGTTGTAAATGGTATTGATTTGGTGATTTCCTCTTTGAGGTTCTCTTTGTTGGTGTAAAGGAATCCAACTGGTTTTTGTATGTTTATCTTGTATCCTGAAACTTTGCTGAAATCTTCTATTAGTTCCAGTAGTTTTCTTGTGGATTCTTCGGGATTTTCTGTGTATAAGATCATATCATCTTCAAATAGAGATACTTTGACTTCTTCCCTACCGATTTGGATGCTGTTTCTTTCTTTTTCTAGCCTAATTGCTCTGGCTAGGACCTCCAGCACAGAGTTGAATAAGAGTGGTGATAAAGGGCATCCTTGTCTGGTTCCCGTTCTCAAGGGGAATGCTTTCAGACTGTCTCCAGTTAGGATGATGTTGACTGTTGGCTTTGTATAAATGCCCTTAATTATATTGAGTAATTTCCCTTCTATTCTTATTTTGTTGAGAGTTTTTATCATGAATGGGTGTTGTATTTTGTCAAATGCCTTTTCTGCATCAATTGATAAGATCATGTGGTTCTTGTCTTTTGTTTTATTTATGTGATGGATTATATTGTTTTTCTGATGTTGAACCATCCCTGCATACCTGGTATAAATCCCACTTGATCATGATGAATTATTTTTTTGATATGTTGCTGAATTCTGTTGGCTAGAATTTTGTTGAGGATTTTTGTGTCAATGTTCATGAGGGATATTGGTCTGTAATTTTCTTTTTTTGTGGTGTCTTTACCTGGTTTTGGTATCAGGGTTCCTCTGGCTTCATAGAATGAGTTTGGGAATATTCCATCCTTTTCTATGCTCTGAAATACCTTTAGTAGTAGTGATGTTAAGTCTTCTCTGAAAGTTTGGTAGAATTCTCCAGTGAAGCCATCAGGGCCAGGGCTTTTTTTTGTTGGGAGTTTTTTAATTACGTTTTCAATCTCTTCTTTTGTTATGGGTTTATTTAGTTGTTCTACCTTTGTTTGTGTTAGTTTAGGTAGATAGTGAGTTTCTAGAGATTTGTCCATTTCCTCTAGGTTTTCAAATTTGTTAGAGTACAATTCCTATTGAAGTTCTTAGTGTACCTTTTTGGTGAAAGATGCCAGTCTGGATTCTGGACACTGGCGGCAGTGCTGGGAGGGGCCTAAAGTCTGGTCCACTTACTCCCTCGGTGACCTTGGGCACAGCTCTTAACTTCTCTGAGCCTCAGATTCCTCACCTCTACAAGGAGTATGCTAACAGTAAATACTTAGCCCATAGATGGAGCTGCTACATTTGGGGGACTCACTTTTTTATTTTTATGAGTTTCATTCAGTGGGTACCTCTTGCCAGTAAGAAAGTGATCCAGGGGTCTAGCTGGGTGAGAGTGAAGAGAAAATTCCCCAAATGACAGTTCAGTCATTATAGGATGGTTGGACTGGATGAAGAAATACAAATTTCCACCAGCCCCGTTGGCCTCCATGATGACCTTGAACTGTGGAGAGGGTCCCTTGAGAGGTTACTGCAGACAGCTTTGGCCCCTACAGGTACAGTAGGGTGTTTAGGAAGGTTGGATGATGCAATTTCTGCCCTCTTTGAGGTTTGTTGTTATTTTTAGCTGCTGCTCAGTTAGCCGCCGACTCATGGCTATCCCGTACACAACAGAACATTGCCCAGTGGATCAGTCCATTGTGATCCATAGGGTTTTCATTGACTGATTTCTCAGAGTAGATCGCCAGGCCTTCTTAGTTCCGTCTTAGTCCGGAAGCTCCACTGAAACCTGTTCTGCATCGTAGCAACACACAAGCCTGCACGGATAGACAGGTGTGAGGTAAGGTATGAGGTTGACTTGTCCTTTTTAACTGGTAGAATAGTCTAAAATTCTTAGGAAGACACCAGGAAAATGGATTCATGGCAACAGACCAAGCCTGCTACCCCCAAATCAGTGTTTTAAAGAAAGTAATTTCCTTTTTTGAGAAGATCATAGGAATGAATGGTAGATACACCAGGTTTGCCAGGCTACGAGGGTGCCTCTCAAGCCCCAAACTGTAGTCTTTCAGGAGAGATAGGCCAAGCTCTGGAGGAGATTCTTGAGGAGAGGGGTCCAGCCTCGGCTGAACTGCAACGAGAGAGTGGCTGTTTTCAGTGTAGCTCTCACTAAGGGCCTCAGTTGCCTCAACCCGACTGTGGCAGAGACCTAGGGAATCCCCCAGGCTCACATCCCTCACCTGCCCACCCCTAGGTTTTGTTTCTCCAGATCCATCCTGCTGCTTTGTACCTGATTCCATTGCTCTACCCATCCACTTTTGGTGGCAACCCAGTTGGACTGTTTGCCTAGCTTCTGATTTGGTTTCCCCCAAAGATGCTATCTCGCATTACTCCCTTAGCTCCAGGCACTAAAGTCTGGCAAGTGAGGCTACACCCAGCAAATCCCTCTGAAAAAGAGCAGGCAAAAGTCCCTGGACTTCTAGGTTCCAGGGCCTTTTGCTTGACCCTGTCCTTAGGCTATAGCAGACAAGGAGTGGACCTTGCCTGTTAGCTGCTGCTGATTCATGGCTAGCTGAGAAATCTCTGGCGATAGCTCCCTCTGAGTCAAGACCTGGCAAGTAGGCAGAACTCTCCTTTCATCTTTTGTCTGCCCTTCTCTCTGCATATCTGCTTTATACTCTTATCTCTGCAGACCAGCTTTCTGGACTTCTCAGTCCACAGAGGGGAAGATGGGCACCTCATGGCTCCCAAATTTATATGTTATAGCTTCACTCTTCCGCATAACCTGTTTCAGTCTCTCAAATCTGGTTCCTAGTTTCCAGGAGAGAAAATCTTACTGAGCTGGCTTGGTTCAGGCATTATCCTATCTACTCAGGTATCAGAAGGATGGGGACATGCAGTATAAACATGCATCCTAGGGACCCACTCAGTGAATCAGTGACATTTTCCAGAGAAGTGAGTACCTCACAGGCAGCACAGGTCCTTCAAAAAGCGTTGCTGTGGAAGGAAAGTCCTAGGGCCCAACAGAACTCAGGGCAGCAGATTCCTGCTGCAGATAAGGCTGAATCATCTGGAAGTGTTGATGACCAACCCATAGCCTAATGGGACAGGCTTCCCATCAAGGGCTCATTGGTGCAGATAGACACTGCTGATGAACAGTGTCACCTGGACCCTTCCACAGGTACACCCCTCACAGGGGTATCTGTGCTCTTGAGACAAAGAATGAGGTTCCTACTTCTGCCAAGACTTAAGATTACTGAAGCTTCAATGTAATTATTTTCCAAGGCTTCTCCCTGCTTTCCAAACTCCTAGACTAGCAACAGGCACTCAGGGACTTTATGAAATTTGAACTCCAAGATACCTACAACCTAATGTGTATCTAGAAAATGATTGAGGGCAAGATAGCCTTTCAGACCTGCCTTGACTAAACTGAGTGGGCCATGATGCTGTTGGCCCAAGCAGTACCCTGGCTGCTTCCACCTCAACAGCACCACCCACTCTTCCTCTTCCTGGCATCATGACCTTGGGCAAGTTACTCTACCTTCCAGAGCCTCAGATTCTTTATCTATAAGCTAGGGATAATAATGGTACCTATCTCCAGTGTTGTATGATTAAATGAGATAATGAACACATACTGCTTAGCATATTGTCTGATATCCATCATCATCATCATCACACTCATCATCATCTTGTACACCCTTTGGGGCTGAGATGTTCTACCTGGTTGCCAGCCTATGTCCCCTTCTCCACCCATGAGCTCCTGGTCTAGGAAGGCCTCGGTTGCCTACTGTAACTCCTCCTTCCCCATACAGCCCTGAGAGGGGACAGTGAAGTGGCGTTCCTGGGACGTGTTCTGCTTAGCCCACATGTTCCCAGAATGATGCTGGGAAACATGTCTTGTTCTGGAGTGAGAGTCCCCATGTAAGTCAGAGAAACCCACTGATTTCTGGGGTTCACCAGATAACCACTGGCTGTTCATTTTTCATTTTCTGACCCTGGACATTTGAATAACAAATCTTCTCAAAGCTGGGAAGTGATCAGATTGTCTCCAGTGGCTGAAGATTTAGTTCCTCTGTGCAGATGCTAGCCTGCCTAGGCCCAGCCAGAGTCACCCTGTGCCATCACAGCCCTCCCTTAGCTCTGCAGTGGGCTTACCCTGGGACACCACAATCCTGACCCTCTTTCTCCTAACAGCTGGCCCCGGGGAAATTCACCATTACTTTACCCTTCAAGACCCAGTGTCACTGTCCCAGCCTCTAGGGAGAATGATCTCTAACTTCCACAGCCTGGAGCAGGTAGACTGACACAGGCACTTGGCTTATGAAGGCAAGCAAGCCTCCCTTTGTGAGCACTTGCATCTACATCGCTAATAGCAGGCCAGTAGGGTGGGACAAGTGATTTCACCTCCTTAAGCCTCAGTTTCATCATCTAAACAGGTTATGAGAACAGTGCCTCTCCCACAGGGTTGAATGAAAGCACTTAGTTGACGTGGGTAGGCAGCTGATAAATATCAGCTGCTTAAGTGCCAGGCAGCCAAAACCAGCAGAATACCCCATCAGGGAAACCAAGGGGCCAGGGGACTTGGGAGGTGGCCCCACCCCAGGAGATCCTCAGCTTAAGAATTTTGTGGCCATCCAGTCTCATAAAAACCAACAAAGCCCATTTAGTGAGCTGCAGGCAGATAGCACAAATGGTGGTGCCTCTGAGAGCAGAATGCCAGGGAACCTTCCCACATGATGCTGGCTGCAAACATGGAATCCAGTCCACAGGGTCTTTTGATGGCTCCCTGTGAGAGATCCCACCACATCTGAAACCTCTTGCTCTCCCTCCACCCTGAAAGGCAGCATCTCTTAGTGTGGTTAGGAGCTTGAGCTACAGAATCACACAGATTGGGTTCAAATCCTGGCTTACGAGGCTTGTGCTTTAGTCAAGTAGCTTCACATCACTGAGCCTCAGTTTCCTTATTGTGGAGAGGCTACTATTGCTTAAACAAAGCTTCAATAAGATAATAAATGTAATGTCCTGGCACATATGAATACTCAATAACTAGTGACTCCTTGGTCAGTCTGTGCTACACCCCAATGGCCTGTGAGCGGATATACTCCCCCACCAGTCCAGTGCACTTGGAGCATGAGGAGACTGTTTAAAAGGCCAGACTGGCTGGAAAGTACTGATTTAAAGCAATCTATCGACAAATGTCACTTCTGCCGAACACCTGTTAAATATGTAGCCATGGACTGTCTCAAAAGGGGGAAAGTGATGGAAAGAAGGTAGCAGCACTGAGAGACTAAACAGCATCACCTGGACCTTTCCACAGGTACACCCCTCCCAGAGGACTCTGCTCTGGAGACGGAAGAATGGGGTCCCTCCATCTACTAAGACTAAAATTACTGAGACCTTAACATAATTATTATCCAAAACTTCTAGGGAGAACCTCCTAGACTAGCAACAGGGCCTCAGGGACTTTATGAAATGTGAGCCCCAAGATACCTATGCCCTGTCTGAAGAACTACTGGTAATCGTGAACATGCCACTATCATCACAAGTATGGGGTGCCCGGGAAGAAAGACTCATGAGAAGAAAGGTGGAAGAGAAGGGACTAGAGGGTCTAGCTCTGAGAATGGTGACTCTATTTCCAACTCTAAACAGACAGAAGCTCAGAGCGTGAATCTGGATCAGATGAAGAGAAGGTGTCCTCTGAGGAGCCCACCAAGCCACAAGGGATGTCGTTGCAGAAAGGTTCATTGTCAGGCCCTCCCTGGCTCGTAGGAAGTACCCCTTTTGAGTGGGGAAAGAAGTGACCCTGGAGGCATCCTGTTACAGACTCCCCTGAGCAGCGTTGCTTAAGCACAGGATCGTGACCTATTCAGATGGTGCACAATTGTGAGGTGCTCAGCAACTGTTACTGGTGGTAGAAGTCACCATTATCTGTATAATGTCACACTCAACTATATTCTAACCTGCTTTCTTGAATAGAAGAGGGAAGAGGCAATTTGACCAGTGGGTTAGGGGTCAGACATACCAGGTCCTCTCTCTTTTATGCTACAGCTCATGGTAGGAGTGTGGTCAGCAAATGACCATCATCTGACACTGGGGTTGTGGTGGGGAAAGGGCCAAGACTTGTTACATTAGAAGTCTTGGTGAGCCAAGCACACACCGTGGCACTTCATCACCAAAAGAGAAGTAGCTGATGGGGTAGGAGGGGCGGGGTCCAGGAGCAGTCATCTGAAATGACCATCAGACTCCCACCAGCCCTGAAATTGGGCACCTGGACAGTGGACCCAAGATGGTCATCAAGAACAGTTCCTTCTTGGTTGAAGGATGGAGGGGCAGAGGGCAACATAGCTACCTCTCAGAAGACCCTGGACTCACTCATGATACGATGTGCCCACGGCATTTCTTCACACAGGTGTCTAGTGACACAGGACAGTATGCAGCAACCTATGACTGGCAGTGGAGAGCAGAGGGAATATTTGGAAAGGAAGTCTGGACTTTGTCTGACTTTATAAATTGCATTATATTGTTTTCTCACCAATGGTCAAGGAAAGCTGTAGTTCAGGGATAGACCATGCTACAGGGCTAGAGAGAAGTGGATACAGCAAGTGATTCTTCTAAGAGAGGAAAGGATAAAGAGAGGAGAAAGATGGAAACCTCCCCCTGAATGCATTAAGCTTGCACCTTCCCCTGGAAAGACTCACTGCTGGAAACTACAGATGAAAGGAAAGCCAGGTGGATGGCCCGCGGAGAGATCCTCTCCTCTGCAGGACACAGCAAGCCTGCAGGAGACTGTCTAGAGCCAGCAAAGGATACTGCCCAGTGAATGTAGCAAACAGAGGGATTCAGTTGTGTCCTGGTGAACAATGATGCTGCGCATGCCCCCCAGGCGCAGTTTCCAAGATTGCCTACAATTCTGTGTCTGTGCACTTTTAATATGGTCTTGTTATGGAATATACTGTATGGCATTTTTTATTAAACATCTCAACTTCACATTGTGGTAAGTGGGCTTATCTTATATTTTATAAATCCCCTTGACACTAAAAAATGAGTGCACATTCAATAATAAATTAAGGAAATAATTACCTGGAGACTTGGGGACTTACACAGATGGAGGTTCTAGAGGGTGTTGCGATCGCTGACCTGGCCCCTCTATATGTGCTCCACATGTGCTTGCAGCATGACCAAGAAGGCTGGATTAGGAATTGGAGGGTACTTTTGCTCTGGAGGAGCTGTGGTGGCACAGTGGTTAAGAACTCGGCTGCTAACAAAGAGGTTGGCAGTTCGAATCCACCAATCGCTCCTTTGAAACCCTATCGGGTAGTTCTATTCTGTCCTATAGGGTCACTGTGAGTCGGAATTGACTCGACGATGGCTGTGGGTTTTTTGCTCTGCAGGGCTTTCCGAGCTAATGACCACGTAGTCTAGGATGCCCTTGCCTCCATCAGGAGTACCTGCTCTTTGCAGCATGTTGCTAAAATTCAACCCTTTCCCTCTGAAGCAGGGGACGTCTCTATGCCACCTTGGGGCCCAACTGGCGGGTTCCAGTTCGGAGTTCTCCCAGAACCCAGAGCTGTGTCTACAGGTATTCATTTATTTGTTCATTTACTCAGTAAATAGTTACGGGGTGCTCGTTGCATGCCAAGCTTGTGTTAAAGGCTGCTGAATGAAACAGGCACAGTCTCTGCTTAGTTTATGAGACTACTGCTATAGCTGAGACAGGAAATAAACAAATAATCACAGGTTCACTCCCTGAAGTCCCAGAGAAGGAGGTATGGGGTCCTCTGGAAGAGATAAGAAGAGGAGCTCTCTTAGGGAGAACAGGGAAGGCCTCCCTGAAGAAAGGACTGGAAATATTATAGGAATTCGCCAAATAATGGGTGGAGAGGAGTAGGACTGATAAGAATGTTTCTAGCCAAAGGGACAGCCTGTAGAGGCGGTGAGAGGGATGGAAAACAGGGTAAGTCAATGAGTGAAAGGAAGTCAATATTGCAAGAAATGAGAGAGAGGAGACAGGTGCAAGATGAGGCTAGAGAGTTGGGCTGGAGCTACATCCAGCAGGGGGCAGAACCAGTGGGAAGCATTGGAGGGGTTTGATGTAGGAGTAGGGGAAGGGAAGAGAAGGGTAGTGGCATGATCCGGTCATACTGGCTGTAGCAAGAGTGGATTCAGCAAGGCCAAAGAAGAGCATTGGGCAGTCTTTCAAAGCCCAGATCAAGTTCTGGCCTAAGATGGGGGTAGCGGGATGGCCAAGATGGAAAGTCAGGACATATTTAGAATGTCAGGACGTACTTAGAATCCTTGGGATTGATTAGGTTGTGGGCGGTAGGAGAGAGAAGAAAACTCAGGTTACTGGCTCAGGTAGCCAGGTAGATGGTGGTGGTGCCATTCACTCGGATGGGGAGTAAGAGCTGGCTTGGAGGAAGGTGATGACAGTTGAGTGGAAGTGTGGAGTGTAGGGGGGAACGGGGGTAAGCATCCAATGTGCAGGAGTTTGTACAGATCTGGAGCTTAGGAGAAAGGTCTGGGCTGGTGTTGTACTTGGATGTCTCCACCTATAGGTGGCGCCTGAATCTGCATGGTCAAACCAAAACCAAACCTGTTGCCATCAAGTCGATTCTGACTCATAGCGACCCTATAGGACAGAGTAGAACTGCCCCATAGAGTTTCCAAGGAGTGCCTGGTGGATTCAAACTGCCATCCTTTTGGTTAGCAGCAATAGCTCTTAAAATCTGCACGGCAGAAGGTGAGAAAAGATCTCCAGCTAAGAAGGTGCAGGGAATGGTGATGTGTCCCCCTACTCTCTCCTTTCCCACTTGGGGCAGCCAGAGCTAAGGCTGCACTGGACCCAAGCTCCTCAGGTATGGAGGCACCATCAACCCCGAAGTGTGACCCCAGGGGAGAGGCCAGGAGGAAGCCTCAGCCAAGGAGTTGGTGAGGATAGGGTGGGGAGTGCTGCTAAGGGCCTGGGTTATGAGGAACTAGGTTACCAAACCTAGAGCTTTGCAGCCCTCAGAAAGGGAGGTGAAAGTTCACAGCTGTGGGTGAGCCTAGGGCCCCCTTTCTTTGTGCTCCTCTGTGGCCTTGGGGCGCTCCACTCCCTGGCCTTGCCAAACCACTGTGGGGGCCTCTGGCCTGCGGGAATGTCATGGACTCCACAGTGGGGAACACTGGCCGAGAGGCTCAAGAGCATGTGGACCCCAGTGAGTAAGAAGGTGTGTGCCCTCAGCTCCTTCATGTTAATGTCTGACTGTTGGTCTCCCTACAGCCCCACCGGCCCATGCATCTGTAGTGTGGGGAGCTCAGCAGCAGTGCCCACCATGGAGGGGCCTCTGAGAAGGAAAACCCTGCTCAAGGAAGGACGGAAGCCTGCGGTAAGTGCAGATGCACACCTGTGTGCAGGCAGCATGGGCAGCAGTGAGGGGGCCTGGGCCCCAAAGGCCAGCTGATTAGGGTTCTGGCCTTGGCTCTGCTGCTGACTGGGCAAGGGCCTCAGTTTCCACATCTGTAAGTAGGAATAAAATAATACCTACTTCCTAGAGGACTCACCGAGCTTTTCACATGCTTGGTGGAAGGCCTGCACAGAGTGAGCATGCAGAGAACAGAAGCTGTAATGATTATATTGAGCTGTAATATTTATATTAACTCCCAGTGGTAGCCTGGAAACACCTGGGAGTTAGTATGGCTACTGTCCCCTGAAAGAGTCAGCACAGCCCCAGAGGCCTGAGTGTCCCAGAACATGCACAGTGCTGGGTGGTATTCCCAGGTACAGATTCTCTCTCTTCCTCCCCTCTGCTCTCAGAGCAGCATTCTACAATGAGTGGTAGAGCAACAGGGACAAGGAACCTGGATGCCTGTCAGGCTCCACCACTAGCCCCTGGGTCAGCCATGAAGGACCCACATGTCACTGTCTTCATGACCTCCACCCATAGCAGGGCCTCAGCCCCTTGCAAAGTCCTCTCAGTTATTTCTGGTTAGCCATGCCTACAAACAAATCTGTGAGCTGCATCTCCAGGCAGCATATACTTTGCCCTTCCTCTCCTGCTTAGGCTCCTGCCTCGTGTCTATTGCCCATAGAGCCACTTGGAGCCATACCCCCTCCTAAAGAGTCCCACTGTAATGATGCTAGGGTCCTTGTCTAGGTGCTGCCTTCAGATGCTCTTGAAGGCTCGTCTTCAGGTGCTGGTGGTTCATGGGTGGGGAGGAGTCTTCACCCCAGCTCTGGGCCTTACTCTGTCACTTGGGCCTAGAGTGTCACAAAGCACCCTGTGACATGGGGCCCTGAATTTGGCTTCCTGCCCTGTTGGGAAGACCTGACTGCTTCTCTCCCTTACCCAGAGGCTAGGCCAGAGAGGGGCAATTTTCTTAAAGCAATGTCTTCCTAAATGTTGGTTGACTCAGTAGTTGATGATGAAATGAATACAGTGGGTCTTGACTGTATTTTTGTAAAGAATAAAGCAAAATAAAAAGGAATGTAATAGAAATGTGGAGTAGTCACGGTAAGTATTGTTTCATGAAACTTCTTTCACTTCTGCATATATGTGCGTATGTGTACTGAGTTGTGATATAAATTGCGTTTCTTCCTATGGGTGTCAGTCAAAAAAGTCTGAAAGCCACTGCTTTCGCCATCTGCAGCCATGCAGCTCCATCCAGCATGAAGACAGCCTTGTGCATCGTGATGCACAGCAGTTTGGTCCTTGTAGACTCAATACTTCTCCTCCCAGAATGGGATATTTTCTTCACCTTTGCAGAACCAAAACGCCCATTGAAGTGATTTACCTCAAACTGAGGAGCAGAGCCTTCTGAATGGGGAATTCCAGCCTTCACCTCTGGAGAAACAGAAATAATGCCTGAAGCTTTGCCGTGTAGGGTTTTCCACGTTTAGCCATAAAGACTCAAAAAATGTTAGTATTCAGTCTCAGCCAGAGCACCTCATTGCAGACATTTTGTTTCTTCTAGGCTATAGTTTTTCGTGGCCATGTTTTAAAAATGGTTTTCCCCAGGACATTCTTGGGCCCAGGTCACCTGCACATATAGGAATTATACCATGGCACTGCCTAAAACAAGGTGAAAAAAAGAAAGACTGTCTGTGTAGAGTGACCTGTGGTAATCTCCCCTACGTGGAACTTAGAGCTGATGAGCTCAGAGGCAGCCATGAAAAGAAATATCTTCTCTTCTGTAGGTCTTGGGTGGAGGTAGCATTGAGAAGGGATGGTGGAGGGCCAGGGTAGAGATGAGGCCTGCACTGCCATTGATGGGGGGTGGGCACCCTTCCACCCACATGGCTGGGCCTGTAACCAGGCAGCCAGGGTGACATCTGCCCCCACCACTCACAGCCTTGTCATTCTACCTCCACTTCCTCTGTAGCTATCCTCGTGGACCAGGTACTGGGTCATACTCTCAGGATCTACCCTCCTGTACTATGGAGCCAAGTCCTTGCGGGGCACAGACAGAAAACACGTAAGTCCTGGGTCCGAAAAGGACCTCTGGGAGCTGCAGGGAGGGGGGATGGGATGTCAGTGTGTGGGAGTGAAGTCTTGCCTGGCCCAAGTCTACCTTCCTGTGGAGTAGAATACAGAGAGGGCGTGGGCTCTGGCCTCCCAGATGTGGTGTTGCTCTCTTGCAGTATAAATCCACGCCTGGCAAAAAGGTCTCCATTATGGGCTGGATGGTCCAGCTACCTGATGACCCCGAGCACCCGGATATCTTCCAGCTGAATAACCCTGACAAAGGTAGGCAGCAGGCTGAAAGCTTGCACATTCTCTCCCCTCTGTTTCTTCTTCTGCTAAATATGCATTTTGAAATATTAGGAACTTTATAGGCTGCTGTTTTCCGTTTGCTTTAGGTTCTCACATTCACAGAGTCCCCTTACTCCACCAAAGCTGCCTAGATCGTGGTCAGTGTGTCCAGGAAGCAGTGTTCATGGCACATGGCTGCAGGAATCCTCTCTGTGGCCTTGCCAGTGGCTGCTGGGGCCCAGTGCCCCTGGAACTGTAGTCTCAGGGTCTTAGAATAAATAAATTTATGCTGGTGAAGCAGTGACCATGGACTGGAAGTGGCTTGGGAGATTTTAGTAATCCCTGACACTGCCTATGCCATGATCCTCTGGCAGTGTCCCAGCAAATGCCAACTTAGAGAAAAACCCTTTCACATGGATTTTATAAGCTCTAACTATAGTAATTTCAGGGCTTCAGACTGGTTCATTCCAGTTGGAACCCCTGCTGAGAATTTACATATCTAACAAGTTTCCAGGTGATGCTAATGCTGCTGGTTAGGGACCAATTCTGAGAACCACTAGGAGAGCCAAAAAAAACCAAACTCATAGCCATTGAGTCGATTCCCACTCATAGCAACCCTATAGGACAGGGTGCTGTCCCATAGGGTTTCCAAGGAGTGGCTGGTGGGTTCGAACTGCCAACCTTTTGGTTAGCAGCCGAGCTCTTAACCACTATGCCACCAGGGCTCCACTAATGGAGCAGTAGTTCTTAAAGTTTATTATACATAAGAATCACTTGGGGATCTTGTTAAAATATAGATTCTTATTCAATGTATCTGGGGTAGAAATGCAATTTCTCAGCAGGAGCTTGAACTGCAATGAACCAGTTCAAAGCCCTGAGTAATTTCCCCAGCCATCTTCCAGTTCCTTCTGATTCTGTCCTTCCCCCATGACCATGCTGGGAGAAGGAAGAGGTTCTGGGTGCCATGTTGTCCAGGAGCCTTGTCTTCATTGATATTCAGGATGGGCCATGGCTAGACTTCTCGGTAGCCCATGCCATAAGAGAATAGCCCATAGCCATTTGCCTAGGTCTTGGATTCCAGCCAGGTAAACTTAGTGGGGCTGTAATGTCCCCCAATAATCTTTACACCTTAACAGGAATATTCTAATGCAGGGTTCATGTATATACAAGTCACCTGAGGGTCTTGTTAAAATCCAGATTTGGATTCAATAAATCTGAGGCAGGACCAAGATTCTGCATTTCTAACAGCTTCACAGGTGATGCCGATGATGCTGCTGGTCAAGAGACCATACTCTGAGTGTCAAGACTCTAATGTTCTTAGCCGGGAAAGAAAGAAACAAAGGAATACAAAGATGCCGATCTGCTCAAAGAGCCAGGGAATGGGGAGGAGAGGTAGATTGTCAAGTTCTCTTCTAGATGTCTGAGTGATTGAACCCACATACTATTACCAGTGTGGCCTCAGTTTGGTTACCATTTGAATTTATTCCTTAACACTCTGGGCCAAGGTTAGAAATGGTTTCTTTAGGAAGTAAAGGCTATGCCTACATGAGCTTGACTTATAAACACTACGGTCATAGGGACCACAGGCTATTCTTGGACCTTAGCCCAAAGGAAAACATTGTCCCTAAGCAGAGGGAAGTGGGACACAGGGGGTGGGCAGGGTCCATGGATAGAACTCAAAAGGTCCATGAACTTGAATGTGAAAAAATTACGTCTTTGTTTTCAGTAACCTCTAACTCCTTCAGTTGTGGTTGTGGATATAAAACTATAAGAATATTAGCAGTCTCTGTGATTTTAGTATCCAATAGAAATCACAGACATTTTCATATCACATATTGTTGCAGATATCTCAAAATATCATTTATACTTATCATTCAGAATTATAGTACAGTATCAGACCTGCCACTATGTATAATTATTATTAGTGCATTAACAAAGAAACACATATATAATTATGTAACTGGTTTGTTTTTTTAATAGTTTGATAACTGTATTTTAATTTCTTTTGTATTTTATACATTTGAAAACATTCTGAGAAGGAGTCCACAGGTTTTACCAAACCGCCAAAGGCACTCATGGCCTCCAAAATGGTTGAGAGCACCTGAGAGCACCTGATCCAAAGAGAAAGCCCCCAGAGTGCAAGAAGCTGCCTTCCTCTGCAAGCCACGAGCTTGCATTGGGCTGCTCTGATCTTCCGTAGTTACTGATATTCATGTTATCTTCATGTCCCAGTCACAGGCCAGTCCTCCCATGTGACACTCTTCTTAACCAATGGTTTCTTTACCCATCAGGCAATGTTTACAAGTTTCAGACTGGTTCCAGGTTTCATGCAATACTGTGGCACAAGCATTTGGATGATGCATGTAAAAGCAACAGGCCTCAGGTAAAGTCATCAAAATCCTGCTTGTCACCTGAAATACCTTCTCCTACCCTTGGGACTAGGGGTCCTTAGAAAGCAGGGCTCCCTGCTTCCCCCTCAGAGCTCATCAGCCATGCTCCCAGCCACCCTTTTGATCAGCCTTTTTCCATGAGACAGAGCACCCCTTGCTCAGCTTAGCACTAATCTCAGCTTCAAACCAGAACTTAGAATCTTGTCCCTGTGTTTTTCCCACTAAAGGAAATATCACAGAAACATCCATCGTGGGACAGTGAGGCAGGTGTGATATCACCCCAAGGTTCAGGCTGCAGAATCTATTTAGGTAGCTCCCCCCAAAGTTGATTTCATGGGAATACTCCAAACTGACTAAAGGGTACAACCCTTAGGAATAATAATAGCTAATTTACTGAAAGCGAACCATGTCCAGGCAAGGCTGCTGATGAAATGAAGGCGTTACAGGTTTCTCAGCTGTTTGAACCAGTAGGATTTGTATTGATGTGGCCCCTTCTGGACCGCTGGGCCTGGATCACTGTAATCTCCCTGCCCCAACCACTCCCATCCTCTCCTTGGCACCAGGCAGTGTGCTAAATGTTTTACATGCAAGAAAAAGCCAAATCCTTACAATATCCCTGTGAAGTAGGTTCTCTTACTGTCTCCATTTGACACTGAGGACACTGAGGCTTGGAAAGTGGCAGGTACTTGTTTACAGCCCCATAGTTAGTAAGTGGTAGAGCTAGGATCTAACACAGGTCTGCCTGACTCCCAATTCTTTACTTGTCACCACTGAGCTCTCCTGCCTCTTGCTTCCTTGAGAGTCCCTGGTGTGCTCAGGCTCCTGCAGTTAAGCTGAAGGCCTGGAAGCACAGCCATGGCTGTCCAGGCTTGTGAGAGAAACGGCTGCCCCCACCCTCAGCACCAGAGGGGGGACAGGCTGGACCTTCCTGCTCCCCAGGGTGGGCAGGTGGGCAGCACTTGGGCTGCTGGTGCCAGTATCGGTCTTCCTGTCCGTAAGTATCTTATGTCCATGTTCCACAGGGATCAGCCAGAGGTGGGGCTGGGAAAGTTGGTTCCCCCTCCTCAGGCAGTCTGAGGAGAGCATCAGGGCAGGGAGTAAATGTGGCAGCTTCAAGGTAGTAGTTGAAGGTATAAGATAAGCCATCTCATTGCAGGCAGCTCCTCAGAGGCCTGAGGGAACCTCAGCAAAGGTAAGTTCACACTGGCATCTGGGTCTGTGAGTGCAGGGACTTCAGATGTGCTGGTGACAGCACAGTCACAACTTTATAGCCCCTCAGAGAGGTTCTTGTGAAGTGGAGGAAGTTCTCTAGTGGCAAGTCCCAGGGCTCTGTACTCAGCTTGGTCCCGTTCAGGATTTCCATCTGTAACGTGGATGACAATATATATGACAAGCTGGTCAAAATTATAGATGATAAGAAGCTAGAAAGCAGAATAAACAGGTTGGATGACAAAATCAGGATCCAGAAAATCCTCAACAACTTGGAACAATAGAACAAGACCAATACAGGGATAAACTTGAGATACCACAGGGAAGCTCAAAATAAATGGCAGTTGAGTCCCTTGAGTTTGTCTTAGGATATGCTCACACACAGACAAAAGATGTGTTTAAGAATGTCCACTAAAGCACTGCTCTTGATAGAAATAACCCTGGAAACCACGTCAGTGACCGTCACTAGATCCCTATGGTGCAACACTTGAGAGCTGTTAGGGAGACTAAGGTAGATCTGTGTGGGATGACCAGAAAGAATCTCCAAGATATAAATACAAAAGCAAAATGTAAAAAAGTACATAAAGGATGATCTCATTTATATTAAAATACGTATGCATATTTATTATGTGTAGGTTTGCTTATGCATGTAAAATTTCTAAAATGTAAGAAACTATACTTCTATAGTTTGTAGAAGGCTTACATATAATTTTATATAAAGAAAATGTAATTGCCTGTCTACATGATGGAGAGACTAGGGGTTTTGTTCAGCAGTCATCTCCAGGTGATCCAAAGTGAACGATGTGTGGAGGCTTGAACAAGGCTGGTGCAGCCACAGGGGGCGTTAACAGAGGACAAGCATCCTGCCCTCCTCTGCACTAGTCGCACTCTGTCTGGGACCTCTCCTTGGCGCTCAGTGCCACTCTCTACAGCACAGCACACTGGAGCTCACCTGCCACACACAGATGGCCCCCATGACCTGTGAGCAGGAGGCTGGGGTGGCTCCAGGTTCGACAGGGACTGATAGCCATGAGGTGGGCTGCCAGGATGGTGGGAGTAGGGAATGGCTGTGGGAGACTCCTTGGAGCTGTCGAATGGAGGAGCCACTGCTTCTCACCTCCAAGGGAAAGAGGCAGGACCTTGGTCTCTGTCTGATTCATAATCTTGACACCTGGGTAAGTCCCAGCAGGGAGCAGGGGTGGAAGGTCTGAGCAAGAGCCAATTGTCCCTCTTTGGGGGAGCAGCCAGAGGGTGGCAGTAGCTCTGTAACAAATAGCAAGTGACTGGGTCAAACCAATTTGGCAGAGCTGATATTTGATCAGAAGGACAAATGGATTGAATTTCATGAATTGGCAAATGCAAAACCATGGAAAGGAGGTTTTGCAACTTTTAAGTATTTTTATTCAGTTTTCAGACCTAGGGGAGGGGATATTTTACTTTTTCTACTTTTTATTTCTACTTTCAACCAAATAGTCCCATTCTATGCTATATGTAATAATAAAAAGTTGGCAACAATCTAAATATTCAACAGCAGAGGAATATTTAAATAAATCACGGTACATTGTGTGATGGAATCCAAGGTGGGTCTAATAAAGGGTGTTAACAGAAATGCACCTATTCACATGAAAAATCTCAGTGACTAAGAAGATTCATTTTCTTTTTTGTGGAATTGCATTTTTTAAAATTGTTTTTATTAACACTGAATACACTGACATTATATTGTAAATGTCTTAGGTATAAACAATGGCAATAAAACAAACATTTGTGTACCCACCACCCAGCCTAAGCAGAACCTCCCAGGGCTTGGAGCCCCTTACCCCAGGTCCCCAAAACTCACTGCTGTCAAGTCAATTCTGACACACAGTGACCCTATAGGACAGAGCAGAACTGCTCCATAGGGTTTCCAAGGCTGTAAATCCTTATGGGGGCAAAGGTTAACAGTCCAGCACTAACCGCTGCACCACCAGGGCTCCTTTCTCCCCCAGGTACCCGTCCCTAATCCTACCTCCCTGTCTTCTACCTTCGCCCCCTAACCACTCTCCTGGTTTGTGTGTTTGCCATTCTTTTGCTTTCCTTTGTCATTTTAGCATGTGTTTGATTCCTTAAACAATGTGTTATCTGGTGTGTGATTTTTAATTTTTTATAAATAGAACCATAACTGTATATTTTCTTCTGTGGCTTGCTTTTCTCCTGCAGTGTGTTCCTAAGATTCATCTGTGTTAATTCATATAACTGTGATGCATTTGTTTGTACTGTTTTCTTTTTTTTTAATCAATTCTCTATTGATGATGCCAAGAATGGTTTCCTGCCTTTGGCTATTTTGAAGAGCACTGCTGTGACCGTTGTTATAACTGTCTCCTACAAGGACATACATTTTGTCCAGTTCATAATTGTGATCAAATTAATGCCAAGATGGATTTGTTTTTTATTAAATTGCTTCTAATCAAATCTCCTGGAGCCCAGGGCAGTGCTGGGTGAGAAGGTCCAGGGTTGGGGATGTGTTTGCAGTTTTGAGGGGAGGGGGAAGCAGGCTGACCTCAGAGCTGGTAGTCCACCCAGTAAAGGGGTCTGGGGTCTTGTTCAGGGAGCAGCTCTGGAGCATAGCTATGGGAAGGTCTAGGGGTTCCCAATATCCCCAAACTTGCTGTTTCTTGTGCTTCCACTTGCCAATTCCTGCCATCCCCTAACACCCACCCCACCCTCGCTGGTACCCCCTCCAGAGGCACATGCCCTATTCCTGTGTGGTTTGTCTCCTCTTCACGCCAAGTACAGATTTATTTTGATCAGAGGGTAGTGATTGAGAGTGTAGACTCTGGTGTCTTAGCACTGCCACTTACTTGCTGTGTGCACTTAACCTCTTTCAGTCCCAGTTTCCTCATCTTTATAATGGGGATAATTCCAGTACCTGCCTCATGGGATTGTTGTGAGGACTCAAGGACATAATGCATATGAAGCACTCAGAACTGTGCCTGGCACACAGCTGTCACTGAACAAATGGTGATTGTTATTATTGTCATATCCTCTCTCCATCTGAGCTGCTCATTCACAGACTAAGAAAGGTCTGGCCCCTTCCCTTAGGGACCACCCTGTCCCCTTTGAAAGGTTAGAATTTTGACAAGAGGCTGAGCTTTCTTTTCTAGGTACCTGCAAACCTTATGTCATTTGAATAAGTCTCTGCGGGACTTGGCATGACTTCAAAGGCTTCTGGGATCCCCAGCCTGGGACTAGTGGAGAAGAGCAGGCCCTGGGCCCTGGCCAGGATGCTGGGAAAGTCACAGCTGCTCGGACTCAAGGGGATGTGGCCTGCGGCCTCACAGTCCCAGAGGACTCCGCCAGTTCAGGATCCACCTGCCTACCCCTAGCGACTCTCATGACACTCACTTTGCAGCACCACTTTGCGGGGCATTGGTTGGACCCCAAACTGTACACCCTCCCCGTCTGGGCCCTCGTCCATGAGCTGCTTCTGCCACTAGAGAGCATTTGGCCCACGTTGGGTACTCAGTGCTTTCTACTGCACAAAAGAGTGGACAGTGTTAACCTGCATGAGGGGCCAGAGAGGAGGAACAGGCTGTGGAACAGGCTTTTTACACCCCAAGTGCACGGGGTCACTCGCCCACAGGGCTGCCTCAGATTTTGTACAACCCCCGAAGCGTCCTCTGCGTTTGCGTGCTGTATATGCGTGCGTGTGAGCGAGTGTGAGCTCTTTGAGAAACATGCATTTTGGCACAAGACTTGTGACATCACACACTTCATTCATATTGAGGCCCTGTGTTCACCTTAAGTTACAGCCTTGTCCACCAAGGAAGGTCAGAGTGAGAGCCCAGATTACTTCTGTGTTAAGGATCCCCCATGTTCTTTCACTGTAAACAAACAATGCCTTAAATTGTGTCTTGTTTTCTGTTCCTATGGGTGCTATTCATCTGGAAGGCCTGCTCCCTGGGTCCCCCCGGGTCCCTTCTAGGCCTTGTCACTGTCAGCCCTTCCAAGACAGGGCCCAGCTTCAGGACTGTGGACTGGGCCACTGGCCTGCTTGTTTCCTTCCATCTCCTCTCCCTGGCAGGGTCTGAAGGCCCTTCTCTTTTCACTCCCTCCCACCATACCAGAATGGGAAGTTGTGACATTTACTCCAGCTCCATCTGAAGCAGGTCGGAAGCTGCCAGGCTAACAGTGAACAGCTTCACAGAAGCTACTTTGCACCAACCTCTCCCTGCAGGACAAGATTTTTGCTCCCATCGTTACCCCTTTGCCTCCACTGCCAGGGCGGAGCCCACCGGGAATCCTAATAATGCTGGGGAGCTGAGTGACGCTGAGGCCTTAAGCTCCCCCAGTCTTGCCCCCGTATTCCCCAAACACAGCCACCAGCAAGTTCTCCATCATCCAAGTCCGAGGGCACCATTGTTGATGACCATGGTGACAAGACGGCAAAGCCCTGGGGAGTGAAAGGTCCAAGCTCTACATTGATTTAAGAGCTCTCCACATGAACAATGTCCTTTATCTGTTACCTCTTGTCATATCTTAAAGTGACTTCTATTTTGCACAGATACATTTTTATTCAAAATGATGAATTACTCCATCATTATAGCTACTTTTCTCTCTCTCTCTTTTCATTTGGGTGTCCTAATTCTAAGAAGGAAACTAAGTTTTCTGAGAGAAACTGACTTTCTGGGGTCTTTGTAGCTATCATTGTCTCAGAGCTCACACTGATTGGGCATCAAACTACCCTTAAGAGTTTCTGAACAAGATGCTTCAAAACAACATCTAAATCAATAAACTGGTAATAGGTCAATTGAAAAACTACCAAAGGACCGTCCACTGTATTTTGATTAAATGGTGACAACTTTTTTGAAAATGTGAATGAATTGGTGAAGAAAGTAGTTGTTACTAAGGCATTATTTTGTGGCTAAACCTTACTGTGCTCAATAACTCTGCTTTTGAGCAAAGACTAGAGTACCAGGAGAAACTCCAGGTGGTAAAGTTGATGCCATCAAACCTTGGCCATGGCTGCTTTGCACACCCAACCATAGGTGGGGTCAGAATGTGTGTGCAGTTACTTTACACCAGTGATTTATTAAAATGAGCATCTAGAGGCTTAATGAAAATGCCAAACATTCCAAACACCTCTGACCAGAACCATGCAGTGTTAACACTTTAAACTACATTGAATCTAATTCTACATATAAACTTTTTAAAAGTCTTAAGTGTGGATGAAAATGCAAGACTGGAGTATCCACTACTTATTTTCCTTGGATTTCTCTACTCTTCAAACTGTCCTGGTTTCTCTCACACGAAATATTATGGATGCTAACCCGAAAACCTCAAAATTTTGGGCTCTACTAAATGAGGTAATTTTCTACCCTTTGCAAATTTTTCTTATCTTGCCCAGATATTTTCTTCTAAACCTAATTTGAATAGCACAATTACAATTCTTTTCAAAGTGTTTAGTCTTCTCACAAATTCAGATTGATCCCATATCCCCTCCCAGAAACATTCTTAGCTTGGACTCTCTAAGAATCTGTTTAGACCTGTTGGAAAAGGCATTGTGGAATCTAACAAGAACCTTGAACACACCAGAAGAGTCCTGCAGACGAAGCTGAAATGTGCTCGGCTCTCCATGGAAGGGCTCAGGGCCAAGCATGTGAGTTAAGTGCTGAGTGTTTTCCCAGTGTTGGTTTGTCCCTCAAGCTGCAGATGAGAAGGCCTGCAAGCCTGGGACGGAGGGGGCCAGGCACAAGCCACATAGGGGGAAAGTCTGTGGGTGGATTCTCACCCTGGAGGGAAACATTTCTGCCTTTTGCTCTTTGACTGTCCATAGTGCACAAATGTTTGTGAAACCATTGAAGGTGAAATATCTTCCCTGCATATGCTGTATCTTTTTCTTTTTTTTTTTTTTTTTTTAGCAAACAGATCATGGCATCCCAAAATGAAAATTATAGAATGCTATCTACAAACTGTGGAGTAGGCAGCTGGTATCGTTATGATGTCCCAAGAACAGCTCACTCACCACTCCCTGGGAGTAACTCTTTCACCCCTCACAGTTGAACTCATTTTGTAACTCAAGGTCAGCCAAGTGCATTCTGGCAACTGAAATACTTCATGGAGGATTGATTTGGTGGAGAACAGTAAAACTATTGTTCAGAATCAGAGAGTATGGCCTCCCTTCTTTCCCTTGAGTAGAAGCCTGTTCATCACCCTGTCAGACTGGAACCTCAGGAAGAAGATACTTGAAGGGATTCTGCTTAGGAAAGAACCCACCCTCTTGCCAACTGAATCTATAAAGCATGTTCGTACCAAGATGGCCAGTATTTCTTTCATCATGTTCCTCCCACCTCCCAAACCCAAGAGATTATCTTTTAGGATATCATTTTACAAGTGGAAAATTGTCCATGAAAATGTGAGGCCACTTTCAAGCAAGGTCTGTTTTCATTCCACAGGTCAAGTTCAGAGCTCCGTGCCCACGTTGCTAATGCTTGTGAACATTGCAGAAAAACACAGCCTAGCTTTTTGTGTGTGACTCCAGAAATGACTTTAATCAGCTCCATATCATATTACATGTTGAGTGACTTCATATTAAACGAAAACATTACAAGAGTCCCTTTGAAATGACACATGCTTTACATGAAACCATCCATTCATTCATTCACATCTCTAATGAGTGCTTCCTATGTGCCAGGCTCTACTGGAGATATAAATGGCTGAGAACAAGATAGACCCAATCCCTGCCCTCATGGAGCTAACCACCCAATGAACAAATAATCCCTACTCCACGCATCTCCTCTGGCAATACCCATCCTCTGTCCTAGCAATGTGTATAAATCCTGTGCACACATTCCTCCAGAAAGGCTTCGAGAGGCTCAACAGACTGAACAGCTTCTTGTTCTGCAAGTTCAGTCGCAACAAGGACTAGATGGAGTCGCTGTCCTAGATGCTGGGTTGGCCCAGAAAAGCCAGGCACAGAGCTAGAGCTATGGTTAGGTACACCAAGGACTCCAAGGTGGAAGGAGAGAGCAGGGTCAGAATGTTCACAGTATTTGCTTCATAGTTGGTTCTTAAAATTACTGTTTTTTCAATGATAAATAGAAGTACAGCATGAGCTAGTGCAAGAGCTATGTTTTCTTGGGTGTTGAGAACTTGTACCATGAACTTCAGACCACCTTGCAGCCCTGTGCTGCGCAAGCCTGCCTATGCCATGGACAGCCCCAAAATCCCTGTTCACAGCAGTAACACGGTGGATCATCTGTCCATTTTATAACCATTAATCTCTGTAACCATTTCTGAACGACTGTGACCATTCAGTAATGAAACAGTAGTAATTAATTAGTATTGTATAATCTTTAATACATTTTGTGCCAAAATGCATGGTTTTCCACTTAGCATTCAAAATGTTGCATAGAGTAGTTTTCAATTTCTTACGTATTCTTCAAAGTAAGTTGAAAATCAGTTTCTACATTTTAATTTGTTTCTTGTTAGATCTGTTGCACTCTCCTGGGCTGTCTTTTTTTCCAGCAGACTCCTGCATGCAGTTGTGTAAGGACTTCCTCAGATTTTTGTGAATTGTCTCACCCGAAATAACCACTGAACATCAGCCCTCCATGGGATTCTTTAGATTTTTGGTGAAGTATTTTGTTACCTCAGTCTTGTATCAAGTTGCTGTATTTTTCAGCTTGTTACACTGATAATAATTGTTTCACTAATTAAATACTTTAATGTATAAACATCTTTGTTTACTTTGAAATTAAATGTGTTTTCCAATGAATCTCGCTGAATTTATTAAAGTCACATGCATTCACTTAGCAAAGAGTTGATGTGCGAGATAGACATGAAAGAGGCATGGGGCACTCAGAGCTCAGCTAAAAGGTGACCAGAACATAAATGGCATATAGGAGCAATGCCCTCAGGAAGGGACATAGTGCTGTAGGCACTCAGCGGAAGGAGGTAGGGTATCTAGGGAGGCTTTAGAGGGTAGGAGACATTTGGAGATTCAGTTCAGAGACTGCAGAACACATAGGGGGCGAGGGAGATGGGAAGGAGCAGGATGAGGTTAGGGAAAAGCAGGCAATCCAATGTCAGTGAGTAAAGGGTTGGGGGAATAATGGGATGTAAGTCTGAAGAGATATGTTGGGGGAGTTCATGATGTCAGGCAAAAAACAAAACCCATTCTAACTTGGTTAAGAAAACAACAAGGAGTATCTTACAAGGGTGGTTTGATGGAAACCTGAGGGGCAGGAAGGAGAAATGAAAAGCCCTCAGGACCGACGCAGCCATTCTACATCTTTCCTTGTCTCTGGCTCCCAAAGTCTCCTCTTCAGGCATCCACTTCTCTTTCCAGACTGGCTTCTCTGCTGAGTGTGCAGCAGCAAAGGAGTCCAGGCCTTATGTAGTGTTACGGATTGAATTGTGTCCCTCAGAAATGTGTGTCAACTTGGCTAGGCCATGATTTCCAGTATTATGTGATTGTCCACCATTTTGTCTGACAGAGAGAGAAAGACTTCCCCTGGAACTGGCACCCTGAATTCAGACTTCTAGCCTCCTAAACTGTGAGAGAATAAATTTCTCTTTGTTAAAGCCATCCACTTGTGGTATTTCTGTTAAAGTAGCACTAGATAACTCAGACATGGAGAAAGCACCTGGAAGTCAGGGAGTGTGTTGCCAGGGAGTGACAGGATCCAGGTTGATCATGGGCTCTCCTGGCCCTGCCCGCCTCAGTTTCCCAGCCAATGCCTTCCAAAGCTGCAGTGGCCGATTCTCCAAGCACACGCTCCCCAGACGATCCTGCAGACTCCACTCCACCATCCCGGTTTCATGCCAGCATGGCCCGACTTCCCCAGCTGTGACAAAGCCCTGCTAGCTAAGGTAGCCCTAGCTCACCTCCTTCTCATGACTTAGATGACAGAGAGACCCAAGCTCTGCCCACATGGGGTAGTGGCCCCCAGTCACACACACAGTTCAAGGCCCTGAGACGGACGTGCCAGACTTGGAGAGGTGAGAGGTGGGGGGATGGAGGGGGCCGGAAGAGGGAGTCATCAACAGCTGGGAAGTGAAGTCAACTGTAGCTTGCAAAGCTTTACTCTGTTATCCTCATTGCATCAGCAGAGGCGTAACTAAGTTATGGCTCTAGGTATGGCAGGCAGGGCAGGTGCCCTAGGTGCAGCTTGAGGAGCGACCCACTACAGAGCAGTTGCTATTAGCCATTAGCCATCGCTATTTTCCTAGCCCGCTGTGAGAGATCATTCAGCAATTTAAAACATTGCCATTGGCGCTATTTCCCGTAGATGGGACCCTGTGCGTCAGGCAGCACAAAAGGCTACAGGAGACAGCAGTACCAACCCTTGGTGGGTGGGGAGATCCCAGAACAAACGCAGACTTTACGGTAGAATGTCAGAATGTAGGCTTTAGCCACGAAAGCGAATAACGTACCACTCCGGCAGGACGCCGGAGGCGGCGAGCTGGTAAGTCGCTGTGCGCTGGGCCAGCGGGTGCGGGCGGGGTCCGCTCGCGGACTGAGGCGGGGCTGTGGGTGGGACCGGGCAGGGTCTGAGTGGAGGAGACCCTGAGAAGTGGGCGGGTCTGGGCACAGACAGGGGTTTAGGAGAGAAGAGGCGGGGCCACAGGGGGCGGGGCTATTAAGTGGGTTGGGTATAGAGAAGGGCGACCCCACGAGACGGAGATGCTAAGGTAGAAGGGCCTGTAGTGTGCTGAGGTGAGGAGGGGCCGCACCGCGTAGAGCCTTAGGGTGAGGGCGGGGTCCACGCGGGAGCTTACTAGAGGGAGGGGTAGATGGGCGTGGCCTGTGTCTGTCTGAGGGGCAAGGGGGCAAGGAGCCGGAGTGGCGGGGCCGTGAACGGGACAGAGTTAGGCTTTGGGAAGGAGCTGAGGATGGAGTGGGCATCTTGAACCTGTGGGCCTACCAGAGGTGCGAAGACCCGGCCCGGGGAACTCGGGAGGGCAAGTGCGGGAGGGGCGTGGCTAG
>NW_004443974.1:11633359-11669223 GCF_000243295.1 Trichechus manatus latirostris
CGAGCCCACTCGAGTGCGCCCGAGCCTGCGGCCCCCGCCCGGGGCGATGGAGCGGGCGCCCCGGGCGGCCGCTGCTCTCCAGCGGCAGAAGAGGGCGGCGCTGCGCCGCAGGGGGTGCAGCTTCGAGAGCCCCAGGTACCGCTGCCGGGGAATGGTGCGGCCGAGGGTGGGGTGGCGGTCTGAGGGGATGGAGGGTGGCGAGGCCATGTGGTGGTAAGAGGTCTGTGAAGGGTCTGAAGGGAATTGGGCGAGGAGCCTGGGCTGATCGACCAGGGGCTGGAGGGGGTTTGGGGCCGAGCGGCCGGAGCGGGAGATGCGGGAGGGGGGACGCCTCGGAAAAACTGAGCGAGTGTTGGGAATCCAGACCCCGAGGAGACGCCCCCAAACTGTCGTTCCTGTGGCAGCCCTGCGCAAACCCAGTGGCTCTAAGGCGGATTCCAGGCTGTTGAGAATGTGCCCTGCCCGCCACTTGTAAATGCTCAAGGACAAGGTCGAGAAATAGCCCTCTAAAGTCCAACGGAGGTCTTCCTTCTCCTCGGGAGCCTCTCGCTAATTCTGCAGGACCCCAGGACTGAGGTCAGCTTTAGCCTCCTCCTCCCACCCTCGCTCCTCCGGTAACTGCACACCTGCTGCCTCACCGGCCCCGCCCTTTCCTGGAGCAATGCAGCCCTCGCAACATGCAGAGCCCCTCTTGCATCTCTTCCTGGAGGACGTCTTTCCTCTGCTTGGGATGCCGGTGCCCCTCTTCGACTCGCACCGTCCTTTAGCCTGTGGAGCCCTCCTTTAGATCTTCAGTTCTCTTCTTTTGGAACCTTGCCTCACAGACACTCCTTCCGCTGCTGAGCTCGGTGCCCCTCCCTCAGCTCGGCCAGACTCATTCCTTCAGAGGGCATTTTCTTAACTTTTAGTGGATTCTCCTACTTCAGCATCGTCAAGTCTGCCCTACCATTTTTTTCAGCCTCCCATCCTCTCCTAGTTGACTCCAGCAGCCTCCCAACCAAGCTTCCTTGTCTTTTTTCTTACACCTTTTAAATCCACATCCTAGCTGGCCTCTGGAAAGATCTTACTAAAACTCTCTGTGCCCCTCCACTGCCTAAAACCCTTGAAGAGCTCTCTTCTATACACAGCAGTGATGGGGACTAGGGTGGGGGCAAAGAGAAGGATGAGGTAGTGGGACTTTGCTCCCCAGTGAGGCCTAAAAGAGGGTTCGATTGCCAAGGTAACAAACACACCAGGATCCTTAATATGAGGTGGGAGGCCCTTGATTCCTTATTGCTCCATCTTCAGCTCTCGGCATACCTTGCCTCACCGTTGGTGCTCCAGCAATACTGGATGAGAGGAACATGAAGAGGACAGGGACCATAACTGTCCTGCTCACTGTTCTGTCCCCAGAGCCTGGCTCAGATCCTGGCCCATGAGAGACATTTATTTTCTGTTGACTGAAAAAATGCCTGACCAGGTGGTAATTCCTTCCTTATGCTGTACAGTTTCATCTGCGTCTTTACTCATATCATGCTCTTTTCTCTGCTTAGAATGCTCTTTCCTTTACTCTTTGGCTAACTCGTACCCCTGCTCCTCTGGGCAGCCTTCCCTCAACTCCAGGCAGCCTTCCCTCAACTCCAGGCCAAGCTCTGTGCTGTATCAACAATCTATGCTTGTGTCTGTTATTCCACATATCATTGTGTATAGTTATCTGGACAATATGTCTCCCCTTTTGGACTGGGAAAACCAGACAAATATGGTCCCTGTCCTTATGATGCTTATACTAATGTTGCTCGAGTGTGAGGGATGGAAAAAAGTGTACCAAGAGATGAGGCTGAAGAGATGAGCCAACAACTGGATCTCCCAGGCCTTAGATAGAATATTTAGAGCAGCACTGTCCAATAGAACTTTCTGCCATGATAGAACTTTCTTCCATGATGGAAATGTTCTGTAATTCTCTGTGTCTAATATGGTAGCATGGGGGCATTGGTGGTTCAGTAGTAGAATTCTCGCCTTCCACACGAGAGACCTGGGTTTAGTTCCTGAACCAATGCACCTCAAGTGCAGTTACCACCCCTCTGTCAGTGGAGGCTTGCGTGTTGCTATGATACTGAACAGGTTTCAGCGGAGCTTCCAGACTAAGATTAGAAAAAAGATATGGTGATCAACTGAAATTAGCCAATGATAAACCCTATGGATCACAATGGTCTGATCTCCAGCTAATCATGGGGATGGCACAGGACCAGGCAGTGTTTCATTCCATTGTGTATGTGGTCTCCATGAGTCTGGGACCAACTCAACAGCAGCTAACAACAATGATGTGGTAGCCACTAACCACCTGTGGCTATTGAGCACATGGACTATGGCAAGTGTGACTAAGGAACTGAATTTTAAATTTTATTTAATTAATTTAAGTTTAAATATCCATATAACTGGTGTTTACCATACTGGACTGTGCCCGTTTAGAAAAGTTTTCTCTGAATTCCTGCTTTGACCGCCTCCACTTTTGTCTTCATGACCTTATACCTGAAAGCCTAAATGACTTCCTGTCCTCCAGGAGTTTTTGCCTCTATTTAACACTTTATGACATTTTCTGATAAGCCTTTGAAATAATAATCATTTTTCTGATTATAAAAACAATTTGTTTATGGGAGGAAATTTGAAAAATCAAGGAAAATATCAAGAAGATAATTAAATTTTCATTTACCCATAACCCCACCAGGTACTTTCTAGTCTTTCCTTCCTAACTGTGTATATTTATGTTAACATTTTAAGTTGCTTTTTCACTTAATCTGTTGTAAGGATTTTCTCACAACCTTAAACATTTCTTAAGAAAACTGTTTTAAATCTCTGGATGGTATTCTGTTATCTGGATATATTAGTTTATACAACCCATCCTTTATTATTGGACAGATAGTTTATTTCGAGTTTTTCACTCTTACTAAAGATGCAGTGAATCTTTGTGCAAAAGTCTGTGTATGTAGAGATAATCATTTCCTTAGGATAAATTCTAGAAGTGATGAGAATTATTGGATCAGAGAAAATGAACATTTTAATAGCTTTTGAAGCATAATGCCAAATCATCCACCAGAAAAGTACCAATTATCAGTTTACAGTTTCCCCAAGAATGTATGCATATTCCTATTTCTTCCTACCCTCAACACTGGACATTATCATTTATAAATATTTGCCAGAGTGGTACCTTGTTTTAAGTTGAATTCCTTTGTTTAGTAGTGAGGTAAAACTGTTTTCTCATATTTATTCATAACTTTTATTTCTTCTTATGAAATATATATGCATGTGCTTTGCCCATTTTTCCTTTGGAATGTTTATATTTTCCTTGTTGAGTTGAAGAGTTTTTTATTTATTGAAGGAATTTTTTGGCCAAATATGTAGTAAATATTTATTTCATTTCACTATTTGCCTTTTAACTTTCTTTATGGTTTTTTTAAATAAATTTTTTATTGTTTTATTTAGTCACATCTACTAAATCCTGTTTATGTTTAATTAGAAGAAACTTCTCTAAATTAAAACAGATAAATGTTCATCTGAAATTTCCCCTGTTGCTTTTTAAAGTATTACGTCTTTAATCCATTAATCCAGATTACCTCAGAACCCTGGCTGTGCACCAGAACTACTGGCAGAACATCTTAACCATACAGGTGTGTGGGCCCCTATCTCAGGCCTGTTAATTGAGAAAATCCAGGGTGGTAGAAGTGTGTGGTTGTTTAGAAAGCTCTGCAGGTGATTCTGATGGCCACCAGGGGCCAGAGCCTCTGCCTCATTTGCAGACATTGACAGGTTAGCCTCCTTTACACTAAAGTCCTCCATTGCTTCTCATTTCCTGTTCTATGAAGTTTGAATACCACTGCCCCATGTTTAGAGCCTTTCAGAATCGGGCTTAACCATATTTACCTAATCATGTTGTTGGCATCGGAAAAAAAAAAAAAAGGCATTACTTTAAGGATGGCAACTCTGTGTGACTCACTTTACTAAATATCCTTTGTCTGCTCTGATAACTGGCATGCAGACACAGTGAGCTAATAAACATAAAGGAGCAATGAATGGCCCACACATGCATCCCAGCAGGTGGCAACAGGAAAGGCTCAATGGGAAACCTAGAGGGAGCAGTGTGATTGCAGATAGCAGGGCAAGAAGCTTATGCTATTAAAGCATTTACCCTGAATGTGTTTGCCATCATTTTGTAGGAAAGCAGTATCAGATAGTGGTCAAGAACAAGGAGTTTTGAGTGAGACAAACCTGTGTTCAGGTTTCTGCGCTTTCGCTAGGATGTGTGTGAGCTTGGACAAGTTGCTTAAACCTTCTGAGCCTTGGTTAACTCATTTGTAAAATGACAGTAACACCTATCTCACAGTACTGATGTGAGATTTAGATGAAATGATTTATACAAAATGCTAAAAACAGTGCCTGGCACAAAGCATTAATAAATGGTAACTGTTACGGATAAAAACGATTAACATTTATATGAAAGTTCTCAACCTTTCCCTCCCCTTGCCTGATTAAAATCCTAGCTTTGCCCATTCAGTTTCTCTTCCTCTGCCCTCAGAGGATGGCCCTGCCTTTTTTGCATTTTTGAGCTGCAGGTTTAGGAAGAAAGGAAATGAGAAGACTAAGAGGTACACAGGGCGCTGGTTAGGACTGGCTGAAAAAAAATTTTCAGGGGTGTTTAGAAATGAGAGGTACAGAAATACCTACCTTATATGAGGGAGGCTAATAGGCAGGCAGGGGGAATCTTATTTTTTGTTTATTGTTGTAGTTTAAGTGAAAGTTTACATTTCAAGTTAGTCTGGTATACAAAAATTTATACGTACATTGTTGTGACCCTAATTGCTTTCCCTATACTGTGACAGCACACTCCTCCTTTCTGCTCCTGATTTCCCTTGTCCATTCAACCAACTCCTAACCCTCTCTGCTTTCCCATCTCACCTCCGGACAGAAGCTGCCCATTCAGTCTCATGTATCAACTTGAGCTAAGAAGCACACTCTTCACGAGTATCATTTTATGTCCCCCAGTCCAGTCCAATCTTTGTCTGAAGAGTTGGCCTCAGAAATTGTTTTAGTTCTGGGCTGACAGAGTCCAGGGGCCATGCTTTCCGGGGTTCTTCCAGTCTCAGTCAGACCATTAAGTCTGGTCTTTTTACCAGAATTTGAGTTCTGCACCCCACTTTTCTCCTGCTCCTTCAGGGACTCTCTGTTGTGTTCCCTGTCAGGGCGGTCATTGGTGGTAGCCAGGCACCATCTAGTTCTTCTGGTCTCAGGCTGATGAAGTCTCTGGTTTATGTGGCCCCTGCTGTGCCTTGGGCTAATACTTCTCTTGTATCTTTGGTGTTACTCATTCTCCTTTACTCCAGGTGGTTGGGACCAATTGATACATCTTAGATGGCTGCTTGCAAGCTTTTAAGACCCCAGACACCACTTACCAAAGTAGGATGCACAACATTTTCTTAATAAACTTTGTTATGCCGGTTGACCTAGATGTGCAGAGGGAATCTTAAGAAATAAATCTGTTGTCTTTTTGTCCCTTTGTGGTGATCAGGAACTACAGTTAATGAAGCTTGAGTTATTTTTGAAGTTACTCTTCAGTTGCTGAGCTGTGTCCTTTGGCACAACACTTCATGGAGGCTGAACCACATGTGAGCCACCACATTACATATTACACAGCAGAGTTACAGTCAGTAGGATTGAATTTGCAGGGAAAATCCTAAAGATCAAAGAATCTCAATATTGGATGGGACTGTAGACACCACCTAGGTCAACCTGTTGGACAGGGGTTCTCTAAGTGTGGTTCCTGGATCAGCAGCGCATTACCTGGGAACTTGTTAGAAATGCAAATTCTGGACCCCAAACCCAAATTACCGAAACTCGTTGCCATCAAGTTGATTCCAACTCATAGTGACCCCCATAGGACAGAGTAGAACTGCCCCATAGGGTTTCTAAGGCTGTAATCTTTAAGGAAGCTGACTGCCAACATCTTTCTCCTGCAGAGCAGCTGGTGGGATCAAACCGCCAACGTTTTGGTTAGCAGCCAAGCATTTAACCACTGTGCTACAAATTACTCAGTCAGAATCTCTTAGGATGGGGCTGAGGAAACTGTTGGAGAACCAATACTCTCTAGTCAAGAGCAATGGTTCTCAGACTTTAATGTATATAAGCATCACCTGATAGAGTTGCTATGAATTGGAATCAACTCGATGGCAGTGGATTGTTTACAAATCACCTGGAGGGCTTCTTAAAAATTTCCTGGGCCCCACCCCTAGAGATTCTGATTCACTAGGTCATGGTGATGCGACTGCTGCTGGTTCAGGGACACACACTGAAAACCACTCTTCTCGGGTAATGCAGGAGTCTTTTCTACACAACCTTACAGTTGGTCATCAGCTTCTGTTTACTGCATCTAAAGTCAGGGAGCCCACTACTTCATAAGGCAATTCTTTTTATTGTTGGACAGCTCTATTATCTTTTCCTAATAGTGAAATCCAAGCTTGCCTCATTATACTTGGCACATCATTCATGGTTCTGCTTTCATAGCCACTTGCAATACCAGTGCCTGTGGTTCTGATTCCAGATGAAAAGTGGTGGCTTGGATTGCAGGGTGTAGTCTCAATGGTCAAGTGGTTCTTATTTCAGGCTACCCAGCTCTAATCACCATTGAACAGTTCTTCGTCCACAAGCAGGACTGACATTTAACTAGTAACGCAACAACATCTTTTCTGATTGGCTGGTATCTGTGCCTTACCAGTTGTAAAAATTTTTAAAGAAATATTATCAAAGGCTATGAGTGACAGAGAATTATTGGTTGATGCAAATGCAAAATGCTGGGATAGACCAGGCTTTCAGAGAGACCAGATCCAGGTACTCAAATAATCTTATCAGTAGTCTTTCTCCATCATCTGGGTTGGTTTTATTCTCAAAGTCTTTCCTAATGGAGGCAAAGAAAGTTAACTACTTCAGGCTTACATTCTACCAGTGTACAGTCCCAGCAGAAAGGTAGTGCCTCTTTCTTAATAATCCCAGCATATGTCCTAGGGTTGACATTGGATCTCTTGGGTTCAGTGCTCATCCCTAAACCAATCACTTTGGCCAGAAGGGGCTAGGCCTGGATCATGTGCCCAATCCAGAACTGAGGGGTTAGATTAATTCCATCCATAGGGACCTTTCCCAAAGGAAAATCACAGTGCTATTACCAGAAGAGAAGTTCTGGGTGGTACAAACGGTTAACGTGCTCAGCTGCTAACTGAAAGGTTGGAGGTTCTCTTGCACTCAGATGTGCCTCAGACGAAAGGTCTGGCAATCTACTTCTGAAAAATCAGCCACTAAAAACCCTATGGAATTAGATAGGAAACTTAGGGGGCAGTGAGTCTATGTTAATGGGGGAGGAACAGTTTGAAAAAGGAGAGTGAGAATGGTTGCACAACTTGAATGTAATCAATGTCACTGAATTGTACATGTAGAAGTTGTTGAACTGATATATGTTCTGTTGTGTATATTCTCAACAACAACAAGAAATAATTTTAAAAAAACCCTATGGATCACAGTTCTCGGACACACGTGGGATCGCCATGAGTCAGAATCTACTCCACGGCAGCTGTTGGTTGGCTTGGATTACCAGAAGAAGGGGAATGGGCACTGGGTCAGCCAAAAAAAAAAAAGTGCCACTACATCTGAAGCTTTTTCAAAGTACAGATGCCCAGATGCCACCCTGGAGTCACAGAATTGGAGTTTCAATATTTTTTAGTTTTAGTTGTAAAATACTACCTTAGTTAAGTGGTTGAATTATGGTTACTATGTTTAGCCACAGTGGGTACAGAACCCTACCATAGACAGAAGTTTTGGAATTACAAATGGAATGTATATTTTCTACTCTCGCAAATATTGCTTCCTACATGGCGGCTTCCTTGTTAGTAATGCATTGAACCTAGGCCTTGTGAGAACAAATTTGATGCCAAGACAAATACTTTCTTGTTCCTGAATACATATTGCTATCCGGGCCAAGTAAGTTCAGAAAACAGCGATTATCCATTATCCATTGGGTTGCCTTCTTCTTCCTTATGCTGCTCCTGACTCTTAGGGGGTTTTTTTTGTTTTTTTCCTTTTTTGCTCAGGAGATTTTTTTTTCCAGATAGTTTTATATACCGATATTTTAACGCAGGCTGTTTTCAGATTCTTCATTCCTCTATATTGTATCATTATTCTTTTTGTTTGTGTCAGGCCCTTAAGTATTTAATCACAAATAAATCTGCTGCTGTCAGTTTTCTTTTGGAAAAACAGCAGTCTTCTTGGGAAAGACTATTAAGAGCTGTCTTGTATTGGGCTGACATAATGGGCTTTTAGGGCCAGCAGAGGGAAATTAATTTTCATATTATGTCTGTTCTCCTAAGAGAAGGAAAAGAACAGCTTTTATTATTCACTAAGATTTTAAGTTAATGCGAACCAGTTTCCTTTCTTGGAGGAAGACAGTAGTCAAATTAGTTTTGCTTTAGAAGGTTAATATGAGAAATTGTGTTTGGTTGTCTGGTTCCAGAGTTGAGGATCTAAAGAGAGATGAAGTCTGACAAACAATGCTGTAGGAAAATTCTAAGAGATTTGGCCTATATAGTGAGACTCACTGCTGCTTTTTCTGGGGAAAAATCACTCTAAAGTAGCGTGCATAAGTGTAGAGATGTGGGAGAACATAAACCACACAACTGATTGTCTATAGAGCTAGGACCTTAGAGGACAGTAAGCAAGTATGAGTTAGGAATGAGGTGTGGCTGCCCAAGGAGATGTATGTAGCTGTTCACTGCAGGGTCATTTGCAAAATTGAAAAGAAATGTCCATCAGGAGTGCTATCAGTAGTTAGAAAGGTTGATATGGATCTATGTTTCTGACTTGAAAAAATATATATATGTATATTTGTAATGAAAATATACATGTGGGTATATATATATATATAACGTGGGGGGAAAAGTGGCTTTTTCTGGTATTAGCAAGTATATAAAGCTACATATGTAATTTTAAATTTTCTGGTAGCCATATTTTAAAAAGTAAAAAGAAACAGGTGAAATTAAGTTTAAGAATTTATTTTATTTAACCCAATAAAAATCCACTGCTGTCAAGTTGATTCTGACTCATAGCAACCCTAGAGGACAGAATAGAATTGCCCCACAGGGTTTCTAAGGCTGTAAATCCTTACAGAAGTAGACCACCACATCTTTCTCTCATGGAGCAGCTGGTGGGTTCCAACTGCCGACCTTTCAGTTAATAGCTGAGTGCTTAACCACTGCGCCACCAAAGCCCCTTATTTGACCCAATATATGCAACGTGTTATCATGTCAACATGTAATCAATATAAAAAATTATTGAGACAGTTTAAATTATTTACACTGTCTTTAAAAATCTGGTGTGTATTTTACATTTGTAAACCAAAAAAGCAAACCCATTGCTGTTGAGTCAATTCCGACTCATAGCTACCCTATAGGACAGAGTAGAACTGCCCCACAGGGTTTCCAAGGCTGGTTGTTGGAACTGCCGACTTGTCAATTAGCTGCCAAGCTTTTAACCACTGTGTCACCAGGGCGTTTAGTGGAGGGAAAAAGTGGCTTTTTCTGGTATTAGTGAGTACGTAGAATTACATATGTAATTTTTTGAAATTTTATTTATTTTGTTGTATTCAACAGTTTCTACATGTACAATTCAGTGAATTGATTACATTCTTCTAGTTGTACAACTATTTTCACCTCCTTTTCTGAGTTGTTCCTCCCCAATTAACATAAACTCACTGTCCCCTAAGGTTCCTATCTAATCTTTCCAGTTGCTGTTGTGAATTTGACCCCTTCTAGATAGTTCTTAAAAGAGCATAATGCTCAAGGCGACATTTTTTACTAGGTAAGCTAAACTATTGTTTGGTTTTAAGAAGACTTCAGGGGATATTTTTGGTTTAAGGGTTAAGGATTATCGCGGGACAGTAGTTTCAGGGGCTTCATCCAGCCTCCACGGCTCCAGAAAGTCTGCAGTCCATGAGAATTTGAAATTCTGTTCTGCGTTTTACCCCTTTTGATCAGGATTCTTCTGTACACATGTAATTTTAAATTTTCTAGTAGCCGTATTTAAAAAAGTAAAAACAACAGGCGAAATTAATTTTAATAATTTATTTTATTTAACCCAATATATCCAAAATATTATCATGTCAACATATAATCAATATAAAAAATTGAGATAGTTTAAATTTTTTCATACTGCCTTTAAAAATCCGGTGTGTATTTTACAGTTATAGTACATCTCAATTCAAACTAGCCACATTTTAAGTACTCAGTAGCCAGATGTGGTTGGTGGTACCTTACTGGACGTTGCAGATATGGACCTTCGAGTAGGAAATCTTTGAAACAATACATTGAGGTTTTTTGTTTTTTTAGTGTGACTTTGAATCACAGAGGACTGAGGTGCACCTGACCCAAGCCATGGTATTTTCAATCGCATGATATGCATGCAAACGTTGGACAGTGAATAAGGAAGACCAAAGAAGAATTGACACCTTTAAATTGTGGTACTGGCAGAGAATATTGACTATACCATGGAGTGCCAAAAGAATGAACAAATCTGTCTTGGAACAAGTACAACCAGAATGCTCCTTAGAAGCAAGGATGGCGAGACTATGTCTTACATACTTTGGACATATTATCAGGAGGGATCAGTCCCTGGAGATGGACATCATGCTTGGTAAAGTAGAGGGTCAGCGAAAAAGAGGAGGACCCTCAACGAGATGGACTGACACAGTGGCAGCAAGAATGGACTCAAGCGTAACAATGATTGTGAGCATGGCACAGGACCAGGCAGTGTTTCGTTCTGTAGCACATAGGGTCGCTATGAGTTGGAACCGACTTGACGGCACCTAACAACAACATGAGTCATGGTGAAATAGGGAAGGATGAAAAATTTGTTCGGGGGGAAAAAGGGATATCAAGGAGACATTAGGAAAAGGGAATCAATAAATAAACTTTATCAGCTAGGAAAGGTGACTATGATTTGGTGGACTTTGGTTAACTGTTCATATAAATCCCAAGTAAAATTTAGATTTTGAGACTTAAATGTAAAACCATTGTGTCATAGATACATGATGTCATATAAATTGTTTTTATTTTAGGGAAACAAGATTAGTACAAATAGTTTTTTTAAAAAACAGAAGGAGTGATTTTCTGTGTCAAATGCTGCTGATAGATCAAGCAAAATAAGCATTTGAGAATTGACTGATGTGTTTAGCTTCATGTACGTCATTGGTGGCTTTTGACACCTTTAAGTTGTTTTTTTCTGGAATAGTGGAGATGGAAGTCTGACTGGACTGGCTTCAAAAGATAATGAAAGGAGAGGGATTGGAAACAAGGAATATAATAAACTCTTTGCAAGGGTGGGAGGACATGATTTAAAATTTGGGGGGCAGGGGTTGCTTTTATTTTTTAAAGGTGTGTGTATCTGATGGTAACAATCCTGTAAAGAGAAAAGACTTCAGTACCTGGGGGATGGGGGCATGTTTTACTTGGAGAAGAGAAAATGCACATTTGAAAGGATGTCATATGAAAAAGGAAGTAGGCCCATTCTGTGTATGGCCTTGGGCTGGACCTACAATCACAGTGGGTATGAGGTATAAGAAAACAGATTGAACTCAGTCCATGAAAGTCCTTTCCAGCAGTCAGTGTTGCCCCAGGCTGGGATGGCTTACTTTAGGATGCAGTAAAATTTTTATTCCTAGAGGTGTTGAAGCATCTATAGGTTAGACTAGTATTTCTCAACTATTTTGTATTTTTAGCACACTTTTGCATATAATCATTTTTGATGGCACACTTGAAAATACTCAAAACTGTGTTGAACAGGTCAGCCATAGTGATAGCACAGTCATTTCTTCAGTTTAACAGCGACCGTAGAAGCATCCACAATTAGTGTGCTGTTCTTTTGGTTGCCCTTCAGCACCCCTTTGCTGTTTGTGTAGAAACATTTAGTGCTTTGACTCTTTTATACTCAAAAGACAAAATTCCTATGTATTTCAATAAAAATACACATCTCTTTTCATTGCCTCCTGGAGGTTATACTCCTGCTCCTATCAGAAGAAGGGTGTGCCCTACACTACATTCTGCACAGAGTCACATAGGGATCAAAATTCAAAATAGCAGACATCACTAAAAAAGGCTTATCAGTCAGTCATCTGTTGCAGACAACAGAATGTACTTTACCTAGTATAAGCAGAGAGGGATTTAATATTGTTAAAGGAAATTAAGTGCTTACAAAAATTGTTGGAAGGGCTGGAGAGCAGACTTGAGTCTGAGTGCCCAGGAACAACTGCTAGCCCCCAGAGCCACTCTGCTCTGGGGTGATAAGGAAAGCTGCCAGTTCCATAACAAGAAATTGATAAATCAAGAAGCAAGAAATTTCTGCCACCTTACCTAATTACAGAACCACATTACCAACACTGCATCGAACCCCAAACCTGCCACTGCTGCATCAGAAAGCTGTAGAATAAAGAAGCTGCTGACTCCAGAACCCCAACACCTCTGTCATGATCTGCAAAAGCAAAATGATGCCATGTGTCCTCTCACCCTGCCTGTCTCAATTCCAAACCAGCGTTTCTCATGGGCAGACCTAATTTGTACAATCTAAATCATGTTCAGAATAACTGCAAAGGAGTTTAGGAAATTTAGGTTTTAGCTTTCCAACCTTTGCACACTAAAAACTGGTTGAACTGGATATTGAGCAAGTCATTCCACCGTGTCAGCCACAAACAGTCGTTAGGTGCTGTTGAGTCAGTTTCGACTCATATCGACCCTATGTACAACAGGACGAAACGCTGCCCCGTCCTGCGCCACGCTCACAATCATTGTTATGCTGGATCCCATTGTTGCAGCCACTGTGTCAATCCATCTCATTGAGGGTCCTCCTCTTTTTCGCTGACCCTCTACTTTACCAAGCATGATGTCCTTCTCCAGGGACTAATCCCTCCTGATAACATGCCTAAAGAATGTGAGACGTAGTCTTGCCATCCTTGCTTCTAAGGAGCATTCTGGTTGTACTTCTTCCAAGACAGATTTGTTCATTCTTTTGGCAGTCCATGGTATAGTCAATATTCTTCACCAACACAGCAATTCAAAGACATTAATTCTTGTTTGGTTCCTCCTTATTCATTGTCCAGCTTTTGCATGCATATGAGGCATTCGAAAACACCGTGGCTTGGGTCAGGCGCATCTTAGTCTTCAAGGTGACATCTTTGCTTTTTAATACTTTAAAGAGGCCTTTTGCAACACATTTGCCCAGTGCAATATGCCGTTTGATTTCTTAACTGCTGCTTCCATGGCTGTTGATTGTGGATCCAAGTAAAATGAAATCCTTGACAGCTTCAGTCTTTTCTCTGTTTATCATGATGTTGCTTATTGGTCCAGTTGTGAGGATTTTTGTTTTATGTTGAGATGTAATCCATACTGAAGGCTGTGGTCTTTGATCTTCATCAGTAAATGCTTCAAGTCCTCTTCACTTTTTGCAAACAAGGTTGTGTCATCTGCATAACACAGACCGTTGATGAGTCTTCCTCCAATCCTGATGCCCTGTTCTTCTTCACATAGGCCAGCTTCTCAAATTATTTGCTCAGCATACAGATTGAATAAGTATGGTGAAAGGATACAATGCTGGCGCACATCTTTCCTGACTTTAAACCATGCAGTATCCCCATGTTCTGTTTGAACAGTTGCCACTTGATCTATGTACAGGTTCCTCATGAACACAATTAAGTGTTCTGGAATTCCCATCTTCCCCAATGTTATCATAATTTGTTATGATCCGCATAGTCAAATGCCTTTGTATAGTCAATAAAACACAGGTAAACATCTTTCTGGTATTCTCTGCTTTCAGCCAGGATCTATCTGACACAAACAGTATCTTTCTTCAATCATAGCAGAAGTAAATTAGACACATTGCCTGAAAGCTGATGACACACTAGTGAAAGAGTCCCTGTACACTGGTGTGCTGCAGCATACTTGGCACACCAATCTTGGGAGCCACTTTACTGGGTGAGGAAGTAAAATTGGGAAATCAAACACCAGATAGGTGCTTGAAGTGGACTTTCCAAAGATAAGTGTCAGTGATTCCACAGTTTCAGCACAAATGAAAGTTAGGATATGAATGCCTGTCTCACATTTTCTGACTAGAGAGAAAATATCTCTAGAAGCACTGCCAACCATTAGGTGTTTTTTCTAGTGTCAGTTCCGTGTATCAAGGCTGGATTGATGTTTTGCAGATGGATTGTCTTTGCTCCCATGTGCTAGTCACAGTCATCACAATGCAGCTGCCTGTTGGAGATTGGTGAAGAAATCAAACAAGTCTCACATCAATCTGGCCAAAATAACCTGACGTGTTCTCTGTGTTCCTAATGAATGTTTTTCTAAAGTTTTTGTTACTCACATATTCATGTATCTATCCATTAAACAAATACTTATGGAGCACCTCTGGGCTAGGCACTGGGGATATAACTGAGAACAAGACCGATGATGAGGTTCCTGCTCTTGTGAAGCTAATATGCTAGTGGAGGGAGATAAGATGATATACTGATAAAAAAATGCATACCTAGGATGATTTCAGATTGCGATGAGTGGTATGGAGAAAGTAAGAGGGTTATAGGGTAGAGAGTAACTGTGCGTGTGGGAGGGGGCATTTTAGATGCTGGACAGAGGGAATTATCTTGTGTCCACTTCTGATTTTCCCACAAACGGCTGCTGCTCCGCTTGTCTTCCCACTGCCCCCACCTCTGTGGGGACCACTGCTCACTTGGCTGCTGAGCCAGCTCAGACCTCAAAGGCTGGTCTTGATTTGGAGACAGGCAAGAATGATGATTTGGGCTTGATTTAAAGTTGTTTTCAACAAACAGAGCAAGGAATGTACAAGATCGAGAATGCAAATGAGTGGATATGGCTCCCTGATGCTTCTTATGTTCCTCATGGAAATACAGCTGAAGTTCAGTTATCAACGGAGACTTCACTAAGGAAAGTATCTGCCAGGATGAAGGAGCCAGAACTGAGACCTTGTTGCCTTCTATACCATTTTGCTGCATTCAGGAGTCTACCTACTAGCATTTGAGATGGCTTTTGTTTTGTCTGGTTATGTTCTTCCGTGGTCTGTCTCTACTGAGTCATTGGGCCTCAACAGGCTTGGCCGTGGCTACCACAGATGTTGGTCCTGCTCTGGAGCTCTAGACAAGTTTTTCTCAGTAGACTTCTCTTGCTTCCTCACGGTTGTCAGCAGAGGGCCAACAGTGAAGTAGGCCACATTTCTCTTTACCCCCGTCTCTTATACTCACAGTACTAACACTCAAGGTATCCTGAGGGATTGGGAGTCACAACATTGGAGGAGAAAATTGTAAACTGTATGTTTCTGCAGGCTGTCCTCGGTCCAGTAGAAAACTACACAGACAAAGGTACCCCACACAGGAGATTTGCTCATGGACACCCTCATTTCCTCTTCAGGTCCACTCCCCTCCCAGAAGGCACCTCCACACTGTGAATCAACCTTATTCCTTATCCACATTCTGGAATTTTTATCCTACAGCCTAGTGAAGTTTGTTTTATTTGATTTTGTGTTTTGAGAGAGTCCACATTCTCTCATTTTTCTTAAGATAACAAAGCCATTGTCTAATATTTTTTGTCTGATCCCTCTTACAAATCCTCTGATCTATATACTCTTCATCTGCCCTTTGCATACTGCTTTTCATAGATCCTGTGCTAGTTTATTCCTGCAGAGTCATCTTTGAATGGAAGCAGCTCTGTCTGGGTCTACACCTGCTGTTAATATGGGTGGGTTCACCTTGATTCTCTTCCCTGTTTATCTGAGCAGTGGTTGAATCTTCATGTGCAGAGCCTGAGCTGAATGTTTGGCCAGTGATGCTTCTTGAGGAGAGTGGGGAGGGTGCAGAGGCAGTGGGATGTACATCTGTCTTCAGTGTCTCCCGTGCTTCCCTCTAGTCTGCAAATCCCCTGTCCCTGGGGTATATCTGACCTCATGGCAGGGCTTCCCTTGCATTTTCAGCCCCCCTCCCTAGTTCAGGACAAACAGGCCACTCTAAAGAGGGTCTGGGTCAGTGTGATTTCCTGTGATTCATAGGCCTTTCTTTTGGTGGGCTAATATGTACTTTTCACTGCTTGGTTAATATGTTTTGAGAGGTTCAAGGGGCTCCTAAAATATACTTATCCTTCTCTCCCTCAGCTCTTCCTCAGAGTAGGCCAACCTTTCTTATTAGAAAGCTGGGGCAGTGCAAGAAAAGAAAAAGAAGCAGCTTCTATCCCAGTCTTGCCCATGCTTCCCAACCTCACTCCTCCAATAATTTGGCATTGTCAGACCTTTCAGAACATTCCCCTCGCATACATAAGATATGAAGAATCTCATCATTCTCTTGTTGTTTGTCCACATTTTACAGCAGATCTTCAGAGTTACAGCATGAAGTCTGACCATTGTCTTGTTTCAATAAGTTTTCGTCTATATATTGGGCTACATTTCTAGGAGTTCCAAGGAGGGGGGTTGTGCAAATGGACACTTACTCTGTCATCTTTCCAGGAAGTTCTTCAACTGCTTAATATTTTAAACAATGAGAAAATGAAGATAAAATATGTCAAAGATTAAGAGGAACATGTATTTTTTTAATTAGAAAATTAAGACTAGAAAAGATCAAAGAAATGAGCAAAAGGATTAAAATTAACAGTGATGAGACAAAATCTGGACGGTTAGGAAATGAAGTTAAAGAATTAGATGCAAGTGTAAAAAAGAACCCAGAAACTCTAAGGTAAAGTTATGACAAAAGTAAGTATGCCCTTTTATGATAAAAAGATTAAATGGTGGGAAAGTTTTAAAAGAACTGGCATATAATACTTTTTAAACAAATCTTAAAGATTAAAGGGCTAGAAAATAATATATGCTAAGACAAATAATCCAAATATTAAAAGATTAAAATAAACTGAAAGACAGAATGCAAACAATGTATGAGGTTGTCTCATTCTGTAATATCCCATTTTAAGGATGTGCCTACTTTTACTGATATGGAAAGATGTCTGAGACCCATGGTTTAGGTAGAAAAGCAAGTCTCGAAACATTGTACATAGTATATGTACATATGTTGCATAAAGGTTTGCAGATACATAGAGAAAGGAGTGGTAGGAAACATATCGGACTGTTAATCTAGAGAAGGAAATGGAGTGTAGGTAAGAATGTCATGGACGTTGGCAGTCTCTGCTCAGGTCCCTTCAAGCCCCATTTACTATTTCTGTCCTCTCCTCGCTGCACCTCTTTAGGTGTGGATGGTGATGCTTTTGCCTCCGCCATCCACACCTGCAACTCTTCTTAGGCGACTGCCCTGGCACCACGGGAGCTGCTTTGCCCACATGTGCAGAGAGTCTGAAGCACCTGCGAAGTTTATACCTCCCCACCCTATGGCTTACAGCAAAGGGCTGAGGGCTACAGGAGTATGAAAGCCCAGTGCCTTGTCTTAGGTGAGGACAGCTCACAGGCATCCCAGGCAGTACTGTACAAAATATAAAGCAAGTCACATAGATAATTTTACATTTTCTAGTAGCTACATTAAAATTAATTTTAATAATATATTTTATTATTATTCAACATATAATCAACGTAAAAATTATTAATGAGATGTTTTACATTTTTAAATTTTTATTCTGGTAAAATACATATAAATTTTTGCCATTTTAACCATTTTTTAGTGTACAATTCAGTGGCATTAATTCATTCATATTGTTGTGCAGCTATCACCATTATCTATTTCCAAAACTTTTTCAACACCTCAGACAGAAAATCTGTATCCATTAAGCAGTAACTCCTCATTCCTGCTTCACCCCCGCCCCTGCTTACCTCTCATCTACTTCCTGTCTCTCTGAATTTGCCTGTTCTAGAACAGGGCTTTGATCTGGTTCATTTCCGGTTTGAACCCTTGCTGCGAATTCGCATTTCCACCCCAGATATCCTGTTAAAATGTAGATTCTGATTCAGTATATCTGGGTGGAAATGTAAATTCTCAGCAGGGATTCAAACTGCAATGAACCAGTTCGAAGCCCTGTTTTAGATGTTTCATGTAAGTGGAATTATACAATATTTGTCCTTTGGTGTCTGGCTTATTTCACTTAGCATAATGGTTTTCAGAGTCATCCATGTCTTGCATGGATCAGAACTTCATTTCTCTTTATGGCTGCATAATTATTCCATTGTATGGATATACCACATTTTGTTTATCCATATATTGATGGACACTTGGGTTGTTTCTACCTTTTGGCTATTGTGAATAATACTGCTATATATTCTTTTTATTTTATTTTATTTGTGTGTATTTTACACTTACACATCTCACTAGCCACATTTCAATTAATCATATTAATCAATAGTCACATGTGGCTACCAAAGCTTCAATCTGGTTGAAGCTGTTCCTTCAAGGGACTTTGCCTGAAAATAAAGCCTTACTTGGCTTCTTCCACTTCCTTATCAGTTTCTTTTGGGAACATTTTCTTAATAAACCTGTTGCATACGAGTGTCTTTTAACTTAAAACAAAAAATCTGAGGGGTTCAAAATAAATAAGAGATAACTACTCCTCTCATCCAGAAGACTTGTGTTATTATTTATTTGTTTGTTCATTGCTAAGGCAGCTAAAAACTCTAGTGACACTGGATTTTAGAAAACTTGGGCTTCCTTTGAATAAAGAACCGTTGATAGCATACCAGAACCTTGGCTTCTTGCCATTAGCAGTATGTGGACGTCTTGAGCCATATGTGGAAGTCTTGCAGCCATGATAAGTGGCCTAAAGCCAGCATAGGATAAGATTATCTAGAAGTCTGGGTCAGGTATGCAGCATGTGGCTTCTCAGGCCCAAGGAAGGCAGTGGGGGTGGGGGGATCTGAATCATCAGTTATAAAGAAGGAATACCAGGGGTACCTGGCAAGGGAGAAAATTCAAAGAGGGCAGGTGGTTCTTGAATCTTTCCTGCACTAGCCATAGACCATTGTAGCAACTTAAAAAAATAATAATAACAGTAGCTTTGGGCTCGATTGGTGCTACTGTAGCAGCTTGGGAGTGGGCAGTGTCTGTCTGGCTCCCACACATCCAGGTTGTGGGGAGTCACTACTAGCATACAACCCGTGGCAGAATGGCGGTTCCCTGTGCAGACTCCTCTCCTCACTGATAATACTGCCCCGAGCCATTAGGCCTTTTGTCTTTTACCTTGTCACAGTCTATATTAAGAAGACATTACAGAATCCCTTTTGACTAAAATGTTATCTAAAATTGCTTTTATTTTTATTTTTCCGTTCCCAAGTAATTGGATTTTGTTTGCTTGTTTGTCTGTCACTTGAGGTAGAGGTGAGTGAAGAACACTGCTAATTGGCTCAGAAAGTAATTCCAGTCAGGAGGAGCAGGGATGCCTAAATTTCCCTAACACAGCAGGCCCTTCATTCCAGAGCCATCTTTTCCACCTTCTTCATTGCGGCATCAGAGAAAGGTGCGGGCACGTTTCAGGAATTCATTTCTCATTTATTCCCATGAGCAAATGAAAATTTATTACTTACATACTGTATACCATTACTCTTGAACTATGGGCTTTGGTCCTATTTGTTTCCAGTGTTGTTGTCAATATAGGCCCTATTTATGGCTTTTCTTGGATATTTTAATTAAAAATGAGATAAATCAAGCACTCTTGGACTGCCACAGTGATGACCATGAGGTCCTACCACTAGTTATTCTCCAAAAGCATTCTACACATAAATTCCCCTTACCAAAATAATGTTGTCCTTTTTTCTGAATGAGTTTGTGATTGTTAAAATGCTCACTGGTCCTCCTTTTTGCTTAGACCCCACTGACTTGACAGCGTGGATGACCTAACTGATTGCTGAGGTGCATGGGACTGGTCCAGAGGCACGATGCCTTCCTCACACCTAGTGTGCACCAGCATCACTTTGTGCAGGAAGGTCATGATACAGTCTTGGTGGGACACCTGGGTCTTGGGAGTGCTTGGCTTCACCCTCCTCCTAACTTGTAATATTGGGGCTGGCCTCTGGGTAGTAGTGCCAGAATAGGCCTGCTGTTCTCTGTTTCTCAGTGCCTTTCCCAACCCCCTCTGCTTCAGTACAGCACTTCAGCCTCCAGGCCCACTGATGGATCCGCTGACGAAAGGGTCCTGTGGGAGTCAGATGGCACAAACCCTTCTATGGCAAGCAAAGTCATCTCTCTCCTTTGGCATCCAGCCCCTTCAGACATGGCCAACAAAAGAGCCTGAACTAGAGTCCCAGGTCAACCTGTAAGTAAGTAAAAGAAGCATTATCTCAGTTTGGGCTCATACTCATTGTAAATTGAAATCCCTTAATGCTCAAAAGGAAAAAACTTTACCTTTTGGGGGAGAGTGAAGAGGGAGAAGGGAGTGGATGTTTGGTTGGGAAATTGTATTTCTGTTCTTAAGGATGTCTTATCCACGTATTTATTTCTTTAGCAATATTTGTTGAGCACCTACTCTGGCCAGGCATGACAAGCAAAATAGATCTAGTTCCTGTGCTCAGGGGGCTTATGCTCATGGGCATACAGATGTAAATCAAGTAATCATACAAATATATACTAACAAATTGTGATAAGTGCTATGAAATGTGTTGCCTTGATTCAATAAAAGTTTACAGAATGCATTTTATGTGCCAGTAACATAGGAGATATATGAGAATAAGACATTTTCTTTACCCTAGAATATTAAATAGTATTTGGAAGGAAAAACAAGATAATTTCATTATAATACAGAAGAAATTATAATGATAACTAATATATCAATAGACTAAGTCCCATATAGTGGTGACCCGTATGGTGTCTTCCTGTTTACTCCTGAATCCCCAGGGTTTTGTTATGGCATACAGTATTTGTTGGATGAAGAAATAAGTGAATGAATGAAGAAACTACTACAAGAGAGTTGTGCTTATTATGTCTGCAGTGGAATCAGAGGCAACTAGGTGCAGTAATATAATTGAGTTAAAAGTAAATGAGATGCCTCATCAATTCAGTGCAACAAATATTTATTGCTGTCGACTGTTCCCAGTGCTTTTCTGAGGCTAATTCTTAACTAGGGACGTGGATCAGAATCACCTGTGGGACTTAAAAAACAAATTACACCTGAGGTGCACCCCAGAGATTGGATTCAGTAGATCTAGAGTGGATGAAAGAGAACTCTTAAGAACTCATAGCCAATCCAGGGAGGCAGACAATAACAAAATAACTACAATGCTGTAGAGAAGAAGCATGTGTAAAGTGTCATACATACTCACACAATTGCCATAGAGTAGATTCCGACTCATGGCAACCCCATGTGTCTCAGAGTAGAGCTGTGTTCCATAGGTTTTCAATAGCTGATTTTTCAGAAGTAGATTGCCAGCTCTTTCTTCCAAGCCATTTCTGGGTAGATGGAAACCTCCAGCCGTTTGGTTAGCAGTCAAGTGCATTTACTATTTGTGCCGCTCAGGGGTGCCATAAAGTGCTATGGGAGTAAGTAAACTGCTGGGAACTGGAAAGAGTTGAGCTCAGCCATATAGGATGAACATTGGTTAGGCAGGAAAGGGGGAAGAAGGCTATCTTCAACAGAGGAAACTGCAGAACAAAGGCTAGAATCCATGAAGGTGTGTTCCATCAATTTTGATAGGCAGCAAACTAGTGGTTCTCAACCTGGGCTGCCCATGTGAATCACCAGGGGAACTTTAAAAATGTACAGAAGCCTGCATCGTCCCTCCAAAATTCTCAGGTCTAGGGTGGGACCAAGCACCAGTAGTGTTTTTTACCCCTAACAATTTCTACATGTATAATTCAGTGACTTTGATTACATTCTTCAAGTTGTGCAGTCATTCTCACTATCCTTTTCCAAATAATTCCACCACCATTAACATAAACTCAATGCCCCCTAAGCACCAGTATTTTTAAAAAGCTTTCCAGGTGATTCCCAAGTGCAGCAAACATTGAGAAACAGCACTTTAAAAATTTTAACCACACATAATTAAATAAACCCAAAATAATCATGAAGGGTCTCGTATGCCTAGCTAAGGGATCTGAACTTCTAGTGCACATTAAAAACAAAACGAAACAAAACCCATTGCTGTCGAGTGGATGCCAACTCATAGCGACCCTATTAGAGCCCTGGTGGTTCAGTGGTTAAGCGTTTGGCTGCTAACTAAAAGGTTGGTAGTTCAGATCCACCAGTGCTCCTTGGAAACCCTATGGGGCAGTTCTGCTCTGTTCTGCTAGGGTCGCTATGAGTCAGAATGACTCGAAAGTAACGAATTTTTTTCTAGTTCACATAGTTTACATAAATTTATGATTGCTAGTTCTGTAATGGATTTCTTAAGGGAAACTAGGGAATGTCTGGAGTCATGGTTGACTTTTCAGAGCTACTATCATACCTTCCATAAACTGCCCCATAGGTGAACAATAGAATTGAAAGTCTACTGAATTATCTGAGCGAAATTCTCCTGTTTCTTGGAGGCCACTGGTAAACTAGGTCCTGGGTGGCCCCAGTGCACTACAGAGGGAGGTGAGGGAAACCAGGGCTTCAGATACTAAAGATGGGGTGGAGAGGATGGGAACTTTACCAGGCAGAGATGGGGGAAGGCCTTCCCAGACACAGAAAACCATGTGTGCAAAGGCCAGCAGCATTGAAGGAACAGCAAATAGTCTGGTTTGGCTGGTGCTTCTTGGAATGAGCCTGGGAAGGTAGACAGAAGGCAAGCCATTAAGGAGTGGGAGGGCTTAGCTTTGAAGTTAAGAAGTTTGGCCTCAACTCTCTAGGCTAGGGCATAATATGATCAGATTTGCATATTGGAAAGATAACTGGTGTCAGTGGGCAGCTAGATTGCAGTAGGATGAGGCTGGTGTCAGGAAGACCTGTTTATTAGAGTGGCCACGTAGATGGTATTGAGCATTCTGATGAGTGGCAGGGGTGATAGGGTTGATTTGAGAAATATTTAACAGGAAGACTAGAGCAGACCTGGTAAATGTATGAATGGTGGGGTGAGGAAGTGAGTCTCAGAATTTTGACATGTACAGCTGAGTGGTTGGCCTTGCCATTAGTAAGAGGGCCCTGGGATGGCCCAAAATAGAATAAGACAAATATCATTAGATACACGCTATCAGGACTTAAAAGGGGTATGATTATATCTCTGGGGCAGAGGGTACTTAGGAAAATTTCCTTGGAGAAGTGATGTGTAATGAATCTTGAAAGAGGAGTACACCTTCCTTCCTTCTTTTCCTGTTCTTGGGTAGATTTTAACAGACAGAAATGAGGGAGGAGGGTATTCCAGATGTCAAGATCAGCATTGGCAAAGGCACAAAGCAGGGATAACTTTTCAGCATGTTTGAGGAATAACAAATGTATTGGTTTGCCTCTTGTATGGTGAAGTGGTTGGAAGTCTGGAAAGTGGTAGGAAGTCATATTGGGGGACATATTGTAAAAAATGTTGTACTTAGTCCTACTGGGAGCCTTTGAATGGTCTTTGAGACAGGCAAGTACTGGTTTGAGCTCTGCTTTTGAAAGGTTAATTTGACAGCTGTGTACAGTGAAAAGGCCCGGAGACCAGTTAATAGATGGAGTAGGGAGGGGCTTTTTGGTTGTAAGGAATAGAAACCCGAATCAAATTAGTTTAGGCCAAAAAGGAGGATTTACAGGTGCATGTAACAAAACTAAGGAAAGAGGCAGAGCTGGCTTCAGAGATGACTAGGTCCAAGGACTTGAATGGTGTCAAGTCAGTTGGTTTTTCTCTTACTCTTCCCACCTGCCGTCTCTCAGCCCTGCTTCTCTCTGCGTGTTGGCCTCCTTGTCTCCTGCTATACATGGGCTTTCACCATGCAGCAGGCAGTGTGATCTCAGGCAGCATGGGGTATGTTCTTACAGTTTTGCAACTAGGGAGGAAAAATCTTCTCCATGAGTTAGAAGAACCCTGAGGAAGGACTCTAGTTGTCTGCTCTGGGTCTTGTGTCCATTTATGGTTCTGTAGGGTAGTGTCTGCTACTAGGGAAAGGGGCGATAGTTCTTGCCTACCTTGACGAGCAGAGTAGTCTCAGAGGAGAAAATGAGTGGTCTGGGGGGTAGGAGAACAGGATGTGAAGGGGTTGTGGAAGCCAGTAGAGAAGTTTAAAGAAGGAGGGGAGCAATCTGTGCCTGACCACAAAAATAACTTAAGAATCTTTTTTTAAAATATGGATCATGGAACCTATTTAATTAGAAATCCCTAGTGGTAGAACCCAGGAATCTGGCTTAAGGTGTCACATGCAACAGAAAGTCTGAACGTCAAAACTAAAAGCTGACAATTGAGTTTGATGATTAGGAAACCATGCCTTTGAGAAAGCAATTTCAGTTGGGAAGCGAGGGCAGACGGCAGATTGCAAGACTGCCTGATGTATTTCTCAGTTTTCCTAATTCATAGCCTTGTTTCAGGGCTTTTACTGACCTTAAATGAAGTAAAATCTCTTCATAGAGGTATTTTAACTTCATACACTAGGGAAAACAAAGGAAGACTATTAGAAAGATGGTGATTTAGGGCCCCTCCACCCCCTCCCCCCCCAAAAAAACCCACTGCTGTTGAGTTGATTCCAACTCATAGTGACCCTATAGGACAGAGTAGAATTTCCCCATAAGATTTCCAAGGCTATATATCTTTATGGAAACAGGCTGCTAGACAGCTTTCTCCCGTGGAGCAGCTGGTGGGTTTGAAACACCGAACTTACGGTTAGTAGCCAACCGCTTTAACCACTGCACCATCAGGGCTTCTTATTTAGGGCCAGTCTCCATTAAAAGAATGTCAGCCAGGTGGGGAGGGAAAAAAGTTTGAAAAGTTTTTAATTGCTTCGGAATTGTCTGCTAATTCTTTTTAAACTTCGGTCCTTCCTATGATTAGTTGGAGCCCTGGTGGCGCAGTGGTTAAGAGTTTGGCTGCTAACCAAACAACAGTTCGAATCCACCAGCCGCTCTTTAGAAATGCTATGCAGCAGTTCTGCTCTGTCCTGTAGGGTCACTATAGGGTCGCTATGGGTTGAAATCAACTCAATGGCAACAGGTTTGGTTTGGGGGTTTTTTTTGGTATGATTAATTACAATATACTACAACAAAGCCATGGTATTGTCAGTCGCCTATGCATGCGAAAGTGAACAATGAATAAGGAAAACCGAAGAAGAATTGATGCCTTTGATTTATGGTGCTGGCGAAGAATATTAAATATACCATGGGCTGCTGGAAGAACAAACAAATCTATATTGGAAGAAGTACAGCCAGAATGCTCCTTAGAAGTGAGGATGGCATGACTTCGTCTCACGTACTTTGGACATGTTATCAGGAGGGACCGGTCCCTGGAGGACATGATGCTTGGTAAAGTAGAAGGTCAGTGAAAGAGAGGAAGACCCTCAACAAAGTGGAATGACACAGTGGCTGCAACAATGGGCTCAAACATTGCAACAATCTGAGGACCAGGACCACGCAGTGTTTCATTCTGTTGTACATAGGGTCACTGTAAATCGGAACCGACTCGATGGCACCTAGCAACAATAATGTTGGTTTTCTTAAAAAGTCTGTAATTCAAACTTACTTTCTCCTAGCTAGTCTGAATTAGCAATAGTTTATTTTTTGGTCCTTTGAAGAAAGTTGTCATGTTCCAGCCATTCATGGAACTCTTTCAAAAGAGTTTGTCAACAAGGCATTATTCAAATATTAGGCAATTTTTTATTTAAACATTTTTTTCTTAATAGCTTCCAAAAGCTTTGAAAGACCTAGTTTGTGTCTGAGTGAAGGACTACTTTATTTTAAAGCACAGTGCTGGAAAATAAGCTTTTTGGCTTACTGTTAGGAAAAATTCTCTTCCCCTGCCCTCATGTTTCCACGAAGAACCTTCTGCTCCAATCTCAGAGAGGAAAGAGGTTGGATAGCTAATTTTTCCCATTTTCTCTTTCCTCCCTCCTTTTGGGATCTGGATGCCCACAGAGCCGTTGAGTTATCTCATCTGCTGTTTCCATATGGGAAAACACACCTGAGTCTTGTAGAAGCAAGTGTGGAAGCCCATCTGTCCCTGGCCCTCTTGTTGGAGCTTAATACTCATGAGTCAGCAATTCCCTTTGCAACCATCCCAGGAAAGTGTCTGCCTCTCCACAGAGCAGACTCTCCCACAGGTGGATTGTTCCAGAGTTTAAACGTGGTAGTAGGAGGCCCATTTGACTGTAGGGCTCATCCATGCTCCCCAGTGCAGCACTGTTAGTAAGGAAATTCATATTTTGATCGCCATTGGTCTGGCTCCTGTCACTAATTCTCAACTGGTCCCAAACACAGAGAAGAGAAGGGTTTGATTTATGATAAGCTCTCAAAGTTCTAACAATTGTGAGACAGGCAAGAATTTGAAAGGTAGATCTGGGTTAGGAGATTGCTTTTTTTTTTTTTTTTCATTTGCACCTCCCTATGAGAGTACCCGGCATATAGAAAGTGTCCACTAAATATTTATTGGGTGTAAGTTAAGAGTAATAGAGCAGAGATGCCAGTTGGAAGGCTTCTGTGACAGTGAAGGTCTGAGCTAAAGTAGAGAAAGTAAAAATGGAAGGGAAAGAAGAGGCTAAGAACTAAAAGACATTGTGGATTCCTACAAATATTCTCATGTGCAGAATGACCTCTATAAGGTGACACATTGCAGCATTGTTAGTAATAGCAAAAGATTGAAAGCAATTTATCTAGGGGATTAGTTAAATAAAATAAGGTATATCTATCCATTGAAATACTGTGTAGCCATGAAAAAGACTACTTGGAAGCTTTTTTTTGGTACTGATTTGGAAAGATCACCAAGATATATTAAGTAAAAAAATAATCAAAACAAGGAGTAAAATTATGCATAAACCAAAAAAAACAAACTCGTTGCCACTGGGTCAATTCCGACTCATAGTGACCCTATAGGACAAGAGGAGAACTGCCCCATAGGGTTTTCAAGGAGCAGCCGGTGGATTTGAACTGCTGACCTTTTTGGTTAGCAGCCGAACTCTTACCCACTGTGTCAACCGGGCTCCAAAAATTGTGCACAGTATGCTACAATTTGTGTAAAAAAGGGGAGAAAGAGAATATGTATTTCTGTTTCTTTGTCAGTGCATACAGTATCACTGGGAGAGACGCAAGAAACAATAAATGTTCCCTATGGGCCCTAGGAGGTGCAGATGGTTTGTGCTTGTCTACTAACCTAAAGGTTGGTGGTTCGAACCCACCGAGCAGCTCTGTGGAAGAAAGACCTGGCACTCCGCTTCTGTAAAGATTACAGCCAAGAAAACCCTATGGAGCACACTACTGCTCTGTAACATATGGGATCTCCATGAGTTGGAATCAACTCAACAGCAACAGGTTTTTTTTTGGGGGGGGGTGGGGGCGTGGTTGTTGGAGAGAGGAAGTGGGAGGATGAAGGCAGGAGTATGGGAGACTTTTCTGTGTGAGTTTTGAGCCCGCTGAGTGTTCTGTCTCTTCAAAAAATTAAATACACATAAACATAGAGTTTTAAAAAGCAACACAGGAGGGAGCAGTAATAGGGCTTGGTGACTGATTAGATGTTGGATGTAGAGGAGGCATGGGGAAGAAGATGTGAATTTTATAACTTAAGTGACTGGGAAGAGGATGGTAGTTCTGGTAACTGAGCTGGAAGTGCAAGGGTGGGAGTGGGTTTGATCGGGGACATGTTTATATATATATTTGAATTTTTTGTTGTGCTTTAGGTGAAGGTTTACAGAGCAAATTAGTTTCCCATTCAATAATTTATAAACGAAGTATTCCGTGACATTGGTTGCAGTCCCTGCAGTGTGTCAGCACTCTCCCCATTACCACTCTGAGCTCCCCATTTCCATTCATTGATTTTCCTGCCCCTTCCTGCCTTCTCATCTTTGCTTTTGGGCAGATGTTGCCTGTTTGGTTTCATATACGTGATTGCTCTAAGGAGCATTTTCCTCGAAGATGCTATTGTTTATTTTATAGGCCTGTCTATTATTTGGGTGAAAGGTGATCTCTGGGAGTGACTTCAGGTCCAAGTTAGAAGGGTGTCTCAGGGCCGTAGTCTCGGGGGTTCCTCCAGTCTCTATCAGACCAGTAACTCTGGTCTTTTTTATGAATTTGCATTTTGTTCTATATTTTTTTCCCACTCTAACTGGGACCTTCTATTGTGATCCTGGTCAGAGTGGTCGGTAGTGGTAGCCGGGTACCGCTAGTTCTGGTCTCAGGCTAGAGGAGGCTGTGGTTCCTGTGGTCCATTAGTCCTTTGAACTAATTGCTTCCTTGAGTCTGATTTTCTTAACTCTCCTTTGCTCCAGACAAAAGAGACCAGTAGTTGTATCTTAGATGGCTGCTCACAAGCTTTTAACACCCCAGACACTACTCACCAAAGTAGGATATAGAACACTGTGTTTATGAACTATGTTATGCCAGTTGACCTAGATGTCCCCTGAGACTATGGTCCTTAGCCTTTAGGCCCAGTAACTCAATCTCATGAGGTGTTTGGTTATGTCTAGGAAGTTTCCATGACTATGCCCCCTGTGTGCTCTAATATTATATATATGAATATACGTGGAGCACATACAAATATATATGTAGAAGTAGCCACAGCCAAACCTATATATGCACATGGATATATTCCCATACACCCTCCCGCACCTGTCAGGATTATATATATTATAGTATTTACCGTTGCCTTTTATTCCTGTGTAGCTCTCAGTGTCTTCCCTTGCCTTAGTTATGTTGTGCTGACTTCCCCCATATTGCGTACTGCCTTTCCCTTTACCAAAGTTAACACGTCTACTCTCTAGTTAGTGATTTTCCCTCTCTCCCTCTTCCATCCTTGATAACCATGTTTCTTTCTGTTGTAAACCTTTTCTTGACTTTTTATGATACTGGTCTTATACAATATTTGTCCTTTTGTGATTGACTTATTTCACTCAGCATAATGCCCTCCAGATTCATCCATGTTGTGAAATGTGTCAAGGATTCATCATTATTCTTTATCGTTGCATAGTATTCCATTGTGTGTATGTACCACAGTTTGTTTATGCATGTATCCACTGATGGACATTAGGTTGTTTCCATCTTTTTGCTGTTGTGAATAATACTGCAGTGAACATGGGTGTGCATATGTCTGTTTGTGTCATGGCTCTTATTTCTTTAGGGTATATAACTAAGAATGGGTATTTCTAGCTTTTTGAGGAAGTGCCATACCATTTTCCATAGTGGTTGTACCATTTTACATTCCCACCAGCAGTGTATAAGAGTTCCAATCTCCCCACAACCTCACCAGCATTTGTTGTTTTCTGGTTTTGTGATCAGTGCCGTTATTGCCAGAGTGAGATGGTATCTCACTGTAGTTTTGATTTGTATCTCTCTAATGGCTAATGACCACGAGCATCTCTTCATGTGTTTCTTAGCCACCTGAATGTCTTCTTTGGTGAAGTGTCTGTTCATGTCCTTTGCCCATTTTTTAATTGGATCGTTTGTCTTTTTGTTGTTGAGGTGTTGAAGTTTTCTATAAATTTTAGAGATTAGGCCCTTGTCAGATATGTTGTAGCCAAAACTTTTTCCCAGCCTGTAGATTCTCTTTTTATTCATTTGGTGAAGCCTTTTGATGAGCCTAAGTGTTTAATATTTAAGAGATCCTAGTTATCTAGTTTATCTTCTGTTCGTGCATTTTTAGTTATGTTTGGTATTCTGTTTATGCCATATAGTAGGGCCCCTAGTGTTGTCCCTGTTTATTCTTCTGTGATCTATATAATTTTAGGTTTTACGTTTAGGTCTTTGATCCGTTTTGAGTTAGTTTTTGTGTATGGTGTGAGGTATGGATCTTGTTTCATTTTTCTGCAAATGGATATTCAGTTTTGCCAGCAGCATTTGTTAAAGAGACTTTCTCTTTCCCATTTAATGGACTTCGACCCTTTGTCGAAGATCAGCTGTCCATAGGTGGATGGATGACATGTTATGTTTTAGGGGCTGCTGGGGCATTCATGGGACTATGTCCAGCAGTTGCAAGTCTGAGTCTGCATTTGAAAAGAAAGATCCATGTGGGGATTTGGTTTGCGGACTGTTAGCATAGCGACAGTATTTGAAGGCACAGAAATAGCGAGAATCCCCAGGGAGGTAGGCAGCCTGAGTTGAAGGAAGAGGAAGGTGGATCTTCATTCAAGGATGACATGGAGTTAAAAGATGTTGCTAATAAATAGCAGACATCTGCACAGGAATTGTTTGTGTTGCTGCTCTGTTTGACAGGAAGGAAGATGGTCTCTCTCTCTCTGCCAGGACATCCTGGCCGTTTTTGGGAACAGAAGCTGTGCATGCCCTACTCACTGCTGAGCTCCAACCAGAGCAAAGGGGCTGCAGCCACTCGAGACCTGCAAAGTCCTGGAACTTGTGCCAAATATTCCCTGGAGGAATGACTGCTAAAAGCAATCATTTTTCCTCAGAGAGGTTATGCCATTACTGAGAATTGTATTCCTTTGACTATTCAAGTCTTTCAGCCTTTCACATTTTATATTCCTCAAGGGCTAGCAACCCATTTTTGGTGCTCATCTCATCTCGAAATACAGTACAGAACACCACAGGGACACACTATAAATAGTGATTAGATAGCATTGCTCTTTCTAATTAGTGGTGTTAAGAGGCAGAATGAAATAATTTGGGTAGCCCTGCCTTAAATTTAACCTTAGCCTGCACTTGTTTTTATAAATTCCATTTTGGCATTAGAAACAGGCTGGCTGTTTTTTTGTCATCTCTTATAGCAATAAATACTCATAGTTAAAATATTTTTGCCTCCTATATTTGCATAAGTTTATTGTGTTGCTTTCTTTAAAGAATATCCCCCCTTTCCTCCTCACCCTCCTTTGCCCTTGGTTTCATAGTCTCATTTTCTTGGGAGACTATCTCAAAATCTGAGAAGCTTAGTGAAGTAAACATTTTAGAAAATCTTTCAAAAATATAGCATGACCTTTAAAACACAGAGTAAACTGCTTTCTTCCATTCCTTGGCCTGAATGTACCTGGAGGAAAACCGAACACAGATTAGAACGGAAGGCTCTAAATCGGGTCCAAGGATCGTTTAAAAAGTAGCCCTGGGGCTTCCCCTCTCCTGGGTTACCTCAAGGCAAAATTCATTTCAGCTCCACAAGCCTTTATTTTTGTGTTTGAGACTAAGACTTTTTCACAGATTGATAGTGACTCTATGTTCCTAAAGAGTCCCTGGGTGGGGCAAATGGTAGCACTCTCGGCTATAACCAAAAGGTTGGAGGTTCGAGTCTACCCAGAGGTAACTTGGAAGAAAGGCCTGGTGATCCACTTTCAAAACATCAGCCATTGAAAACTCTATGTAGCACAGTTCTGATACACATGAGGTCGCCACAAGTCAGAATTGACTCATCGGCAGCTGGCTTGATTTTTGATTTATGTTCCTAAAGTGAGGCTACAGCAAATTCTAGCTTTCTTTCTACGAAGGAACTTTTCTCCTGTGTGTTGTTGATGCTCATGTACTTGTCTCTCTAATGAGAGACGGGGAGTCCATTTATTCAAATACTTTTGTGTTCAAACCAGATACCATGGTAAGTGCTTCTTACGCATTTTTTCACTGAATCCTACAGCCCTATGAGGCAAGTACCATGGTTATTGGTCAGGGTTGGATTATCCAATAAGCAAGGTAAGTATGGTGCTTACCTTGCTTCCAGATCAACTGTAGTGAACAATTTCACATTTTTTCACCACATCAAAGATTCTGCTTCTAGGTATGGCTGGCAGCTGTTTCTCTCTCAACTCCACAGCACCTTTCTACAAAATCAAAGCCTCTATTCAAATTTACAATTCCTGACTGGAACAGATGACCCATGTGGTGAACCTATGTGAAATTGTTCACTACAAATTAGTAACTAAGCACAAGTAAGCCTGTGCGTACCTTGTTTATTGGATAATCCACTCCTGTTATTGATATTTATTGAATTAATTCATTAATTCATCAGTCTCCATTTTGAACTTATAGGAACTTAATCAGTTGCAGCTGATTGACTTTTTAATGTTATAGCGTCAGTCAGTCCCACTTAATTGTACTACCTACTTATTGAAAGGCACCAGTCCCTAGACAGGAAATGTAAGCTTCATCATGAACTGATGGCCAGTGAGCGATGTCACAACTTGTGAATGGTGATGGCTCCCACAGCATTTCCTTTACTGGCATTGTATTAACCTCTGAAATGAGTTTTTCAAGATTAACCTGAGGCAACATTTACAGTATTTTTATGTCTGACTCAAAAACAAATTTCTTGAATATGCTGTGTAATGCATCTCACTCCCAGCAGCAGCCCTCAGTGGGATTGTGAGCACAGAGGTGTCTCTCCAGGACTGACTCTAACTCAAGAAATCTCATTGCCATTGAGTCAATTCCAACTCATAGAGACCCTATAACTCTAGAGAAAGTTAAAAATAGTCTGTGTGTTTGCCCTGCCCCTTTGCTAGGCACCTACTCAGTATAGCTGGCCTCACCCTCCTGTGTTACTCCTGGCATTCTTTCAAGAAGAAAAACCCAGGGGACACGATGGCTCCCCTGAGGTATTTGAAGCGGCCTCTGTAGAAATGATCTTGTCTTACATGACTCCAAAGGGCTGCCTGGCTTACTTGCTTTCATTCATTCATCCATCATTCAACAAAAGTCTATTAAGAAAGAGCTAACTCTGTATCAGGCATTATGTTAGGTGCTAAGGATACAGCATTGAATAAAACCAACACAGAGCCTACCCTTGTGGAGCTTATATTCTAGTGGGGGAGACAGACATTAATCAAATACTCTCATTGTAATTCCTAGCCTGGGGGCTTAGGAAGAAGGGGTTTGGAGGGAGCATTCCAGGTCCTAAGGCGAGAAGTCCCTCAGCAAGTTCAAGGAAAAGAAAGGCAGTATGGCTGGAGTGCGGAGAGGGAGGGAGAGTGGGGCTAGACTAGACAGGTGGACACCGGGATGTGTAAGTGATGCAAGGAAGTGAAGAAAAAATGAAAGGACCTAGATGTAGGACCAGCTGGTGGCAATTAAGGTGTGATGAATTTCAGTGCAATATAGAAAAACACTGTTTAACAGGGAGAATGGAAGGCTGGGGGACATAATGTGTTTATCACAACTAGTGTGTGAGAAGAGATTGGATAACTATTTTTCAAGTATCTGGGAGACGATATGCAGTCACAGACAATAGGTTGGACACCAGATGGTCCTTAAGGTCTCTTCCAACTCTAAGATCCTATAATAAGGATGCAGGAAGACTGGCTAGGCTATTGTGGGAATCAGGGTGTCAACAAGACAGTGAGGACCTGTGAGACTGAGGAACTGGGCCGGCTGAATCTGGGAGATGGTAACTGGTGATACTTGGGGATTGATTACAGAACTTCAAAGAGAAGGAAAAGTCAAAGGTGGTTCCATAGGTTTGAAAATAATCATGCACTGACAGAAATGAGAAAAGGAACCAAGTTATTGGATGGATTTTGGTAAAACCATACTCAGCTGCTGGTGCCTCTGGAAGGATTAGGAAAGGTAAAAAAGAACTGAGATAATTAATTAATCCCAGAGGTGTAAAAGGAGTCCGGGTAGCGCAATGGTTAAGCCTTGCTATAGCAGCTCCAAAGGAGAAAGACTTGGTAATCTGCCAGATTACAGCCTAGAAAACCCTAAAAAGGGGCAGTTTTACTCTGTCATAGGGGGTCACTATGAGTCAGAATTGACTTGATGGCTCCCAGCAACAACAGCAGAGTTATAAATGTAGAATTTGTCAGTGTCAAATAAGAAAAAAAACAAATCCAGATTTAGATAAGGAGAAATTTTATTCAGAAGGAAAAAGGGGAAAGGAAAAAGGACTATTGGAAAAGTGGTGGGGGTAGGGAGTGAGGAGACTATTACAATATGGAGAGCGCTCAACCATGTGATCTGCAAGCTTCTTAAAACTTAGAGGAAAAGCAGTTTTCTAGAGACTGAGAGTAAACAAGGCTAGAAAATACCCAAGTATGGGGAGGTGGGATGAGTAGATGACATCATCGGATTATAAATCAACGTGTTTTACACTAAAGTCAGCCTCTTCTGGAGGAGCCGTTAAAAAGGGATAGTATGTTGGCTCAGGCTGAGAGTGGGCTAAAATTCGGGGACTAGGAGGAAGGAGAGAAGCTTAACCAAAGTTTGGTTAACAAGCACTTTGTTTGTGATTATCAGTGGACACAAGCAATTCAGTTACTCATTTATGAGGTGAGGAATGGGAATTTGGAGGGTCTGTGTCTAGCCTTGTCATAGGTAAACAAGGGGACATCCATGAGTCTTAGCTAAGTTTATTATTATAAAGTTTGTTATCGAAGAGGTTTATTTGCAGCAGGCTGTTTCCTGACCACAATGGGTGGGGGGATTTCTTTAACCATCTCTGTTTTATAGTTATCACAGGGTTCTAGTAAAATTCAGCATTATCATCAGTAGTAATGGTTCTGTAAGAGTGGATAAATCCTTTAAAGGGCAGAGTCTTAGGATGCACTTAAAGTTTGGGAACAAGAGGAGAAAGAAGAAGCCAAGTGAAGGAGATGGAGATGAGGTGGTTCCCTGGAATTTTGTAGAGGAGATGACTTCAGTGGGTAGCAAAGGAGTCTCTTGGTGTTTCTTAGGCTGGCAGTAAGAGAATCACCTATAGAGTTTATTTTGGTTAAAAATACAGGTGCTAAGATCCTTCTCTTAAAGATTCTGATTGAGGAGGCCTGGGGTGGGAATTTAAACAAAAATGTATAAAGCAAGCTTTAAAACTTATGGAGGAACTATAGTAGACTCTCTTTGTGGCACCGTGGTGGTGAAAGATTAGGTCAAATAAAAGACCATAATGGAAAAATACATTAAAATTTTTAATTTGTGCCTGACAAAAGACATCAGGAACAAAATTAAAAAGAAAAACCACCATATGGAAGAAGCCACCTGTATTTTATTAACCAAAAAAAATTGATATTCAGAGTTTATCAATGATTCTTACAAATCAATTAGAAAAAGATCAGCAACCTACAAAAAAGGGGTGGAATAGGCAAATCATAGAGAAGGTTGCCCAAATGGCCAATCAGCATTTGAAAAGGTGTTCAAGGTCTCAAGTATCAGGGGAATGAAAATTAAAATCAGGCCTTAGTGAGACACCATTTCATATCCTTCAGACCGGCTAAAACTAATGTCTGACAATACCAAATGTTGGCTAAGACGTGGAGCATATAGAACTCATACACTGCTGATGGAAGACTAAATTACTACACTCACTTTGCAAAGCAAATTTGACAATATGTAGAAAGAACAAAGATGCACATATCATGACCCAGCAGTTCCACTAATCTAGGGATATGATTGCACTTGTGTACAAGAAGATATGTAAAAGGATGTTCATTACAGCATTGTTTGCAATACCAAAAAGTTAGAAACAACCCAAATGTCCAACAACAGGCAAATGGAGGAATAGTGGGATATTGATAGAGCAGGATACCATAGCAGTTTAAGTGAATGAATTAGAGCTACAGATACTACTAACATGTACAAATCTCAAAAAATTGTTCACAGAAGCTAGTTACAGGAAGCTATACATAGTACGATATCATTTGTGTAAATTTTTTTTAACATGCTAAACAGTACTATATAGTGTTTATGGATAAGTACATAGTACAGATATAAATATGGGCAGGAAGTAGAAGCGAAATTAGTGACTGTTTAATCACTGGGGAGGGAGAGATGAAAATGGGATCAGGGTGAGGTATACAGGCATTGCAAGTGTATCTGTAATGCTTTATTTCTTTTTTATTTATTTATTTATTTATTTATTTTTTTTTTTTTAATATTTTATTGTAC
>NW_004443974.1:11670140-11714319 GCF_000243295.1 Trichechus manatus latirostris
TCATACAATATTTGTCCTTTTGTGATTGACTTATTTCACTCAGCATAATGTCCTCCAGTTTCATCCATGTTATGCGATGGTTCACTGATTCATTTGTAATGCTTTATTTCTTAAAAGACAAAAACGAGATCTGAAGCAAATAGAGCAAAAAGTTAAGGTTTGTTGTTGGTACACCAGTATTCATTATATTATTCTTTATCTTAAATATTTCATAATAACATAAATTAGGGAAAAAATCCAGGTGATTCTGATATACAGCCAGGTTTGAGAACCATAGAATCAGTGCTTCTCAGTTTTCCATGTGCATAGGAATCCCCTGAGCAACTTGTTAAAATGCTGATTCTGTTTCATTAAGTCGGAGATGGGGCCTGATATTCTGCATTTCCAGGCCCAAGGACCACACTGAATAACAAGAGTCAGGATGACCTAGGTGTTCACTAGGATTCTGTGCCTTTGAATTATGGTGTTGGCAGAGAATACTGAATATACCATGGACTGCCAGAAGAACAAATAAATCTATCTCGGAAGAAGTAAGGCCAGAATGCTCCTCATAAGCGAGGATGGCAAGACTTCGTCTCACGTACTTTGGACATGTTATCAGGAGGGACCGGTCCCTGGAGAAGGACATGATGCTTGGTAAAGTAGAAGGTCAGCGAAAGAGCGGAAGACCGTCAACAAAGTGGAATGACACAGTGGCTGCAACAATGGACTCAAACGTAGCAACGATTGTGATGATGGTGCAGGACCAGGCAATGTTTTGTTTTGTTGTACATAGGGTCTCTATGAGTCGAAACCGACTCAAGGACACATAACAACAACAGCAAGGAACTGTACAGAAGCACCTACTCTGGATGGTATGCCTCCCTTCAGGGCCTGTGTGCAATTGGGAGCAGATCTCGTGAATCCCAGTAGGGAAACTGAGTATCTGGGGAGACAGACTTTGGAGGGATTTCTCCAAAAAGTAAAATCTGCAGGTGATCAGAAGAGGTATGTAGCAGCATATGTTGTCTGCTGATTGTTTTGTTTTTTTCTTTCCTTAAATGTTTCTGTTTAATGCTTTGTGGTCATACATGTTTAGGCCTCCTCTGGAACAGTGTTCCCCAGACCAAATTTATACTCTGAGCTGGAAAACCCTCAAGTCGTGATCTTGCAGGAAAGGAGGAGCCAAAATCACTGAAGTGTTGGGCAGTCGGGGGAGGTGGTAAGGGAAAGGAGCAGATGTGTAGACATTACACTTAGCAGGAATCATTTTTGCAGGCAGCATTTCCCAAGTTTCTGAATGGTGGGCTTTGAGCTGAGAATAGTGTGACAGATCTCCTAGGCTTCTGCTATAGGCACCCACACCCAAAGTTTACATATGCTACTTGTGAAGGCAATGAAAACAGGTTGTTTCACAGTTTATCACATTGCTATGTACAGGTGTGCTTTGCTTGCACAGTATTTATGTTCCTGTGAAGCCCTGTGTACTTTATATTTTCTTTCCTACTGCACTGTGAACTGTGAGAGCAGGGACCACGTATCTCAGGTTTAGCACCTGGCACAATACCTGGCACCTTGTAGGTGCTCAGTTAACTGTATTGAAAGAGTGAAAGAACCTCGACTCAGATAGTCTTTTAAATTGAACTTTTTATTTTGAGATAATCATAGATTCATATGCTGTTGTCAGAAATAACACAAAGAGATTCCATGTACCTTTACCCAATTTTCAACAATGGTAACATCTTGCATAACTTTAGTACCATATCACAGCAAGGAAATTGACATTGATATAGTCCATCCATCTTATTTAGACTTCCCTAGTTTTACACGTACTCATTTATGTGTGTGTGTGCTTCATTCTCTGCAGTTTTATCACACCTGTGCGTATATTTTGTTCTCTGCAATTTTATTACATCTGTAGGTTCATTTAAGGAGCTCTGGTGGCACAGTGGTTAAAACGCTCAGCTGAGAACCCAAAGGTCAGCAGTTCAAACCCACCCGCTGCTCTGTGGGAGAAAGATGTGGCAGTCTGCTTCCGTAAAGATCACAGCCTTAGAAACCCTGTGGGGCAGTTCTACTCTGTCCTGTGGGGTCTCTGTGAGTCAGAATCAGCTTGACAGCAATTTGATTTGATTTTTTTGATTGGTAGCTTTGTTTATCCACCACCGTAGACAAGATGCAGAACAGTTCTATCACCACAAAATTCTTTGTGTTGCCCTTTTATAACTATGCTCACCTCCTTCCTACCTGTGTAGTTTGGTCATCTCAAGAATGTTATATAAATGGAATCATACAAGATGTAACCTTTTAGGACTGACTTTTTTTTCACTCAGCGTAATTCCCCTGAGATTCATCCAAGTTGTTGCACAAATTAGTAGTTTGTTCCTTTTAATTGCTGAATAGTATTCCTTGGTATGGATGTACCACAGTTTGTTTAACCATTCACCCTTTGAAGACTATCTGGGTTGTTCCCAGTTTTGGACTAGTATGAATAAAGCTGCTGTGAACATTTGTGTTCAGGTTTTTGTGTGAACATACATTTTCATTTCTCTAGGGTAAATGCCCATGACTGCAATTGCTGAGTCATATGATAATTACATGTTTAGTTTTATTAGAAACTGCCAAACTGTTTTCTGAAGAGGATGTACTATTTTACATTCACGCCCGCAATGTAGGAGAGATCCAATTTCTCCACATCCTTATCAGCATTTGGTATAATTGATATTTTTTATTTTAGAGATTCAATTTTAAAAGTACTGGTAGAAATCATTGAAAGGAACCCTGCAGTGAATTACTGGAAGACTTCGTCAGTAGTAGTGAACCAGATAAGTTCTGGGGACATATGTCTTTGTCAGAAACTTAGTGGAGACATAAATTCTATAGGAGGAATGCATTCCAAAATGTTAGAGAAAAGAGGATTAAAATAACAAAAAAAAAAAGACTGAATAATGGTGAAAAATAACATCAAATATAGTTGAACGTATATCTGAGAATACATAATGGCAGAGGGAGGAGAGGGGAAAAGAGGGTAGGAACTGACCTGCATTCAAGTAGAGCAAAGGAGAGCAGAGGTAGTCATTTATTCATGATTCATCTATTTAACAAATATTTATTGAGTAGCCTACTATATGACCCAGGCGCTCTGTAAGACACATTGGGCATGGTGATGACCAAGATAGAAAAGGTCCCTGACAGAATTACTAGCATTTATTTAGTGGCTGCTGTGTGCCAGGTGTTGTGCTAAGCACCTTATGATCTCTTTTAATCTTCCTAGTAACCCGTGGAGATAGATCTTATTTTAATTCCATTTTACAGATGAGGAAATAGGCTCAGAGAGGATAAGTAAAGTGTCTGAGATCACAGAACTAGTATGCAATAGAGCAGATATTCAAATCCAGGTCTGTCTGACCGTTTTCAGGTTGGTGGATCTGGCCTAAGGGATGGTAAACTTAAGCTCCTGGTACAAGGAACGCGTCATACTGTACTCCCAGTAACACAATAGGGGGATAGGAAGCTGTCTAGGAAATATGAGAATCAGAGAGCTCTGTTTTCACTGATTTCACTCCAGAAATCTTTACTGCCACACTTCCTAATGTCTTAAATGCCTTCAAAAGAGGGCAGAATTCTTCCATTTCGTCATTAGAGATAAAAGGTTCAATGTACAATTGCTTTTCTGTATCACTTGACTCATCTTCGAAGGGGAGACAACTGGCCCCTTTTGGGTAATAAGCTATTCTAGTACTTGTTAGGAGGCTCTGGGCTCCCTCCAAGCCTAAATCTGTAGTCTGGCACATATTTTAGTTTCCCTGTCCCTCAATAGGGGGATCCCTTCCATCTGTCTGTTACTATCTGCTTATCAGGGGGGCTGAGGCATTGTCCTGGAGCTCTTGACACTCAACTCTCTCATTGGTAGGCTTCTGAAAAACTGCTTGTTGCTTCTTACAATTCTCTCTGCTTATCTAGGAAGAGTCCCTGTTCTCTCTGTTGACTTTAACCCTTCTACCATGGCTAAAGGTAAGCCATAATTGAGGCCGCATGGTAAGCCGTAATTGGGGTCTAGATTAGTGGAGTCTGGTCAGTACTGAGAGTCGGTTACTAACCCCTGGGGCAGTTGAGTGAGGAGCTGTATGACTGGGTTTGGCCTCCCTTTAGAGAATACTTGACTCCCTTTTTTTCTTTGTTTATTTTCAATAACTCTTGATTCCTTGGAGGGAGTTGTCCTGCTTTCAGGGAACTTTGCTTATATAGTGGCAATTTTTTCTAGCCTCTGAGTGGAGCTGGAAATCTTTGCTCTCATCCCAGACTCCCAGACCATATTTAGAGATTTAACATGGAGGTCCTCAGCTCCACTCATGCTTGCAAAACGCGTGATCCAGCATCTTCACACATTAATTTTCTAAAACAGAAGGGTTTATATTTAGAGCCTGGACCACATTGCATGCGGGGAACTTGAAGCTCTCTGGTTCTTTTTTGGCACTTCCTACTTGTTCTAGTGGCATGCTCCAGCCAGTTTTCAAATGCCCCTTCCCCTGTCATGGTAGCAGTGGGTCCCAAGTATTTTCTAGGTTGCGTTGCCAGGCCATTGCTTTTAAGGAGGAGACATAGTGCTGAGCCCTTAGCTCTGCCCTAGGAACATCTGCTGCTTGGCCCTAACCCGTTGCTGTTGAGTCGATTCCTACTCATAGTGACCTTATAGGACAGAGTAGAACTGCCCCATAGGGTTTCCAAGGAGCAGCTGGTGGATTTGAACTGCCAACCTTTTGGTTAGCAGCCGAACGCTTAACCACTGCACTGCCAGGGCTCCTAAGTCTCCCTTTCTGCTGCAGAAACAAAAAGCATTTTACTTAAGACTCTTTCAACAGTTGATAATTTATACTGAACTCCCCTTCCCAGTTATTTAACAATCTGAGATGAATTCATATTAACAATAAGAGCAATAATAAATAATAGCGAATAGTTATTGAGTATCTATCATGTGATAGACATCATGTTTAGAAATTTATTTGCTTTTTATTGTTTATTCTTTATAACCCTGTGAAGTACGTGATATTGTCACCACATTTTGTAGCTGCCCAGAGAGGTGGAGAACCTGTGTCGGAGACTGGTGCACATGCTTTCAAGGACTACATCGCACCTCCTCCCATTCACAGAAAACTTGATCAAGGCTTTGTCCCGCCTTAAAAAAGTGCTACAGAGCAGTTAACCGGTTTCCGGGGGATTCCAAAGTCATCTGGAAGAGCAGTATTTTTCAAAGCATTCTCTGTGGGCCACCTGCATTAGAAATTCCCCAGCTGCGTGTTAATACGGCAGACATACTGAATCACAATCTCTGGGAATAGGGCCAGGGAATCTGCATTTTCAGAACACTCTCCAAGGAATTCTGATGGACTGAAAGTCTGAGAAACACTGCTATAGAGTATTTTCATTGGCATACTAATCATGGTTTATTGGTAGTCTGGAAACCAGCAATAGCAATTTGTGAGGATATATAACAGAGATTGGCAAACTTTCTATAAGGGGCAGATAGTAAATAGTTTGGGCTTTGCCAGCCTTGTAAGGTTCTCTGTTACAACTACTTAACTCTGCTATTATATTGCAAAAGCAGCCACAGACAATCCCTAACAATTGGGCATTTCTGTGTTCCAGTAGGAGCCCTGGTGGCGCAGTGATTAGGAGATTGGCACTTACCCAAAAGGTCGGCAGTTTGAATCCACCAGCTGCTCCTTGGAAACCCTATGGGGCAGTTCTACTCTGTCCTGTAGGGTCGCTATAAGTCAGAATCGACTTGACGACAACGGGTTTGGTTTTCTGATTTTTTGGGGCCCTTGGTCTCTGGACTGTCTCTATTCCCTTCTATCTTTGCTTGATTGAATGGGTATCCAGTTCTTGCCTGGACTAGTCTCTTCCATGTAAAAAAGAAAAATCTTGCTAAGGTCAGCCAATAGGAACCAGCATATGTCATCAATTTGATTCTTTCCATCCACTCCCCCTAGAGCTGCAGACTCAGAAGGCTCATAGACCACCTTTCAGATTACTGCAGGTATAGGTTTTACTAAATATTTTGCCACTACATGCATAGATCTCCATCTTTCCAGCCTCTGAGATCAGCTTCCTCACTGGCTACTGCCTGCCTACCAAGCTGGTGCCACATATTTAGGCTGTTGCCATGGTAGCACCCCTCTTCAAGGTACTGACTTCTTTGTTAGTTCAGATAACACAGCGGCTTTAACAGGTAAACCTAAATTTCTATGTGATTCACACAACTAAATGTTTCTTTCTTACATCGTATTCTAATGCAGATGTTCTTTGTGATGTGGCCTTCCACTTGGTCATTCTGAGACCCAGGTTTTTCCATCTTGAAGCTCCGCCCTTCTGCAGGTCCTTACAGTCCTCTCCATCCAGGTGGCCATGGGGAAGGAGAACAGGTGCCTCTCATAGGATGTGCTTGGAAGCGATGCCCATCACTTCTGCTTATATTCTCGTGGCCAGAGCTCAGTCATGTGGCCACACTTAATGCAAGAGGAGCTAGGAAATGTAGTCACGCTGTGAGCCCAGGAGGAAAAGAGAACAGGTTTTGGTGAGCACATAGCAGTCTCTGCCTCATGGGCCAAAACTGCCTAGATTGATGGTCTAAAGTCCAAGTGGTTCATCAGGGAAGAGAATCTGCCTTGGTGCTCATGGGGGTGCTACCACGCATTAGCTAGTAAGATCCAAAAGATATGCAAATACCTTCATTAATGCAACCAACATTTATTGCATGTCTTCTCTGTGCCAGGCAGTGGGCAGACATTGGGGACCCGGAGGAAAACAAAGCTCTCGGAGCTCTTGGTGATCCCCTCCAATTGTAACCCTTGTGCTGGGTGCCTAGGGGCCAGAGAGCCTGGGGAGAGGATTTTTATGCCTGGCTTGGGTCCCTCCTGCAACCTGAGAAAAGCACCCTATATAGAACAGCCTGGCTCCCACCATTAGCAAGCACTCTGTCTGCAGTTTATTGGATGGAAATGTAATTAGGGAAAAGGGCAATAGATAGCAGACATTCTCTTTATGTCTTCCTTGGTTGTTTTCATAGGACATTGTTTTCCTTCAGTGAGGCTTCTAAGGGCGGTGGCTGCTCTAGGACTTAGGGTTCTCATCTTTTTTGTGTTTGTTTCTGGCTGTTAGCAGGGTTAGGGAGCTGCAGGAGGGCAGACAGCAGGATACCCCTACTATATGGCACTGTGTCTTAGAATCCCCTCGGTGGTAGTGAGGGCAGGAAGGGGGCACCCAGAGCCCAGCATCCTTGCTCTTTTCATGTCATTGTCTGTCGGTGTTAGGAGCTGCTGTTGCTGCTGATGATGATTGTGTAGTGGGCCCGACTAAAACTGAAGAGGTGTAGAGATCTGGGCAGACAGAAGGGGGAAGATGGTACAGTACATTTGGTCAGCAGCCACCAAGTATCTGCCCTGTGCCAGAGCTCTCTTCAAATGCATGGACGCTTCTCTCACTGGAGCCTGCCGTCTCTCGGTAACTCAGGTCCACCAGGGAAGGATCATGAAACTGATATATAGGGCAATGGCAATATTCTCCAGGAGGGTTTTCAAGGTGGACTAAGAAAATGGGCAGGGGGACATATTTAGCACAAGCCAGAATAGACCACAGAGGGAAGTTTTTAAATTTCTTTCAGAGATTTTTTGGTAGACAGCCATGTCACTAGAAGCAGGAAGGTAGCCTGGGTAGTATCTGGACACCTTTCCAAACTGCATTCATTGATTTGTTGCACATTTTCAGCTAAGGCAGTGAGGAATACAAAAGGTTAAATTTCTCATATAAGATTAATTCAGCCAACTCTGTGAAATGGTGGAAGCAGAATACCATTAGACTCTCTAATCTCATTTCTCTCATGCTGTCTTTCTTGGAGCCTATCAAATAGTGTCCTGGCAGAGAGTCAGTTCTTTGGATGCTGAACATCAGAGTCAGTCCCTTTCTGAACGTGCCGAGAGGGCTGTAATTTAGAAAATGTAGACTACCTTTTAAGGAAGGATGAAAAGGTACTAAATGCATCTTTCTTTGCATGTTAGATCTCAAATATTTTGGATATATTAAACATGTAATTCCTATGTAAGTTTATTTTCCTGTGTTTTATTAGAGTTATTTGCATGACTTATGTTTGAACAAAACTTATTAAAACTGTGTTTGTATATCCCTGGTGGTTTCATGAGTACTGTTTGGGGTCCTAAATATTAGTAACTATTCACTATGCCTTTTGAGTGTATAACTGGACACTGAAGATGTAAATGCAGTAACAATTGTGCCCCTGTTTTAATTGCTCTTCAACAATGCATGTGATTTTTCTTAGCCTTTTTTGGGGCAGGTAGGGAAGGAGTGGGAAATATTAGCTGCTGCTACGTAAACTAAATATTCACTGGAAGTTAGATTTTAGATTTTCTGTTAGTCCTGGTCTTTTTTCATATTGTCACATAAAAATCTTACATAAAAGTGGGGGAGGTGGGGCCTACCAGGATTCTGAATTTTTTTTATCCTATTTAAAACATAGCATTAAATACTGTCGGTTATTTTTATGTTGAATATTCGGGACGAAGAGACTCTTTTAAATGAAAGATAATTGCAAGATCTGGTTCAGCAGCTTTGTCCCTTGCCTCAAGTTTACTGCAGGGTTTCTATTCCCTTTGGTCATACAGAAATGAAATTATAAGCCACCAGTAGCATTGGAAATTTCAATCGATTCCAAATGACTAAATATTTAATTTAATCATTGCCTATAGTTCCAGGGATGACTCGGGCGTTTTTTTCTTTTTTTACTGAGGACTTCATGAAAGCCAGGCTCTGCAATGGCTGCTGAGGACTGTGTCTGTTGCAAGGAGGCTCCCCTGCAGTGAGGAGCTGGGGCACTGCAAGCCTGTTCCATAGCAGCCCTTTTTGCAAATGGTAGTCGATTTTTGCAGAAGGTTTGTGACCAGATCGCTATGTATAATACTGATGAAGCATTTTTGTTCCAGCTCTGTCTCGGAAGACCTAGGCTGTAGACGTGGGGATTTCAGTAGGAAACATTATGGATCTGTGGAGCTGGTAAGTTTACACTGTCTGTTCAGTGGTAGTACATTGATTTCGATTTAGAGAGGATCGCCAAGCTCATTAGATCTTTTGTTGTATATTTACTGTTAGACCATGTGGGTAGAGTGTAAGGATTGGATTGGAATAAATAACTATTAAAAGGCCATCAAAATTTGATCATCTTTATCTGTTTTTATTGTTACGTACTTTTAATCTTGTGTCTTCCAGTTTGTTAAAAATACACTGAGGCTTGGTATTTTTCTTAGTTGATGGTGTATATACTTAAATAAAATAATTTATGAATTAAGAAAAGTAGCAGTTGGTTTTTACATGATATTCTTCCTAAAAGTTTATAAATCTGGTTTTCAAGGTTTGAATATTATTGAAATACATATTCTGATTTTCTGTGCCCTTTGCTTTCTGGGTATGTGGTAGGAGTTAGAATATGTATGAGATTTTTTTTTTCTTGTTGAAAAGTATGTTGGTTGGATCAGATAAATGACTGTAACAGATGATACATTTCTGGAATGAAAATACCCATATTTTCCTTAATGAGAGACATTGGGGTTTTGTGTTATGGTTTTTAAAAATAGTATGTTTTCATTTTAAAAGAGGCTTAGTGAAAGCATATAATAGCCTCAGTTTTTTTAAGAGACAGAATTGTGATTTTTTTCCAATTGCATGGAAATGCGAACAAATGTTCAGGAAAATATGCTCATAAAATTCTGTTGATTATTTAATGCTATTAACATTATTAGCATTAAATACACTATTTTTATAGTTTCACAAAAAATGAATGCCTTGTATCCATTTGTATAGTACCCAATTATTCCCCATTAATATAAGCTGCTTTCTTGCAGGGCTTAAGTAGTAGAGAAATTTATACCAGAGCTGTGTGCCAATAGCATTCTACTTTAATTCAAGCATATATGACTTGACTTTGTAACTGGCCTGGGGCTGAGTAGTCTTGAAAATATAAAATAAGTAAGATATGGCTTTTCTTCTTACAGAACTTACTGCCCTCCAGCTGGGCAGATAAGATACATAAAATATCTAAAGAATGAAGTTACTCACATAATAGACATTGACTCAGTCAATGCCCGTTATATATCAGTCACTGGTGATACCAGGATGACTCGGACCACCACCTCTCCAGGTGGAGCATTTGCATAACTAAAATTCAGAGTGGGAGTTGGTAAATATGGTGAGAGAGATACTGATAGAACACAGTGAGGGTTGAGAAGAAGGAGGGACCAACCCATTCTAGCCAGGGATGTTGGGGAAGCGGCATGTAAGCCCTCGTGGAGAGCTGCAGAATGTGGGTTTGCGGTGAAAAGGATTAGACAGCAGATATGGGCAAGCAGCATGATTCTTGGCAGGGATGTATTCCAAGAGCAGTGAGGAAATGGTCCTGCCTAGCACAGAGTGTGAGGCAGCAGAGCTTAGTGGTTATGAAGCATACAAGCTCTGGAATCAGAGAGCTCTGTGTTCAGAGACCACCTCTTCTTCCACTTGTTACCTCTGTGACCAGGTCAAGTTACTTAATTTCTCTGAAATTCAGTGGTGCTTAAGAGCTTGTGCTCTGAAGTAATTCTTGTTTCATCATTTACTAGCTGCATGACTTGGGCTTCTTTTGGCCTCAGTTTTCTCATTTATAAAATAGGGATGTTAGTCTACCTCAGAGATGTTATGAGAATTAAAGTGAGATGATGCATATAAAGCGCATAAGCATAGTCCACGTTAACTGGCTGAAGTACTAAAGCTGAAATTCAGCAGCAAATGTGGAACCTTGACTGTCGGATAAAGACTGAACTTGATCTAATAAGTAACATGGAACTCTTGTAAACAGTGGTGATGAGAGTGGTGTTTGGGGGAGATAACATAGGTATGAAAGATGGATTCTTGTGGAAATCACCGAATATCAGAATGGGAAAGAACTTGAGAGCAGTGGTCCTCAAAACTTGAGCGGGCATCAGAATCACATGGAGAGCCTATTAAAACACATTGCTGGGCCCCACCCCCAGAGTTTCTGATTCAGTAGGTCTCGGATGGGGTTTCCGAATTTGCATTTCTAACAAGTTCCCAGGACCAAAATTGAAGAACCCCTGCCTTAGAGTATCCCACACATGTCATCAATTTTCCTCAGCTTGATGAGGCAGCTTATTGACCCATTTGCTTAATTCAATGAATTGTTCATTTCATTCCATTGAGGAATGGAAATTCTTTAATCCATTTGTTCAAGTTTTTCCTCTGGAACTATGATGCATTGTGTGTATGTTTATGTGTATTTATAACTGATTTTTAAACAATATTATAATAGTATTTTAATATAATAAATTAAAAATGTATTTCAGAATCCCTTGTATAGTCTCACCGCCTTAGCGTAGCAACTATTTTCATTCTCTCTCGGTACCTTCCAATCTTTATAGCTACAAACCTAATTTTTTACATGGTTGTAATCAAATTTTATATTTAATTTTGCATTCTTTTTTCATTTAACTATATTTTGTAAATACCTTCTTCTGTCTATATAGCCTTCAGACTTACCATTTTAATGGCTGCATGATAGCCCAACATGGTGATAAGCCATTATTTGTGTAACAATTTTCCTTCTTTTGTAAAATAAGGTTGTTTCTGGTTTCCCCATGTTATAAGTGACATATGTACTGGTGGTTGAACTGGTGAGAATACCGGATGGAGTAAAGCTCCATTTCTGATATCTAGAGGTCTTTTGAAATTCTGACTCCACTATTTTAAGGGAAAAGACATTCCTCTCACCTCTGAAGAACAGAATATTATTAAATTAAAAATATTTTTATGTGTTCTGTGTTCGTGAGAAAGTGGGTTTAACTTTTCTTATACCTGGCTTGACAAAAATTGTTGGGAACTCAATAAATCTTGGACACAAACTTAGGAGAAGGATATCCCAGATTCTATAAAATTGAAATTTTATCATAAAATCTCCTGACCTTGAACAAATTAGGTATAATAAGTCTTTGTGAAGAACTAAGCTTGGGCATTCAAATCAGTAATGAGGACAGATTTAGGGGCTTAGTTCCTTAGGTTTAAATTGGGTATAAATATGGTGAGGCATGAATGCCCAGGTCTCTACTGATTAATGGAAAAGCTTCTTAGCCCTCATTCAGCAAATATTTATTGAAGGCCTACCATGTTATCAGGTAGGCACTGGAGGGTGGGGGGGAGGGCAGGTTTTCTGTTTTCCTGGAGCTGTAGTCTAACTTTAGATATCAACTGCCTCAGACTTTAGTCCCCAGGCTGCTTCTTAACTGGATCCCAGCTGTGTTCCTTGCCTTAATCAGGAATTGTTTGGTTGCAAGGAACAGAGATCCACTCAGTCTATCTTGAGTATAGTTTCCTGAAAGGATGTGGGTGAATCTCACAGAAACGAAGTGCAGGAAGCACAGCTGGCTCTCATGTGACTGGAAAGTCATAAAGCAGCTATTTTCTCTCTTTCTCCCTGGTCCATGATTTCTCATCTTGACTTTTCTCTGCATGTCTGTACCATTCTCCTCTTGCAGACCAGCTTCCCTTGTTTCTACAGTTGTCCTTTTCTAGTCCATTCTCCCTGATATTCAGAGTGATTTTAAAATGTTGACAACACAATGTCTTCTCTTAAAACTCTTCAGTGGCTGCCCATTGCACATCAAGTCCAAACCCTTTACCAAGCCCTACAAGAACCTGTGTGATCCCTGCTCTGCCTTCCTCCTACACCCTTTCTCATGCCACTCAACTTGCTGTGCTTTGGTTTCCAGCATACACTGAGGTCTTCCCTGTCCTAGGGCCTCTGCACTTCCTGTGCTCTCTCCCTGGAATGGGTTTCCCCAGCACTTCTCATGGCGAGTCTCAGCTTACATACCACTTTCTCAGGTCTTCCCTGACCACCCTATTTAAAGTCTCCCCTCGCTTGCTATTCTCAACTCAGCATCCTATTTATTTTCTTAATAGTGCTTATCACAATCTGTATTTATTTTATTTATTTATTTATTTACCAGTCTTTTGTTTACTAGAGATATTGTATTTCTAGACCCTGGCACAGGACCTGACACATACTAAGTTCTCATTAAATGTTTTTTTTTTTTTAATTACTAAATTGATTTCCTCCCTCTGCCCCTCCCCCGTCTCACTGATCTTATAGCTCTATTGCCCACCATAGTCTGTTCATTCTTGTATTTGAATTTCAAATTCCAAATAGAAAAAATACTAAGATTGCTTCCTCTTGGTTCAGGTATCTGTTTCTGATTCAAATAATTGTGTTTAAGGTGGTGAGGTGTGTGGTATATATAAACATGGCCTCTTAGACTCATCCTCTCAGCAAGGTTTGTAGATAGAGAAGTGTCTCTGAAGAGGGTATAGACAAAAGTCAGTTTCAAAGAAGAGCATGAGTTAGGCTGGAACCCAAAATGTGCCTACAGCATTCCCTCATAGAGTAGATGATTTTAAAAGCAGGTGGTAAAAAATTCTTTCTCTGCTGGTGGACTCTTATCACTGCCACTTTTTTTTTTTTTTTAATACTATAACAAGGATAAAGATTATAAGCTTCTTAAAAATAGGGACCATGGCTGTGTAACACTGTATCCCCAAGCACAGAGCTTAACATTAGTTACTTAATATATAATGATTAAATAATGAATGGCCCAATTTGGTTGAAATTAGAGAGTAGCCTAACCCATCAAAAATAAATAAAGGAACTAAATGTGCACACCAGCCCAGGGGCAAGGATGAGAAGGCAGGAGGGGACAGGAAAGCTGGTAACAGGAACCCAAGGGTGAGAAGGGGAGAGTATTGACATGATGTGGGTTTAGCAACCAATGTCGCAAAACAGTATGTGTATTAATTGTTTAATGAGAAACTAATTTGCTCCATAAATCTTCATCTGAAAGTACAATAAAAAAGTTTGGGAGGTGGGGAACAAACTAGAACTGGAAAAATTACAGATCAAAGCCCTGCTAGAAACCTAATCTCCATCTTAGAAAACAGCATAGCAACCAAATCTCTTGCCTGTAGGATTTTGAGCAGACTCAGAAACAGTGGTGACCTGTTCAAAGATGGTGGCCGTCTACACTGCTTTGAATGTGTGTCACTCTCCACAGTCCTGCCAATAATCCAGTCTCATGCATCGGGCTCATGAAGGGGCTGTCTACGCCTCTTCCGAGTCTCCTTTTCCAGGGCTTTGACGAGTAGTTTTTCCCGTTCCAGTTTTCATTCCAGATCATCCAAATTGTAAAAATAAATAAATAAAGGAAAGGGAAAAACAAACCTCGTCGAGGAAAAGCAACCGTATTTAGGGGGATCACTTAAATACACTTAGGCTCATTAGCTTGCAGCACCTTCTATTTAAAATGTATACCATTTTCCTCTGATAAATTGAAAGTAAGGGTCTCTCGTAGCAGCATTCTAAGCAAGGCACTGCTATGACACCATCAACCATTCTTCATCACTTTATCAAAATCTGTCAAGAAAAACGTAAGATTATTTGTAGTTTTATTGATCTTTTCTTGGCCTTTGACACAGTGGTTAGGAAACTGATGTGCTACAAATGATAAATGCTATGGGCACAATATAGACCTCTCCCCTGTCCCAGCCCAGCTACTGATTCTCAGACAACCCCGCATCTTTTCTTTTTTTTTATTGTACTTTAGGTGAAGTTTTACAGAACAAATAGTTTTCTCATTAAACAGTTAATACACATATTGTTTTGTGACAATGGTTAACAACCCCATGACATGTTAACACTGTCCCTTCTCAACTTTGAGATTCCTATTACTAGCCTTCCTGCCCCCTCCTGCCTTCTAGTCCTTGTCTGTGAGCTGTTGTGCCCCATTAGTCTTGTTTTGTTTCACGGGGCTGTCTAACCTTTGGCTAAAGGGTAAACCTCAAGAGTGACTTCATTACTGACCTAAAAGGGTGTCCAGGGGCCATACTCTTGGGGTTTCTGCAGTCTCTGTCAGGCCAGTAAGTCTGGTCTTTTTTTATGAGTTAGAATTTTGTTTACATTTTTCTCCAGCTGTGTCCGGAACCCTCTGTTGTGATCCCTGTCAGAGCAGTCAGTGGTGGTAGCCGGGCACCATCTAGTTGTATTGGACTCAGTCTGGTGGAGGCCGTGGTAGTTGTGGTCCATTAGTCCTTTGGACTAATCTTTCCCTTGTATCTTGTTTTCTTCATTCTCCCTTGCTCCCGAAGGGGTGAGACCAGTGGAGTATCTTAGATGGCTGCTCACAGGCTTTTAAGACCCCAAACACTACTCACCAAGGTAGAATGTAGAACATTTTGTTTATAGACTATATTATGCCATGAGCTAGATGTTCCCCGAGCCCACATCTTGATACTTTTAGGGAAGTGTCCATCTGCAGGTAATTTCAAGTCAGGATTATATATAGTAGTATGTTGTCCATTCATTTTTAAACTTACTTGTTAATCACTCAAACCTGCATTTGAATGAGCTGAATGCATGCTCCCCTACTGTATAGGAAAGAAATACATAAATGCTTCTCTATGATGATAACATGGTTTTCTCGTTATAAACTTAGGGTGACCTCAAAGGTTATCTGGCTGTGCTATCTAATTTCTAGCAAAAGAACGGTTTATGATGAACTTGCTTGGCATCTGCAGTTTTCAACATTTGAGGTTTTGATTATTTGAGAAGGACTTGTGAAGTCTGATATGTCATAATTTGTATTTTTGCTCAGGCATCAATTTGAATTGTGCCTGTGGGACTGTTGTGCAGAATGATGACACTGGCTAAGGAGTGATTTAGCTGCCTGTCCAGCGTCCCAAACACAGCACAGTTTTGTTTTCTGTTCAGAGTTGAGTAGGCTTTTTGTTTTCATAGGCATTTTATGGGAGAAATTATATGCTATGTAGTGTTACCCAGTTGAGAGATTAGTGAAGGTACCAGCATATTTCCGAAGGAACATCAAAACATCAAGACTTCAGCATTCTAAAAGTAAAACCATAATTTTGGCAGATGTTCTCCAACATTTACCTGGCTTGTGGCTAAGTCTTATATAACATATAGGTACCTCAAGGCACAACATTTATTTTGACATGTTCACCAACAGATTATCATGGTTTAAAACTGTGAGTGCTTTATTGATATTTTTGATGCCTTTGTGGGTGATTGGTAGTGCTGACTCTGAAACTTTTCCACAATAACATTACTGCAACCATTTTCTGTGATGTAGAACTTTGAGACCTTAACAATATAATTATGTATGAAACAGAATGGGACCAGAAATCTTTTATTACGATTATTGTTTTGTTATTATTCGTCAACATTTACTAAGTGCTTACTGTGTTCCAGTCACTGTGCATTTGAATACATTTACCGATTTAATCCTCACCGACGACCGTATGAGATAAGTTTTATTTGATTATGCTACACACTTTGGATCCTCAGAAGACATTTGTGGAGATTGAATGGATTTCCATTTAACTGATGAGCTCAGAAAGGTCTCACAGCTAGTAATTGGCAGTGCTAGCATTTAAACCCAGGTCTGTCTAACTCCAAGAGCCCCTGTGCTTAATCTCTTAATATGCTTTTATAGCTCTACCTCTTATAGACTGTTTTCTGAGAAAACCATGTTGATTAACAGAGCAAATACCTCTGCCTTTAGTCAACAGCATATAGTTGCTCTGCTCTAGGATTTTGCTTGAACATGTAATCGCAAACTCTCTTCTGTCCAAATCTTAACAAAAGCTTGGTTTTAAGAAAAATGTTTATGAAGAATTATCCAAAGAGATGTCCATGCCTTAAATGGTTTAAATTTAATTCCTGGTTAGAGCCCAACCATAGATAGCTGCAAACATTTGGCCTGCCTTTCTTGGCCCTTCTTGGGCTTACTTTTCTTGATTTGTGCCTTGGCATTGTGCCTTTAACTTGTATTGATGGACAGAGTGGAAAACAGCCATATGGGCCTTCAAGATGTGTTTCTTACAGGATGCTGTTGAGGCTTTTTCTCAGTCTATCCCCACAGTGTCTCCTTTAAGAGGATCTAGGAGAAAAGTTTTTCTCAGGACTGAAAAGTACCATGTTTCTCCTGAGAAGCTGATTCGCTTTTAACTTTATAGGCACTGGGAATCCTATAAATGCCTACCGCCCAACCCCCTCACCCCCATACCCCTGCTCTTTGCACAGGCCTCTAGGAAGCTCAGAACCCTATTTATGGTTTGCCTATAGCAGCCTTACAGGACTTTCTGACACACATCCTAATCTTATTCTGTTGTTTTCAGTTTATCTGCCCACATCTGATTTTCCCTTGTTCCAAGTTTGTTCTTTATCTGATTTCATCCTTTGAGTGAGATATGTTTCAGTAAGCTGCTTTAAATCCTTTCGTTTTGTGTTTTTATGAAGAAGGGCATAAATTAAAAAAAAGTATTTCTATATCCAGCCCTTAACAGCATATCCTTCCATCCCCCATTGATAGTCTGATGTATAGAATGGTTGTGTCTGTCTCCTCTCCACCATACTTTTTGGTATGGAGTGACTTTATGAGCTGTTTTCCTAGGATCAGTAAAGCTTGGAGAGAATTAGTACTTGACCAGCCATTTGGTGACCATCTTGAGCACTGAGCTCTGTGTTAATAATATGGATAGTTGAGGCACACAACTGTACCAAATCCACTAGCTAAACACACACCAAAATAAGAATACCAGACAAGTCCTCCATATTTTCCCAGAAAACATCAACCTTGGAAATAGCCACTTCAATGATATTTGGCTCTCCAGCTTCACAACTAGAACTGCAAACATGCCATTTTTCCTTCCTATGGGTCCTGGTTTGCATATGTTCTTCCTGGTGGCCACACAAGTCTTCTATTCCTGTGCTGCCCAAATCTTTTCTCCCAGGGTTATCCTCTTTGCACCTCTGTGCTTCCCTGCTTCTGCTGCAACCTCAGCTCAGCTCTGGCTCCCATACTTTCTGCTGGTATCATGAGGTCTTTGTCCTTTGACTCCAGTGGTTTTCAACTGGCAGAATATAGTACCCTGGTATCCTATAAACACTTTCAAATTTTGATCAATTTATAAAAGTTAGTTTTTTATATAAACAGAGGTATAAACTGTTAACACATTGGTTTTTACTTGGTTGATTCTTTTTTTTTATTTATAAATTTTGTTTATTTTGTTGTCATTGTTGTTGAAAATACACAGCAAAACATACCTCAATTCAACAGTTTCTACATGGACAATTTAGTGACATTGATTACATTGTTCTAGTTGTGCAACCATTCTCACCCTTCTTTTCTGAGTTGTTCCTCCCTCATTAACATAAACTCACTGCCCCCTAAGGTTCCTGTCTAATCTTTCAAGTTGCTGTTGTCAATTTGATCCCGTATAGGTAGTTCTTAAAAGAGCGTAATGCCCAAGGCAGACATTTTTTACTAGTTAAGTTAAACTATTGTTTGGTTTTAAGATGACTTCAGGGGATATATTTGGTTTAAAGTTTAAAGATTATCTCAGGACAGTAGTTTTCGGGGTTCATCCACCGTCCATGGCTCCAGAGAGTCTATAGTCCATGAGAATTTTAAATTCTTTTCTGTATTTTCCCCCTTTCGATCAAAGATTCCTCTATGTTCAGTAATGGTAGCTGAGTACCATCCGGTTCTTCTGGTCTTCTGGCAGAAGAGGCAGTTGTTCATGGAGGCAATTAGCCACACATTCCATATCCTCCTTCTATTCCTGACTCTCCTTCTTCCTCTGTTGTTCAAGGTGAATGAAGACCAATTGTTGTGCTTTAGATGGCCACTTGTCAGCTTTTAAGACCCCAGGCACTACTCAACTAAGAGGCAGAACAGAAGCACTAAACACATTATTAGGCCAGTTAACTGGGATGTCCCATGAAACCATAACCCTAACCTTCTAAACCAAGGAACCAAATCCTATGAGGTATTTAGTTGTACATAAGCAGCCTCAGCAGCTTCTCTCTCTCTCTCTTTTTTTTTTTGGTCATTGTTTTAAATATATCTGTCATACGACTTTTGCCAATTCAACTTTTTACAGATGTACAACTTGATAGCGATTGCAATAATCGGCTATGCAGCCCTACCCTTAATCAATCCAATTTTCCATCACCGTTAACCCCCCTTTTCCCTCCTCCCTACCACCCCTGGTAACCACTAATAAACGCTGGTCTCTATACGTTTGCCTTTTCTTGTCTTTTTATATAAGTGAGGTCTTACAATATTTGTCCTTTTATGATTGGCTTATTTCACTCAGCATAATGTCTTCAAGCTCCATCCATACTGTAGCATGTATCAAGACTTCAGTTCTCCTACTGGGTGAGTAGTATTCCATTGTATATATGTACCACATTTTGTTTATCCCTTCATCTGCTGATGGGTATTTAGGTTGTTTCTACTGTTTGGCTATTGTGAATAGTGCTGTACTTGTTGATTCTTCAGTATAGGAAATCAAGTAGAACAGTTTTCTACATTGATTGTGGCTTCTTTTATACTCAGGAGGCAAAATTCTCATGTGTGTCTCTAAATACACAGTCTTTTGGGTGCATGTTTGATCATAGCCCTTGCCTCTCACTTCTTTCTTGTACCCAAGTGATCTTTGCCCTATACCATATCCTATCACATGCTTGGCCTCAACTTTCATATTGGTAAGACCATCTGCAGAAGCACTATCATCAGTTGTAGCAAAAGTAAATTTTGAACTTGATCAAAATATATAATGTTATATACCTTTGTATACTGCTCTGCTGAATAGAAAATATGTTCAGTTTTCCAAAAGTTGCTTCTTAAGAAACTGTGTTTACTTTTGAATTTATGCAGGTCTGTCATTAAAAGTGCAGTATTTGGTAGTGTGTCACGAACACACACTTACTTCTTTTGGTGCTATTAAAGTTGAAAAGGAATTTTATCTTTTTGCCAACCTTTCAGATGTGGGCTGTGAACATTCTAGAACATTTGAGATTTCATGCAGTTTTCTCTCAGTGCCCCTAAACTGAGACCGTGGTCCTTCAGCTTTTTCCTGTCTCAGGGCAAGTCCTCTGTGTTCTTAGGGTGCACACACATTCACAGCTTGGAGCAGCTTTTTCTCTTTTTTTATTTTCCCCCACTAAGTGAATTTAGGGAAAATCGTACAAAAAATCCAGTGTAACCGCCATGATCGGCTTACCAAAAAGGGCTCACGGTTTTGTGCCCCTAGTGTTACTGTTGAGCCACAACTAATATTCTTATATTTATATTGAACTGTTTTACCAATTTAATTAAAGCAGTTACTTAGGATTCCTTTATGAGTAAAAAAGGATTATATGCTTTTTGGTCTCAGCTCTTTAATTGATCTATTGCAGTTGTCACTATGTTACAGTCTTTTAAAATATAATCTCAAATTGTGTTTGCTTAATAGATGTCAAGTCCTTCAATTACTTTGGGAGTACATTTCAGCCACTTTCTAAATTCTCTTTTTAATCTCTGTGATGATTCTACACTCTGCCTTCTGACTTTCTCCTTTTGATGCCTCCCCTTGTACTCCACTAAACTGCTTTTGCCAAGGTCACCAAAGACCTCCTTGCTACTAAACCTAAACCCAGTTGATGCTTCTCATTCTTTATCTCATGTGACCTCTCTGCAGCATTGGGTGCTGTTGAAACTTTCTTCTACCTAGGTGTCTGTGTCTCCACACTCTCAAATTTTTCCTCCTGCTTCACCTTCTATGCTTCTTTAAGGAGTTCCTTTTCTTCTGCCTGTCCCTTAAGTGTTGATGCTCCTCAGAGTTCTGTCTCAGGCACTCTTCTCACTCTACACACACACACAGACACACACACACAGACTCTCTCTCTCTTTCTCTGTGATCTTTCGTATGCCCATGGCTTCATTTTCTGCCGTTAAACTGGTGACACCTAGATCCATATATTCTATCCAGATCTTTATCCTAATTGCCTACTGGACATCTCTACCGGGATGGCCTATAGGCACCCAATCCTCAACTTGCCCAGAACTGAACTCATCATCACCGCTCTTCCCCCACTCCAAACCTGCTCTCAGTGAATGGCACTACCCTGCTTTAGTTGCTAATTCCAGAAACCAGGACATCACTCTATCCACCTCTTTAAAATCCCATGCCCTATATCCAGTCTATTACCAAATCTTGTTTTATGTACTAAATAGATTTCATAGTCAAATTTCTTTTTATTCACGTGCATGTGCACATCCAGTGCCAGACATCCTTTTGAGTGCTTTATGTATATAAACTAATTTAAATGTCACAACTTCCTGATGAAGTATAGATATTGTTATGACCCCCATTTTACAGTTAAGGACACTGAGGTTTGGAGAGGTTAATTAACTTGCCTAAGGTTACGCAACTGCAGGTAGTCCCCAACTTACAACAAGGTTCTTTTATGACGACTGCATCGTAAGTAGGTTCTGCTCTAAGTTGAATACCTCTTTCTTTTTTTTTTTTTTTAAGTTTTCATTATTATTGCCTTTTATTATCAGTATCTTTATAAATCCAATCTTTGTCTTTGGGGGTTGAAGACATTACATATAATCTTACAGATATATTTTAACATTGTATGTAGTACATATTATTACTAACCATAAGATGTACGAAAAAAAGAAAGAAAACAACAGACGGTTGTAAATTCATTGTAACAAATACACCCTAATCCGGAGACTACCTGTAGTAAGTTGTAGAGCTGGTTTCTCCATTTTATCCATAGTAAGTTGTATTTTTTCAAGAGTTCCATGATCTTTCCATTGTTATAGGCTGCTCCAGTGTCCCTCAAACCTCATTATGCATAAAAATCATTTGAGGAGTTTGTTTAAAATTCTAGTTCTGATTTGGTATGTCTGGAGTGGGCTCAGCAGTGTGCATTTTTTACAAGCTTCCGTTATGAACGTGACTTAATTCCTTAAGTATTTCTTATTTGGTCTCTTGAGAGATGGGGACGGGAATAGAACAGCTACATTTGCTTCTATGTTCTCCTTTTTCGTGTGGCACTTGTATCATTTCCTCTTTCTCTGAGCTTCTAACACTTTCTCTTGCTTTCCATGATTTCTCAAAAATTCCATTCAACAAGTTCTTGATAAGCTTACATCCAGCTTGTTGGTCTCCTCAGCTGTAATCAACCTGAGTTTGAGGCCTTTGATTTCTTTAATGCTGTCAATAATAACTTTCCCTAATGTACAGCTCTGACAAAATCATCTTATGCTTTCAAACAAGCAAACAAATACCAGCAACAAAAAAGCCCTCCAGCATCCCTCTTTTGTTTATAGAATAAAGTAGATTCTCTTTAGCTTGACAGTCAAGGCTTTCCCCAGTCTCGCTCCAGCCTATCTTTTGAGATTTGGCTCATGTAGCCCATGATCCAGCCAAACAGGCCTTTGCCTGCAGTACTCAGACCTCTGCGGCATTCTTATGCATTTCCTTCCTCCTGGAATGCCCTCTTGAAGTATGTCTCTGCCAAGTTCCTGTTCATCCATGCAGCCTTGCCAGATTCTCCCAGGGGAAAGTCATCTTTCACTCTTTAGAACCCTACATTTCTTTGCATTTCTCTATGGCACCTGCCATATTTTTACATTGTAGTTATTTGTGTGCATTTCTTACCTTTCTTAGTGGATGGGGTCATGGCTCTGTTTTTGTTGTATTCTCCAGCGGCACTTAGCTCACTGCCAGATGTGCACATATTAGCTAGAAAATAAGTTTTGCTAAATATCTGGTATCTGGTAAGTTCTTTTTTTTCCTTACTAAATTTTTTATATTACTTTCCAGTCATTGTGTATGTGTACATGTGCATGTGTATACCTAGGTAATTTTTAAATATCCTTTTTATTATTATGAAAGAAATACATGCTCATTGTAGAAAGTTTGAAATACACTGAAAAGCACAGAGAGAATTAAATTCGTCTGTAATCCTACCACATAGAAATAATCACTATTAAGATTTTAGTGTATCTCCCTTAAGTAATTACATTTATATACCAAATGCGTTTATACTATTTTGTTGTACGTATTTACCTAACACTGAAGCATAATCATTTTGAAGGCATAGATACTCTCCTCCTATCCAAATCTCTTATTTCTTCTTTATGCCTAATTGCACTGGCTATGGCCTCCAGGACAATAGTAAATAACAATGGTCACTGACATCCTTGTCCTGGAGTTTCAGGTAAATTTTTTAGGCATGAGGGTATCTTTTCTCAATCCGTACATATCTGAGAATATCTCTGAATTATGCCTTCTCACAAGAACAATTTAGCTGGTTTTTAAATTTCTGAGACATCACCTTTTTCTCCTAAAACTTTACAAATTTTGATCTGTTACTGAATTAGTTTCCATAACTAATCCATTCCACCACTACAGCTGTCATAACAAATTACCACAAATAGAGTGGCTTAAAACAACAGAAATTTATTGTCTCAGAGTTCTAGAGTCCAAAATCAAGGTGCTGGCAGGGCCATGCTCCCCCTGAAGGCTCTGGAGAAGAATTCTGCCTTGTCTCTTCCTAGCTTCTGGTGGCTCTAGGCAATCCTTGGTGTGCCTGGGCTTATAGCTGTATCACTCCAATCTCTGCCTCCATCTTCACATGGCCTTTTCCCTGTGCGTCCTTCCTCTTATAAGGATACCAGTCATTGGTTCTAAGGACCACCCTAATACAATACGGGAAAACTTGGTGGCATAGTGATTGAGAGTTTGGCTGCTAACCGAAAGGTGAGCAGTTTGAATCCACCAGGCGCTCTTTCAAAACCCTATGAGGCAGTTCTTCTCTGTCCTACAGGGTCGCTATAATGAGTTGGAATCGACTGGACAGCATCTGAAAAAACCCTCTTTCCAAATAAGGTCACAATGCTGAGATTCCAGGTGAATGTGAATTTTGGGGGGACACTACTCCACCCTCTACAGTAATCTTCTGCCCTTTAGTGTCCTGAAGAGAAGTCTGAGGCAGTTTCAGTTTATTTTCTTTCTTGGTAACCTTTCCCATCTGGGTTTTTCTAGAAGTTTTTTCTTTAAAAATGTTTCTCATAATTTCTCTTCATGTTTCTGTTTTTATTAATTTTTCCTAAAATACCATGTTTCTATGATTCTTAGACGCAAGTCTTTTGTCAGGGATGAATATTTTCTTTTGATATATCTTTGATTCTTGTTCAGTTTTTCACCTTGAAACAGTTAAGATCTTTTTCTCTGTCCTCCATACGTGTCCTTTATTTCTCATTATTTTAATTTCATTATGGTCCTTTCCATTCTGGGAAAGCATCTCAAATGTGTTTTCCATACTACTGTTTCTGTTTTCTACAGTTAACACTTTGCTTTTCTCCTCCAAAGAGAATTTTAATTCATCGTTTGAGTTTTTTGGCCCTCTTTTTTCTCTCACTGAATTCCACAAGCTTTATACATTTGTTGCAAAGATGTCATGATATCATGTCTTCTGTTTTATTGAGGGTAGCAACTGCTTTTCTAAAATCTTATTTTGGTTTTATAGTGAAGAATGGTTAGAGGTGTGCTTCCTATTTTAGTTTTCAGGATCGTATGTAGCATTTTTTCACAGCTTCCGTGTTGGTTTTTGTTTTATCCTTCTCCTTTTAACAAAATCTTCAAACAGAAGAAGTTATTCAAACCTTGTGTTTTTCACCTCCCAGAATGTATAACTGGCCCTCAACTCTCATTGTCCTTTTGGGTACTATGGCTCCTCCAAGCTAAACAGCTAAATGGCTGGTTGTTGTACAGAACTCCCTGATCGTTTTCCAGTAGCTGATATTTATCTTATAAAGCTCTGCTGGAAAAAGATAGAATGTTCTCCTGTGCCTGGCTTTTTGCTGCTGTGAACCAGTGGCTCCAAAATTTATATATATCAGGGGCTTAGGGGCTTATAGGTCACAGTCCGGTTGGGGGGGATTTTGAAGTAATATTTGCTTAGCTCTTTATATAAGCTTGAGAAAATGCCAGGTATCTAGCCAAGCGAGTGGAGATTATGAAGAGATAAATATCCCCCACCCCCAACCACCCTTTGGTGTCATCAGTGCTTGAGGTATTGGCAAAACCATGCTCCCCAAGATGCTCTGCTGCTAGGACTCTTCCTTTCACTCTCTCCAACAGTGCTTTGCTTATGAAGACTGCATTTCCTAAAAGGGGTTATCTCTCCTCTTCTCTCCTCACTTTTTGCTCAGTGATTTCTTAGAGTGAAAAAAGAGGTACGAGTATAGGTGGGGCTACCTCAGAAAGAAATACTCATGCAGTAAAAGGATTTCTTCAGTGTTCTATCGTTACTCTTCGTATAGACCTAATGTCTGTTAGCCAGAATGAGATAACAGATGGAAGAATAAAGTACCTTCCAACCTCCTGTAACAACACAGATTTGCTGTTTCAGGCAACAATGTCAGTCACCAAATATGATTCTCAGTTCTTCTGCAGTGGCCATATAGTCAGTAGAAAATGTCCTCATATTTTGTCCTTAGGGTTGACAAACTTTTTCCAGATTCATGAATTGCCATCTTTCGTGGTGAGTCTTCACAGGTATTTTACTGGGAAGCTGAGAAAGACTGTATCAGGGACTGCTAGTCAGATACTATTATAACTAAGAAATCAAGACATATATTTTTGAGATGGATAGTTAGATGGCAGTACTCATCCAGACTTGCCTCACATTTCTCAGGAAACTAGGTAGAAAGGTCATCTTTTAGAGGGAAGAGTGTTTCTGGAGTGGTGATTTGGTGACTGACAAGTCAAGAAAAAGTGGGAGATGTAATGGGAAGTGAAAAAAAGAATGGATAAAATAACTAGGGAGTAGCAGAGACTGTCTGAGGAGCCCTGGTGGTGCAATGGTTAAGTGTTCTGCTGCTAACCAAAAGGTCAGTGGTTCGAACCCACCAGCCACTCCATGGGAGAAAGATGTGACAGTCTACTTCCATAAAGATTACAGCCTAGGAAATCTAATGCTATTCTGTTTTGTAAAGTCATACCTCAAACTTCAGATGCTTCTGTAGTTATAGTTTCTACAGTTTGTGCCTTAATGGGTGAACATTGCTGCATTTATTAATATGCAGTCTAAGGTTTTGCAGAATGTAGTTGCTACTGAGGCACATGAAAAGCAGTTACTGATGCTACTTACATATAAACAAACACCTCATGGGATTTGTTTGCTTGGTTCAAGGACTTTAGGTCATGATTTTGTGGGTTATTTCAGACAATTGGACTAATATTGCTGTTAGTGTTTCTGTTCACTGTGTAGTGCCTGGGATCTTAAAAGCTTGCGAGCGACCATCTGAGTGCAACAATTGGTCTCTATTCATCTGGAGCAGCAGAGAATAAAAGAGAACCAGGAATCAGGGGAGGATTTAAACAGGCTCCATGTCTGATTACCTCCATTAACAGCTGTCTCCTTTGCCATGAGGCCAGAAGAAATGGGATGGTGCCTGGCTACCACTATTGAATGTTTCTGATCAAAGATTTTATCACAGAATCATTATCAAAAGGAAGAAATGGTGAAAGTGTTTTAATTTTCCTGGAATCCATATTTCTGGCTTTCATGGAAGTTGGGGTAACCCATATAGGCCATTGCCCTTAGGTGTCCTTTTAAACATTTTGCCTTGAAAAAAATGGTTCGTAAAAGCCACTTTTGAGTCAAACAATGGTCCAGATAAACTAATAGAACTGTTTTGTTTTGGGTGTTGTGTTCTGTCATGGAATGAATTGTGTCCCCCGAAAATGTGTGTTGACTTGGCTCAGCTGTGATTCCCAGTATCCTGTGGTTGTCCACCATTTTATGATCTGATTGATTTTCCTTTGTGTTATAAATCCTACCTCTATGATACTAATGAAGCAGGATTAGAGGCAGTTATGTTAATGAGGCAGGACTCAATCTACAAGATTAGGTTGTGTCTTAAGTCAGTCTCTTGAGATATAAAAGAGAGAAGCAAGCAGAGAGACAGGGGGACCTCATACCACCAAGAAAGTAGTGCCAGGAGCAGAGCGTGTCCTTTGGACCCTGGGTCCCTGTGCTGAGAAGCTTCTAGTCCAGGGGAATATTGATGACAAGGACCTTCCTCCAGAGCCGACAGAGAGAGAAAGCCTTCCCCTGGAGCTGACACCCTGAATTTGGACTTCTAGCCTACTATACTAGGAGAGAATAAACTTCTGTTTGTTGAAGCCATCCACCTGTGGTATTTCTGTTATAGCAGCACTAGATAACTAAGACGTGCTCTTTGAAGAACTCAAGTCAGTTTTGTGAAACAGACTCCAAGGGTCAGACTGGAAGCTATGGTTAGGGTAAATTAGAAATTATTTTAATTAATTATATAATTAACTAATTATTTTAATTGTTCCTCAAGACAGTGCTGCATGAAAATCCTTCCTGATAAAACAAATTTGTTTATCAGTTCTATTCCCACCCTTTTTTTTTCCGTGGCAATGCCGATAAGATTTGGTATAAGAATTTTGGAAGTTCTTCTCATATTTGGAACGTTTCTGACACCCTAGTTGAAATGTTATCCCAATTTGCAAATCGTATATTCAGTAAACTTCAATCAATTTAAAAATAAAAATAAAAAGATTACCACCTAGGAAACCCTGTGGGGCAGTTCTACTCTGTCCTTTAGAGTTGCGATGAGTCAGAATCGACTCGACGACACACAAAAACAACATTGACTATCTAGGCGTAGTCAAGTAGCAGGAGTTTGTTGTTGTTGTTAGGTTCCGACTCATAGCAACCCCATGTACAACAGAACAAAACACTGCCCAGTCCTGTGCCATCCTCATAATCGTTGTTATACTTGAGCTCATTGTTACAGCCACTGTGTCATTCCATTATCTGGTTGAGGGGCTTCCTCTTTTTTGCTTTGTTTGTTGTAGGCCTGGTCATATGGAAACTTTGGTTTTTTTTAACACAGAAGAGGAAGAATGAGAGTTTAGTTGGTAGGGGGTGATGGAGTGCTGGGACTTGACATGGTGTGCACGAAGAGAAGTCAGCAGTTCGCAAGATCTATGTGTTGGTAAGTGCAACACTGGCGTGATTAACTGTGCATCCCAGGCTAGAGCAGGTACCGAAAAGAGCCAGAGTGAGTTATAAACTGGATACTGTGATGGCAAACCTATGCCAAAATGGGTGAGAGGATGTTTGGGGTCTTAGGAGTGGATGGAAGACCAGTGAAGCCAAATGAGATCATTAGATTTGAGAAGGGAGAAGAACATGAGCTCAGGGCATCAGTCAGATAAAACATCATGATGGATGCTGAGTCTGCTGAAGATGCTGGCCAGGGATGAGCAAGATGCAAAAAGTCTGAACCAAGGTCCAAGGCCTTGGTGGTTCTTCTTCAGCCAAGACTTAACCCCCTGGTTGGAGAATCTTCTAACCAATCCGGGTTTTCTTACATGTGCCATGGTGCTCATTACTCCACTGGCACAGGAAGAATAGGATCAAGGTAAAGAGTGGAAGGAGAGAGCATCTCCGCTGGCCCTTGCACCTGGCTCACTTTCCTCTCCCTCAGGCCGTGGAAGTGAACTGAGTGTGACTGTGAGACAGGGCACATGAGCACCATTCACGGTTGGAGGATGACTCATTCTACCCATATTTATGCCTCTCCCCCCCTTCCTTTTTTATGAAAAAGATATTTAAACTTTCATCCCTTCTGAGCAGTACATTCTAAGTCAGTTGTGCGTATGTGTGTGTGTGCGTGTATGATATTGCATACACAGAGCCAAATGGATCTGCTTTTCTTGAGCAGATTTAAAAAGCTGCTTATGTTGGAAATCATTTCTAGAAGGTCCTGTACATCTTCCAGATTAAGTTGCATTATAGCAATGAAACTTTCCCGTGTTCCTCTAGGTAGAGTTGGTCTCTCCGCCTCTGGCCTCCTCCAGCACCCTGTTCTTGCTTCTATTATTATGACATTTAACCAGGTTGTGTTGTGTTTTATCTGTTTATATGTGTGTGTTTCTCTCTCCCATAAGGCTTTGTGCCTCTCTAGGGCAGGAATCATGTCACATTTATAAGTCCAGCAGTTAGTACAGGGCCTGAAAAATAGTTCCCCAATAATGTTTGCTAGATGGACAGATGTTTAAACAGAGTTTTCAAGAGTTTAAATGCAGCAGTAAAGTAATTTAATCATGCTAACAATAATAATAGTCAGAGCTAGCATTTATTGAGCACTTACTATATCCAGGCACTATCCTAGGCTCTTAACATATGTTATATTACTGAATCTTTTCCACAAGCCTAGAAGTAGGTGCAACCATTGTCCCCATTTACTAATGTTTAGAGAGGAAAAATTAAGTGATTTGCCTAAGGTCACACAGCTAATAAGTATGGAACTGAGATTTGAACCTGTTCAGTTGGATTCCAAAACTCACACTCATAACTGCTCATTTTAAAGAAAGGAGGTCTCGGGGGGAAATCTGCAATATTATTTCTCAGGATGTACCTTACATAAACTTTTGAAGTGTCTTTTCTAGGTTATAATACAGTTTCTGTGATTTGTATACCTGAATGCCAAGTACACATTACACGCTAGACGGAAATCACTGGGAATCCTAGCACTGATTTAGAGTGGAAACAGATACCATCCCAAAGAAGCAAAGCAATTAAATAGAGGGGGAAAAGAGCTTTTTGTTTTTGAAAAATTATGTATTCATATTAATTTTTAAAATATTCTCATTTAATTGCTTACAATATGGAACTAACAATATTTTTATTTACAGTAGCCAAAGAATAACATTTTATGCTTCCTGTTCATTTTTATTTATTAATTTGTTAAATCATACAAATGGATATTATTGCTTGGCTATTACTTTTTTCCTGAAATAAAATATCTAATACATTTAACACTGTTCGGTGTTAGGTGAATCAGTTACAGTTTTGCTGAGATTAGGCCAGAGCCTTTACTCAGAATGTTAAGTCACATGAATCTCAACCTGTTTTAGTGTATTTAGCTAACTGAGTAGGCTTCAGCCTGAGAAACCAATTTGAACTTGGTCATCCAAAGTTTCACCAACGGCCAGAATATCACAGTCCTGTCCAGTAGAACTTTCTGTGGTGATGGAAATGTTTATATCCACACTGTCCAGTATAGTAGCCACTAGCCACATGGGGCTATTGAGCACTTGAAATGTGGCTAGTGCAACCAAGAAACTGAATGTTTTTGTTTTATTGTAATTAATTTAAATTTGAATTGAAATAGTCACACGTAGCTAGTGGTTACAGTACTGGACAGTACAAGGACACAGAAGGAATCACTCCCAGTGCCTGGCAAATACTATTCACATGATAATTTAGTTTGTCTTTTTTCTTTTTCTCGCTCCCTGGCACAGTGTTCCTCAGGATCCGAACATTTGGCATATGACCAAATCAGAAATGTAAGACAGAGTAAAGTAAAATAAAATAAAAATCCACTAGTCTTTTCTTAGTGTTACCAAAAAAAAAAAAAAAAAAAAACCTAAACCAAACCCATTGCCGCCAAGTCAATTCTGATTCATAGAGATCCTTTAGGGCAGAGTAGAACTGCTCTGGAGCACCTAGTGGGTTCCAGCTGCTGACCTTTTGGTTAGCACCCTAACTCTTAACCACTACACCACCTGGGATTCCTTCTTAGCATTGCTGATGTTAAATATATGTTAACACCCCTTCCCTCAACTTCTACAACAAAATGAACGCAAAAGAATCCTATTGCTTATTCTTTAAGGGGCAGTGGTGGTTCAGTGGTAGAATTCTTGCCCTCTGTGCGGGAGACTGGGGTTCAACTCCAAGTACAGTTGTCATGTGGTAGACAGGGCCCTTGTTCTGACAACTTTTTTCGTTTTAAAAGTGGTTATTGACTTATTCTGTTTTTTTTTTTTTTTTTTCTCTCTTTTTAAGTAATTTTTGAGCCCTGGTGGCACAGTGGTTAAGAGACGAGCTGCTAACCAAAAGGTGGGCAGTTGGAATCCACCAGCCACTCCTTGGAAACCCTATGGGACAGTTCTTCTCTGTCCTATAGGGTTGCTATGAGTCAGAATCGACGGCAACGGGTTAAAGTAATTTTAATTATGTATAATTTCCTAGAAGTTTTGAATGATATTTGCATAGTTTTATATAGTGTTCTTTCGTGCTTTTTAAAAATGTTTCTTATTAGTGGATATGTTTTCTTTATTATTACTATGTGTATTTGTGTTTGCTCTTTGCTTTTTAAAATCAGACTTGCTGAAGATCTCTTGGATGTGTTTATCAATTCTACTGTCTTTCTAGTTCTGTAATTTCTGCTCTGACCTTTATTGATTGCTTTCCCCTGCTTTCCATAGGTTTCTTTCTTTCTTTCTTTTTTAATCTTCTAGAGGTTAATGCTTAGTTTATTGTTTTTATTCTTTTTTGTTTAATAATCAAAGTATTTAAGAATATAAATTTTCCTGTAAATGTAGCATCTATCACACTACATGTTTCGGTATGTATTATTCTCATTGTTATTGATGCCTGAATAGTGTCCATTTTAGTTTTTCTATTTGATCCAAGAGTTTTTTCAGGTATATATATTTTAATTTCCAAATTGTTTTATTATTATTATTTTTGACACTAATCTATTTGGTTACATTATGCTGAAAATGGTCTGTGTAGTTTCTGCCCATTATTAGATCAGTTTTTTAAAGTTTAATGGATGTTTTTAAAAAGTGTGTATTCTCTGTTTAGTACCTTAATAAATTTAGTATATGTTTATTATATCATGCTTATTAGTTTCGTTGTCTGCAGAGTTGGGTGATTCGTATATAAATCCTTACTAGTTCTTGCCTTGATCTATCAGAGAGAAGCATGCTAATTTCTCATTTAATTGTATTCTTATAAAGTCCTCCTTCTATTTATAATATATTTTGTTTTATAATTTTATAGTATTATTCATTACATGAATGTTTATATTATTATGTTTTGGAGGTGGGTGCTTTCATTTGTACATGTAAAATAACGTTTTTTCCATTTGATATTTTTTTTCTTCTAAGTTCTACTTTCTGATTTTATTATTGCCCTCACTATTTTTCCCTCATTTACCAAGAATATTTTTTACTCTGCTTTTCTTTTTCATTATTGTTCTATTATATTTAATATGTGTCTATTGCAGCTAATTGGATTTCATTTGTGTTTCCAAACCTTGAGTCTTTTTTCTTTTAATAGGAGAGTGTAATGCATTCATATTTATTCTGATGTCTGCACTGTTCTATCCATTGACCTCTAGGAGGAGTTCTAGACTCCCCTTTATCCACTTTCTAATTTTACCCACCTCCCTAACTCTATCCTTCAGGAGTGTAGATCTGGGTTGATGCAATTCAAAACATCTTAGTGGTCTATGCACTTCTGGGTAGGTAGAGCTACATTTGTAAAGGTCAGAGCACAGGTGGGAATGTCCCTTTTTTGGACACTAATTCCAGGAGAATAACAAAGGGCCAGATCTTCTCCTGTATGAGAGGAGACTTGACCAACTCCCTCTTCTCTGACTTTAACCTGTTCCTGTTAAGTGGATTCCAACTCATAGGAGTAGTAAAATATCAGACTGCCTTGCTGTCTACTTTGTTTCCAAACCCTTCTGGCCAGTCTACCTTAAATGAAGGAGTGCTTTTCTAGTTTTGGTCTAGCTCACTAGCAGGAATCTTGCAGAGAGGGGTAGTTGATCTAGGGAATGATTTGTTCCTGGGCTCTCTGCCCAAAGATCATCTTAATAACATCCCAGTCCAGTATTCTTACCCTAGCTCCCAGATATGCTCTCTGTAGTTTTGTTTTTTTTTTTAAGTTGTATCTTTCTCTGATTTATCAATGTTATTATAATACAAACATTTTATTCTACATGAGTTTGTTTTTCCTAGTCTTTTACAAATATCGTGATCAAATAAGCTAACGTTGTTAGTTGCTGTTGAGTAGATTCTGACTCATGGTGCCCCCATGTGTGCAGAGTAGAACTGCTCCATAAGGTTTTTAAGACTGTGACCTTTAGGAAGCAGAGCACCGGGCCTGTCTTTGAACCGCCAACCTTTCAGCTAGTAATTGAGCACTTAACCATTTGCACCACCCAGGGACTCCTGTTCTCTGTAGTTTTGATAATCATTTTCCTCTATCTTAAGCGTGTATTCTAATTTACTCTTTTGGGGCCATTTCCTTCCCAGTACCTAGTTTTTGGTTCACTGGGGTCACTGCTTTCATCATGTTTTTCTTTTGAAAGTAGTTTTTCCTGATCACAGATTGTTCCATTTTCATAAATCCAGTATCCTCTAAAATTGTTATAATAATTACAGACTATTGTGCTTTTTTTTAGTACATTGAACATTTGCTCTAATACCTCAGATCAGTTTCCACTTTTTAAACTATAGACTTGTCGTAGGTTCAATGATTTTTCTCTCTGTTCTTCCTTATGAGGTATTATTAGTTGGGTTAGAACCTCAAGATGCAGTAGTTGAAAGAACAACAAGTTTATTTCTGTCACACATTCAGCCAGGTGTTCTGAGTTGAATGTTCTAAGTCAACAGGTGGCTCTGCCCCACACGGTCATTCACAGATCCAGGCTCATGATAAATCCACTGCCTTCAATATGGGCTTCCAAGGTCTCTCTGGTCATTGAGGTTCTAGCCTGTGGAAAGGTAAAGAGCATGTAGGAGAGGCACCTTCCTTCTCCTAAAGGTCTAGGTTCATAAGTGCTACCATGACTTTAGCTCATCTTAAAGTGGAGAGAATTAAGTCAGATGGCCAGAACTCTGTACTACATAGGATGAGTTGGGCTATAGGGCTTCTAGGTTGGGCAGTACTAGATATTTAGATGGGTTCTGGTAGAGATTGTGTCATTCCTGAGTCACTTCTCCTTCCAACAAAGGGAATAGGTTATATTTGTCTATAGTTTTAATTGGCTATATCAGAGATTTGTGAGGAATAATAGAAAGAAAACCACTGATTCAGACAGCTACCTAGGAATCAACTTCAGCGCAGTGTTAAAAGAATTTTTGTCTGAAGCATTAGTTATTTTCATCCTTTCGTTCTCTGCAGTTCACAGGGGCACTGTCTCCTTTTATATCAGCTAGTATATTAGTCCTCATCAGTCACCAGCCACCACAGCACTCCCTGTTTTGTATAGTAAGCTTCCCAAGCCAGGTATGAGGTTGGGAGTGGGCAGAGGAAGCACTGGGGCTGCTGTTCTGCGTGCCAGTGCTGAATCACTTTCCCAAGGTGACTGGTAGGATCTTCTTCCCACCTACTGTCCTACCAACCACTCTCATGTCATGCCCTGGCAGCATGAGTTTAAGGGAGTCAGTTTGAACCTGGCAGATTTGATTAAATTACTACTCAGGCTGACTTTCCCTTTCAAGTGATTCAGATTATTTGGCCTGTTGGCCTGTCTGGTAGAATTTCCTTGCAATTTCTTGTATGAGTAATGAAACTTCTCTGGTTTCCTGGGTTGGCATAGATCTTACCCCCATTTTTTTATTCCTTTGGTCATTTCAGTGGGAATTAGGCCTTCATCCATTTACATATTTCTCTGTTACTAAATGTGTAGTGACTGTCTACTATGTTAGGCAGTGTGCTTAGCTCTGGGGATACAGTGGTGAGAGGAAACAAATGTAGTCACTGTCTTCATAGGGCTTATCATTGGGGAATAGAGGGAATATGTGAGAGAGACAGACATCAGTAAAGTAATTATACAGTGAAGCTTAAATCACAACTCTGTTGAGTGCTCTAAGAACTTATAACGGGGTGATTTTCCCAGGTAGTGAGGTCAAGAAGGTGTCCTTGAGCAATGGGGACTATGGTGAAACTAAAGGATGAGTAAGGGTTCATTAGGGGAAGGTGGAGTGAAGGGCATCCTATGCAAGGAATATTAAGCACTTATTTTTATATTTTTAAATTTACCTTGGAAAAAAGTTACCAACATTTTTCTAATAATTTTCCTTGGGAAATTTTGTGTTTTTTTCTCTGAAATTTATCAATTTATTTTCACACCTTCATATCTCTGAAATATGAGTGAAAATATGAGATAACAATTTTTCTTAAGAAATTGAGTATCTATTTTACTGGGCAAGCCTTGCGTTAGAGTGATGAAAAGTACCCCTCTGGGCAAGTGTGTTCTAACGAGTCTGGGATATGGAAATTGTTAGCAAATCTTTCCTGCAAGTTGTAGGCAGATTTAAAAGGTTAAAAAAAGACATGTCATTTTCCTAGGTTGCTACTGAGAAATCTAGGAGAGGATAAGTTAAATCCTGAGTCAGTAATTTTAGGGCTGATGTACCAAGTGCTTGATCTCCTTTTCACTCATCCCTTTCTAGCATTGAGTCCCCTTGAAGACTGTCTATTTGCAAGCTTCACATTGCCAGAGCTAAAATATAGTCTGCTTGCTTTGGAAGGAACCAACTGGCCTTTTGGAGACTGTTCTAAAACTGAATGAACCACAGAGCTTTCTCTGATTTTAGTAGAGCCTTGAGTTCATGCCAGCCATTAATTGTTCTTTTGAGTTTCCTATGAAGGCCGAACTTGAGACTTGGCTTTCTCTTTTGCCATCTGTGAGCTACCACTTGTCCACATGTGATATGTAATAAGATTATTGTTCCAGGGAGCATCACTTTAATGTTTTTCATTTGATACTCCACTCTTGTAGGTTCCTTACTTTTGAGCTTCTAAAGACTGTGGGAGTAGACTATATGAGGACTTGGCTGACAGAGCTTAAACAAGACTGTTAGCTTGTAGGCTGGGCCCTCCAGCTCGTATTGTTGTATTTGGCTTACTTATGGGTAGATACATACAGACAGAGGGGCATTGCAAATGGCGACCCAGCTACCTAATTGAGTGCTCTTTTTTCTCCTAGCTTATTTCCAGCGATGCGGATGGAGCCATCCAAAGGGCTGGAAGATTCAGAGTGGAAAATGGCTCTTCAGATGAGGTGAGGAAGCTTCCCCAGTTTCCATATTGCCACCAAGCACATGATCGTAGCATGTGTGATGTAGTAGTGAACAGTTTGTGATGCTTCTTACCAAAGAAACTTCCCTAAGAGTAGCTTGGGAAGGAGTAAATAGAGCTTCAGAGCTTTGCTTGAAGCAGGCATGAAGGGAAAATGCCATTATGCTTTGTATGGAGGGTGCTCATGTGCTCTTTAAAATATCTGTAATGAAACCAAGTAGACACATGAAGGTGTTCTGCCAGCAACAAGACTAAAGAAAAATCCACAGCCACAATGCCCTTTGTGAATGGTCCCTGGAATCCCAGCTGTTGCCTTCTGCCAGGCTGCTCAGTTTGCCCTGCCATGGATTATATATGAGCATGGTCAGAGTCCAGGAGAGAGATGCAAAAAATTACTGTAAGTACAAAATGCTGTCTTTATTCAGAGAAGACACTATGAAAGGAGGCCATTATTATCTATCACTCCTTGAGCCCAGGCCTTCTTTCTGGTCTGTCTGGTCTTCCTTGCTGCAGGCCACAGGAACTCTCCTTGATTTTCTTTCTTCTTTGAAACTGCCACCTCCTGTTCTATTCCTTGAGTTCTGTCACCAGAACTACAGAGTTATATGTAAGTGTCCCAGTTTTTTTTTCTTCATTGCTGCCTCTTTGAAAGGTAGCTCATCACAGTGCTTCAGCACCCCCTAACTTATGAGTCAGACAAGCCTAGGTTCACGTACTTAGTTCTATGACCTGGGCAAATAACCCAGCCTTTCTAAGCCTTGGTTTCTTCATCTATAAAATGAAAACTGTCTCAGGATAATTGTAAGGATTCAGTGAGCTAAGCTTATAAAGCTATTAGTACTATGCCTAGCATATAGTAAGTATTCAATAATTGATGACTAAAATAGTAATAATGGGTATTGTTACTACCATAACTACTGCTATATTGCCATCTTTGCCATCGTGACTACCTTTTTAAGCAGATTCTTGAAAAAGGGCTATGATTTTAACCTGAAAGGCCATAGTATTTGGGAAGTAGTTGCTGATTTTTACCTTTGGCCTTAACTTAGCATACCCATTCACCCAGACATGGTACCCTCACCATTGTTGTGTGGCAGAGAGAGGTAATCTCATGTTGGGTTGGATCCCTGAATAGAATAGAATGTGGGCATACTTCTTATCCAGAATGATGTCAGCTGACCCACATAGAAGAAAGAACTCCCAGTGAAATTTGATTCTGGAAATTTCCCAAAAGTGGGAAAACAGTTCTCCCCAAATGGCCTCACTCCTGAGGTGAGACAGTCTTATCACCACCAACTCAGGCATCCAAGGGTGTCCCAGGAGGTAAGCCAGGAGTAGAAGCATTGAGTCCTCATTTTCCAGTGCTTGGGAAGCCAACAGCTACCATGCTGAGTTTCAACCTTGAGAACCTAAGTACCAGAGACCCTAGAGACTGCTGTACCCTCAAGATATCTTTCTGCTCCCAAAATTTTGCAGAACTTCAGCCCAGCCCTAAATGAACAAACTACACTGGACTTCCCCACCCCACGTAAGCACAATTCTAGCCCCTGCCAGGACCAGTGTCTGGAGGAAATCCACACCTCCCAAGAAAGATATAAATGGAGCCTTTGTGTGGTCCTAGGATAATTACTACAAGCTTTGGCCATCAGACACTGGTCACCTGGCTATGTCAGCTGGCCCTGCTATACACCAGAGAACAGGTTCTGGGGCCTGGTCAGGAATTGGAAATTGATTGTGGAGTGTCTGGATTAGAAGTGTCTAGAGCAAGGCTTCGAACCAGTTTGAACTGGTTCAGTCATGACCAGCAAAGCGAAACTGGAACAGACCTGGATTTTTACAATTTGGGCGCTCCAGAACAATCACCAGAACACGAAAAAATTACTGATCGAGGCCCTGGAATGGGAGACTTGGAAGAGGCGTAGTGAGCCCTTTCAGGAACTTGATGCATGAGACTGGATTATTGGCAGAACTGTGGAGAGCGACACACATTCAACGTGGTGCTGTCAGCTGCCATCTTTGAGCAGGGCACCTCTGTTTCTGACTCTGCTCAAAGTCTGATGGGCAAGAGATTTGGTTGCTATGCAACTCATACACTGCCCTTGTTTTCTAAGAGGGAGATTAGGTTTCTAGCAGGGCTTTGACCATAATTTTTCTATTTCTGGTTACTGTTCCAGTTCACCCAAATTTTAAATATTCGAATCTTTTCTGGTTTCACTTCCTCAGCTATGACTGAACTGGGAAGAACCAGTTTGAACCCCTGCTCTAGAGTCAGACTGCCCGGGTTCAAATCATGACTCCACAATTCACTAACAGCACTGTGGCCTTGACAGTTCATTTAACATCTTTGGAACCATTTGGTGGAATTGTTGATTTCACAAATCATTACAGTTTGTTGTGTTCAAAACACAGTTCTGTCTCAAATTGCTTCTCTGGGACATATGATAGCAAGGCTCACATTCTGTTTTAGATTTTGTTTCCACCAAAGCTACTGAGCATGAGCACTCGACTGGAACACCTTGGCTGTGTTTTATATTGATGTTCTTCATTTGACAGCTCCTGGCCGGTGTTAATACACAGCCTTAAAAGACCTTGGAGGAACCTGAGACCCAAAGGAGAAAAAAATGACATGCTTTGAGTTAGTTAAAGTAGTCAGTACATTAAAAGACTCACTATAGCTGCTTAAAAATGTTCAAACCCATGGACAAACTATATGAAGCTGTAAAGTAATTTCATTATTGGCTTACTTATCCTTTTATTATTGAGTTGTAAGAGTTCTTTATATACTCTGGATACTAGATCCTTATCAGGTATATGATTTGTAAAAATTTTCTCCCATTCTGTGGGTTGTCTTTTCACCTTCTTAATGGTGTCCTTTGAAACACGAAAGTTTTAATTTTCGTGATGTCCAGCTTATTTATTTTTTCTTTTGTTGCTTGTGCTTTTGGTGTCATATCTAAGAAACTATTGCCTAATCCAAAGTTGCTTGATTACTTTATCATTTGCTGTTTACATAAGATAATGTCAAATTTGTATTTTTTTAACATAGTGGGTATAATGGTTATATCATCTGTGATTGATAAGACTAATACGTGATTTTTTGTGAATCTATATCTCTTGTTTAGTATATGCTCATGGTGTACTATGTTTCTTTGTGTGCTTGGTTGCCTGATTATGTGCTATTTGTTGTTCTTGAGAAAAGAATTTTTAGGAGTAATAATGAGGTTTAGGATGAGTTGCCTTTCTTCAGAGAGGATTTGCATTTGTTTTTGTCAGACACCTTTAAACTAAATTCCCAGCTTGAGGCTTTCTAAAGTACCCAGGTGATGAAAGCTGGAGCTGCAAATGTATGTGAAGGCTTGCTTGTGGTCACAACACCTCAGAGACACGGCCCCGCTGAGTCTGCTCAGCATTGTGGCAACCTTCCTTGCAGTCCTTAGTGGTGGAGGCAGGGGTGGGGGTAGTTTTTTCTGGGTCACCCTTGCCCTGAATGTGTAGCCCTTTGGAATTCTAGCTTAAAATGGGGTGTGTCTCCGATTAGACTTACCTATTTCAGTGGGTCCTGGGATTTGATTATTTTCCCTTTTACCCCAAGAGGTCACCAAATCCCAAGTTCACTTTTGCTAGGATTGGCAAATGTCCTCAAGTTAAGAAGGGGCTCCCATGCTCCACTTACCTCTCTGGGTTCCCACTTGCTTTTCAGTTTTGGCTGGTGATTCCTTACTCTCTTGTAAGCTCTTCAGTGCTTTTAAGGAGATGATTCTAACATTTTTCTAGTACTTTTAGTTTTTTTCAGTGGGAGGGTTGGTTTGAATAACCTAGCCTGTCATTACCAAAAATGTAAGTTATATATTGGGAGTATTTTTCATGTGATACAAGTCATTCACTCAATACAAATTCGTAGAATCATTCCTCTGTGCCAGGTGGGCCAAACGTTAGTGATGCGATGAGCAAGACTGCTGTGGTCCTGCCCTCGTGGACTTACAGACTAGCAGGGGGAGCAGCAAATAAATAAATATACATAGAATAATTGCAAAATGTGGTAACTACTCTGGATAAAACAAACGGGCGGGGACCATGGTGCAAAGTAACAGGAAGAGCCCTCCATTAGATGGAGAAGGCCTTACCAGAGACGTCACAGTGAGGCCTCTGAGCTGTGCTTCTCAGACTATCTGTAGTGAAGGACCTGCTTTTTTATTTCCAATCGTTATGGTCCCTCTATGCATGACTAGTATGCAGTGCCTACCTCATGCAATTTACCAGTGAATTCGATAACACACAGTGTGGTCTGGACTCTGTTTAATGAGATGAATCTGCCGAGCACATACTTAGATGTCACAGTAATGTCAAATTGCTATGAAAGTTTCTAAATGCTTGCTCTCAATTCCTGTATACCTCATCAGGAACTGGGAAACAGTTTGTGGATTGGCACTTATCCATGGGCCATACCTTCAGTAGCACTGCCTTAGTGTTCATCTAGGATGATCGCCTACCAATGCATGAATAACCCACAACAACTTTGCTAACCGTCAGTTGATCAGTCCCTGCTTGAACATACATTCTTGCTACTCCCTAAAGCAGTTAATTCCATTTTTTCTGCATCCCTAATTGTTAGAAAGTTCTTTTTTATTGAATGAAATTTATCTGTCTATATTTTTGACTCAGGGTTTCTATTTATATACTCCGAAGGCCTATAGTGTAAGTCTGAGCCCTCTTCAATCTGATAAGCCTTCAAACATTTGAAAACATCTGCTGTTTTTTCTCTTAAGACATGGAATCAGTTCTACTCATCATCACCCTTGTTGCTGTTCCTTGAACACATGTGAGGTTGTTAGTGAACTTTTTAAACTGAAGTGCTCAGAAGCAAACCCATTACTCTGGGTACCTCCAGACAGGCACAAAATAGAGCAGTCTTGTCCCCATCCTTGCTTTGGAACTCTACCTCTGTATATAAAGCCTGACAACTCATAATGAACCTACAATATCTAACACTTCCTCCACCAGTCTTTGTCACATGTGCTACTCTTTGACTATGGGGGGCATCATAGTATAGTGGAGACAAGTTTGGAGTCAGAAAACCTGGCTTCTTAGCTCTACCACTTACTAGTTTTTGACTCAACATTGCTGAACCTCAATTTGTAGCAGCTGGACTTCTCCACCCTATACCTGTGCAATTTGTATTTTGTACCTAAGTGTGGGACTTTGCATTGTCCACATTGAATTTAATCTCATTAGTGTGCCCCTAATTGTCAAGAGTTTTTTTTTGACATCCTGAGTCTGTCACCTGTCTTATTAGCTAACCCACTGAGAAGCTTTATATCATCTTTAGATGTACTTATCCTGCCATCTGTGTGTTCATTCAAATTATTAATTAAAATGAAAGTGACCCTAGGGTGGATCACTGGAGACCTCCGTTACAACTCACTTGTATGTACCAATTAGTATATGGTGGAGCAGAGGGGACAGTCTTTCAGCTTTTTACAAATCTGTCTTCCTTAGCATGGGGAAGATTCTCTTATATACTGTTGGAGGATATGTGAATTGCTATAATCTTTTGGGAGGGCAGTTAGCAATAACCCTCTAAATTAAAAATGCACATACCATTTGGCTAGCAGTTCTAGTGCTAGGATGTATATTGTAACATTATTTAAAATAGCAAAAACTGGAAACAACCTCTGTTTCCACCAGTAGAGGAATGGTTATATAAATCATGGTACATTTATACGTAATGAAATGCTTAGTAGCTATTAAGTTATTAAATTAAAATAAAATTATAAGAGGTATATGTTCTACCATAGAAAAATATTTAGGATACAGTGTTAGACATAAAAGCAAGTTCCAAAATGACTTATATAAACCATCCCATTTCCTAAAAAACAAAAAATTAAGTATGCTTGTGAACACATAAAAAAATTCTGAAAGAATGCATAAGGATTTAATAGGAATTGCTTCTGGAGAATGGAAGTGGGAGATCAGGAGAGAAGTTGGAGGACATTATTTTTCCACTTTATGCCCTTCTAGATTGTTTGTTATAGTGTCACTATGAGTTAGAATCGACTCGATGACAAGAGGCTTTTTTTTTTGGTTTTAAATTATTTACATATTTTATAAGTCTATATTCACTTCAGGAGCCCTGATGGTGCAGTGGTTAAGCATTTGGCTGCTAACCAAAAGGTCTGCAGTTGGAATCCACCAGCCACTCCTTGGAAACCCTCTGGGGCAGGTCTGCTCTGTCCTATAGGGTCGCTATAAGTCGGAATTGACTCCATGGCAACAGGTTTGGTTTTGGTTATATTCACTTGAAGTGTTTAAAGACAAGAATCTATGTCACTGTTAAAACGAACATAGTAGATCCATAGATACAGACAGAAAGATTTTCAAGATATTTTCTTGAATGAAAGAAAACAAGTTTCAGTGTAATATCTACACTACTGTCCCATTTATGAAAACATATTATGTGTGTATATGTGTTTGTGTGTGTACACGTATCTGTGTGTGTGTATAAAAGTAAAACACATCTTTGTAAATGCATAAAAAGATCTGGGACTATCCAAACCAGTTTGATAACGTGATTATAACAGGGAAAGGAAGTGTGGATTGGGCCATGGAGGATGGGAGAGAGAAAAGGATCTGAATTTTTGTGCGGTTTTGCTTTTTTACAATCAGCTTATATTCACATTTATGTTTATAATTTAAATTTTTTTATTTTTTAAAAAATTCGTTTTCCCCTACTACCAGTGTTATCTCAGCAATTTAACCTATGAACTGGAGTAAAATCAGTTCAATACATTCATTCGTTTATTGAACTTATTCTGCAATAGACTTTATGAGAAATCACAGGCATTATAAAAAACTATGATCTCACTGTAGCCTGGGTGTTTGTATTATATAGAACCCTGCTTAACGTCAAATATTAGAGAACATTCAGATAAGATCAGAATTATATAGGGATTTTTATCAAATTTTTCTGAAAATATATTAGGCAGATTCAGTCTCACTCCTTCAAATTCCACAAGTATAAATGGGATATAAGAGATAATGAAGGCAACAAGGAGCTTTTTTTTATTTTTCATTTTTCAGTGAGAAATTCTTTTTTTTAATTGTGCTTTAGGTGAAAGTTTACAGCTCAAGTTAATTTCTCATACAAAAATTTATACACATATTGTTATGTGACAGTAGTTACAATCCCTATAATGTGACAGCACACTCCCCCTTTCCTCGCTGGATTTCCTGTGTCCATCCAGCCAGCTCCTGTCCCTTCCTGCCTTCTCATTCTCCTTCCGGACAGGAGCCGCCCATTTGATCTCGTGTATCTGCTTAAACTAAGAAGTACACTCTTCACGAGTATTATTTTATGTTTTATAGTCCAGTCTAATCTTTGTCTGAAGAGTAGGCTTTGGGAATGGTTTTAGTTCTGGATTAACAGAGCATCTGTGGGCCATGGCTTCTGGGGTTCCTCTAGTCTCAGTCAGACCATTAAGTCTGGTCTTTTTTTACAAGAATTTGAGTTCTGCTCCACACTTTCCTCCCGCTCCGTCAGGGACTCTCTGTGGCGTTCCCTGTCAGGGTGGTCATTGGTGGTAACCAGGCAACATCTAGTTCTTCTGGTCTCAGGCTGATGGAATCTCTGGTTTATGTGGCGCTTTTGTCTCTTGGGCTAATATTTTCCTTGTGTCTTTTGTATTCTTCATTCTCCTTTGCGACAAAAAACTTTTGTGGGCTTGGAATTTGATGCAGAGATTATTCAGGAGTTCTTAAGTCTCAGGACTCATTCAGCACTGTGGGCGTGTACTGGCATGTCTGCAGCATAGAAGAATTTGAGTTCGTTATTCTCCATAATACCTTTTAGTAAATGTTTACCTGAATGGGCATAAAATAAGTGTAGGTGTTTGCCATGTTAAGCTTTAGTTATCTGGAAAATATACTTATCAGAATATTTCCTCCTAACTTTCTTTCTTTTTTTGAAAGAAAGCACTCACTTTAATAACACCAAGAAACACAATTGTTTCCTTCTCTTATTAAAATTGTTACAAGAATTTTGACAAGCTTTATTCTTTCATTTCAAAACTATACTTGACATTACTGAGAATTTTCTGAGAAAGTATTGATTTATTTCAGAAGAAAAAGAACTACACATTTTAAACAAAATTTTAAATACAATGAATTTTTCCTTTTTTATTTTTTTAATTTTTTATTGTTGTAGTTTACATGAAGTTTACGTTTCAAGTTAGTCTCCCATACAAAAATTTATACATACATTGTTATGTGACCCTAATTGCTCTCCCCATACTGTGACAGCACACT
>NW_004443974.1:11715775-11717006 GCF_000243295.1 Trichechus manatus latirostris
AGCCACCTGAATATCTTCTTTGGCAGAGTGCCTGTTCATATCCTTTGCCCATTTTTTAATTGGGTTATTTGTCTTTTTGTTGTTGAGTTTGCAGTATCTTGTAGATTTTAGAGATTAGATGCTGATCAGATTTGCTGTAGCCAAAATTTTTTTCCCAGTCTGTAGGTTGTCTTTTGACTCTTTTGGTGAAGCGTTTTGATGAGAATAAGTGTTTGATTTTTCGGAGCTCCCATTTATTTGGTCTCTCTTCTGGTGCGTGTGCATTGTTACTTATGGTTCGTATTGTGTTTATGCCGTGTATTAGGGCTCCTAGCATTGTCCCTATTTTTTCTTCCATGATCTTTATCGTTTTTGGTTTTATATTTAAGTCTTTGATCTATTGTGAGTTAATTTTTGTGCATGGTGTGAGGTATGGGGCTTGTTTCATTTTTTTGCAGATGGATATCAAGTTATGCCAGCACCATTTGTTAAGAAGACTGTCTTTTCCCCAGTTAATGGACTTTGGGCCTTTGTCAAATATCAGCTGCTCATAAGTGGATGAATTTATGGCTGGATTCTCAATTCTGTTCCATTGGTCTATGTATCTGTTGTTGTACCAGTACCAGGCTGTTTTGACTACTGTGGCGGTATAATAGGTTCTAAAATCAGGAAGTGTGAGGCCTCCCACTTTGTTCTTCTTGAGTAATGCTTTACTTATTCAGGGTCCCTCCCCTTTCCATATGAAGTTGGTTATTTATTTCTCCATCTCATTAAAAAATGCCAGTGGAATCTGGATTGGGGTTGCGTTGTATCTGTAGATCGCTTTGGATAGAACTGACATTTTCACAATGTTGGGTCTTCCTATCTATGAGCAAGGTATGTTTTTCCACTTATGCCAGACTCTTTTGATTTCTTACAATAGTGGCTTGTAGTTTTCATTGTATAGGTCTTTTATGTCTCTGGTTAGATTTATTCCTCAATATTTTATCTTTTGGGGGGCTATTCTAAATGGTATTGATTTGGTGATATCCTCTTCAAGGTTCTCTTTTGTTGGTGTAAAGGAATCCAACTGATTTTTGTATGTTTATCTTGTATCCTGAAACTTTGCTGAAATCTTCTCGTAGTTCCAGTAGTTTTCTTGTGGATTCTTTGGAGTTTTCTGTGTATAAGATCATATCATCTGCAAATAGAGATACTTTGACTTCTTCCCTACCAATCTGGATGCCCTTTATTTCTTTCTCTAGCCTAATTG
>NW_004443974.1:11729858-11734553 GCF_000243295.1 Trichechus manatus latirostris
AAAAAAAAAATTCTGTATGGGAGACTAACTTGAAATGTAAACTTCATTTAATTACATCAATTAAAAAAAGGACTAAAAAAAAAATCAATGAGCTGTACGCTTAATATTTGTAGACCTTAATAAAAATAAATAAGGAAAAATATTTTTGAAGGCAGGTTTAAGTTTAATAAAATTAACATTGCTTTTCAGAGAAAAATTGGATTTTAGATTTTATGTTTATGTTAACAGAAAGAAAAGCCAGACTTATTTAGGTTTGCAGCAAAAACACGAATATAACCTAATAGAAATAATCAGAATACCAGTGTAGTAGCCAGAAATGGGACAACCTCTGGCTGTCGTCTGCAAACCAGTCTGCAGGATGGACCTTGCCCCTTCTACCCAAATGGAACCAGCACATCATCAGAAATTGGGGCTCATTTTCAGTCATTCTTCTGAAGTCCTAGGCAGAGGGTGGTTTTGCTCAGTCTCCGTTTCTTTTGTCATTTTCTGTGTATATTCTTGTCCTTACACCTCATCATATGTGCTTTTAACAAGGGATAAGAAGTGTCTGGCTCTGCAAGACTCACAACTTTTTGGTGTTGGGTGTTTTCTCCCATTTTAGTTAAGTATTCAGTGAAGATGAAAGTTAAATAGGTACTTTTTTAATCATTAAAAGAACTCATAATTGACAGTTTGTACTGGATAAGGTTTATGGCATGCTACTGGCTAGAGTCCCTTCTCTCACCCTGAGACCCCGTGCTGCATCTTGGCCCTCTCCATGTTATTCCATTTTGCAGTCACCAGCAGTCGTTCAGACCTCTGGGAGGGAGTCAGGCAAATTCAAGTGCTTCAGTAGGCCTAGGGTAGGGGGACCATTTTCTATGCCATTGAACTCCTTTGGCAGTCTGGTGAAGCCTGTAGACTCCTTCTCAGAATGTTTCAAATGCAAAAAATAAAATACATAGGATTACCAAGGAAAACAATTATACTGAAATAGAGTCATCAATTTACAACAGAGTAATATGTGTACTTTTTTAAAAATTAATACATTAAGTACAAAAATCCAGCAGCAGGTCTAATAATGCGATGTGTTGAACCCCTTTTTTATAGCCTTTCTCACCATGGTCATGTAACGCCCACCAAATGACTGGGTGAGACTATGCAAATGAGGTGCTTATGGCCCACCAAGGGGATTGGATAGCTTGCTAATAATGCAAGTAAGGTGTGCGGCACCCTTTTGGGGGTGGGACCATGCAAATAAGGTGTATGGAACCCTAATGAGGGAATTAGTCAGTTTTGCCATCCTCCAGGCTTAAAATGAGCCATCTCAAAGGTGGAAGGAGGGGACCACACTACTACCAAGAAAGAAGAGGTAGGAATGGAGTGTCCTTTGGACCTGGGATCCCTACCCTGAGAAACTCCTAGACCCGGGAGACAGAGAGAGAGCTATTAACACCAGAGACGTCTAGAAGTAGCAGCAGGGAAGAGGCAGCAGAACCACGAGACCAGCAGGAGAATGCATGGTGGGCTTCCCGGCCCACGGAACGAGAAAGCTGAGTGCCTTCAGGCAAGAGGCTTGCTGATGGAGTGAGGTACCTTCAGGCACTTGTCAGCAGAGCTTAGCTGATGACCCATGGAGCTAGAGAGCTGAGTGCCTTTGGGCCGAGGCTTACTGGTGGAGTGGGATGTCTCTGGGTACTTACTGGTGGAGCAAAAGAGCTTTGTAACACTTGCCCAAGTGGGACAGAGGCCAAGCGGAGAAGCCGAGGGCCAGAGAGAGGCCTGCCTGCAGGCACAGCTTAGAAGAAGCTGTCATGATCGAAGAACTGTATCCTGAGTCCTTCTTGATCCTGAGTTGTAACTTGCTACTTCTCTAATAAGCCCCATAACTGTGAGTGTGGTCTGTGAGTTGTGTGTGGCCATTGCAATGAATTACCAAACTCAGCAGAGAAATAGAGAGTGCCGTGGGAGGGATGACTAGTGTCAGAATTGGTAAAAAGTTTGGAGAGAGGAAGTATGTCGACCTCCGCTTCATAGGAATCAGCCTTGGACTGATGCTTTTGGTGATTCTCCCCCATCGTGAAGTTAGAGGAAGTCAGACGCCCCTGCTACACCATTTTTACAAATTTAACTACTGTAATTTTGAAGCAGTGAAAAGTGTACACAGTTTTTCTAGATATCTGCAATTACTATAATGTGTTCTGAAAATATATGTGATTTCTGTTGGTGACATGGTTACTAGAACTATTAGTTTTACTGTAATTTTTTGCATACATTCATAACTGAATGAAACACTAAATTTCAGTTAGCAGTTAGGGAAAATAAAGGTGTCTTCCCCCTCCCATCCAAGTTTACGCCCCTTCCCTCAGATTGTTTTAGGGCCCCTGGTATACAACATTGATTCTCAAAGTTCACTATTCATCAGAATCACCTGGGATGCTTGTTAAAACACAGATTCTAGGGCCCCACCCAAAGATCCTGATTAGGAGGTCTAGAGTGGAGCAGAGAGCACATTTAACAAATTTGAGACGCACTAGGCTTAGATCTGGCACTGCTACCCAAAACTTCTCTGTGCCCCTGCAGGCTTGAAGGCACCAGAGGCTTAAATGTACTGGTGAGTTAGAAGTTGGCAGGTCTCTGCTGATGCTTTCTAGGATCCAGGGCTTTGGGACCATGACACCAACCACCGTGGAATCTGACTGACTAAGGCTGAAGTTCCTTGGCTGGACCCCACCTATGTCTGGTCAGCTGATGCTGAAACTGCCTGGTGGACCCCAGGGTGGGTGCCCCAGCTGCATGCTGCCTGGTGGCATAGTGGAAAGAACTGTGAACTAGGAGTACTGCCAACAGTTTATGGTTATAAAATGAATAGCTGTTAATAATGAATCTTCCAGAAATTCTACAAGGAACAAAATCCAATTATATGCTCTTCTAGAGTCACCAAAACAAACACCAAAAGGTCAGAACTAAAAGGCAGCATCTTGAACATATGATCAAAATTAACGTCACCAATGAGGGGCAGATGTATATCTTGAAATATGATAACCTGAGCAGAACAAGTATCACTTTTATAGTATTCCAACCAGGTATGCATAACCTGAATTGAATCATGGGGAGACATCATAAAAACCCAAAATGATGTTTAAAAAAAGAGGCAGAGGGGCTGTGTTCTTCAAAAATGTCAGTGTCATAAAAGACAAAGTCTGTGGGGATATTCCAAATTAAGAGACTCAAAAGATGCATGACAATTAAATGATCCTGTACTTAGGGGGGGTAGATGCTTTAAAGGACATTGTTAGATCAGTTGACAAAACTGGAATATGGATGGTAGATTAAAAGTATTGTATCAATGTTAAATTTATGAAAGTTGATAAAACTGTATTGAGGTTATATAAGAAAATATCCCTATTCTTGAGAAATAACACACTGAAGTATTTAGTGATAAGGGCTGTTATGTATGCATCTTACTCTCTAATGGTTCAGAAAAAATGTGTGTGTGTGTGTGTGTGTGCACGTGCGTGTATGTGTATAGAGAGGGAGAGAGAACAAATGATAAAGCAAATGGAGTGAAATGTTAACAGAAAGTGAATCTGGTAAAAGGGTATGTACATGCTCTTTGCAGTATTCTTATTCTTGCAACTTTTACAGAAGTTTAAAATTATTTCCAAATGAAAATTTATATCGGATATAAATTTTTCTTGAATTTTTAAAATCCAGCTGTATATATGTGTGTGTGATCAAAATTAACACACACATATATATAGCTGATTTTTAAAAATTCAAGAAAATCCAATAAAATCACAGTAATATTAAGAAATTTTAACCTATATTTTTACTCTTTGCTAGATGAGAAAGACTGGAAATTTAAAAAAGGATACGGAAGATGAATATAATCATTTAAAAAACCAAAATTCAAAACCAAATAAATAAGTTTGTTTGAAACTGGTTTCAGTTCCAGCTCTATTTTCTTATTATCTCCGCAACCTTAGGCAGCAGACTTGAACACTCTAAGCCTCAAATTCCTCATCTGAAAATAAGGAGATAAAATAGAATCTATTTTACCATCTCACCCCGGTGTTACTGGCATGAATCAAAAAAACTGGAAATAACAAATGTTGGAGAGGCTGTGGCGAGATCAGAACTGTTATGCACTGCTGGTGGGAATGCAAAATGATGCAACTATTTTGGAAAACGATATGGCGCTTCCTTTGAAAGCTAGAAATAGAAATACCATATGATCTGACAATCCCACTCCTAGGAATATATCCTAGAGAAATCAGAGCTGTCACATGAATAGACATATGCACACCCATGTGCATTGCAGCATTGTTCACAATAGCAAAAAGATGGAAACAACCTAGATGCCCATTTTAAACAAACTCTGGTACATACACACAATGGAGTACTATGCAACGATAAAGAACAATGATGAATCTGCGCAGCATCTCATAACATGGATGAATCTGGAGGGCGTTATGCTGAGTGAAATAAGTCAATAACAAAAAGACAAATATTGTATGAGACCACTACTTTAAAAACTCATGAAAAGGTTTACATACAAAAAAAAAAAAAAAACAATGTTTGATGGTTATGTGGGTGGGGAGGGGTGAGGGGGAGACACTAAATAGACAATAGATAAGTGGTAACTTTGGTGAAGGGTAAGACAGTACACAGTACTGGGGAAGCCAGCACAACTTGTACAAGGAAAGGTCATGG
>NW_004443974.1:11735066-11769149 GCF_000243295.1 Trichechus manatus latirostris
GTCATGGGGTTGTTAACCAATGTCATAAAACAATATGTGTACTAAGTGTTTAATGAGAAACTATTTGTTCTGTAAACCTTCATCTAAAGTACAATTAAAAAAATTTTAAAAAATAGAATCTATCTCATAAAGTTGGTGATGGTGGTTATGGAGATAATGCATATAAAGTGCTTAGCCTAATACTTGGCCACGCAGAGCTCTTTCAGTGAATGTCCAGAGCAGTGAGAAGGCCAGAACGCTTCCTAATTCATTTTATAAGGTAACATAACCCTGAAAGCATGACAGAGGTACATACAGGAAAAAAAACCTGTAGACCCATTTCATTAACAAATATGATATGTAAGTTGTTTTTTAAAATCTAGCAGTGTTTTAAAAGAATAATACACCATAATCTAGTAGGATTCATTCCAATAATTAAGAACCATTCAGCATCAGAAGAGCTATTACTATAATTCATTACATTAGTATGATTTCCCTCCATTTAACCTATTCTCTCAATAGTTGCCAAAAAAGCTTTCAATAAAATTCAATAATTACTCCTGGGGTCGGGGGGGAACCTCTTTGTAAACTAGGAATTGAAGAAAACTTCTTCAATGTGATAAAGCATCTGACCACAAATACCTAGTAAATCAATAGAGGCATGTCAAAATCAGAAAAGTATGTACCATTAGTCTGTCTTATATCCCTGGGTGGTGTAAACGGTTAAGTGCTTGACTGTTAGCCAAAAGGTGGTCGTTTCGAACTCAGCCAGAGGCGCCTCCGAGGACAGGCCTGGCAGTCTGCTTCCAAAAGGTCACAGCCTTGAAAACCCTATGGAGCAGTGCTGCTCTGTACACATGGGGTTGCCATGAGTCAGAACTGACCCCATGACAACTAACAACAACAACAATATACACGGTACAGTGTAGAGATCAGTGGAGTTTCAGTAGAGTAACATCCAGTCATTCAGAAAAATTGCTAACACAGTCGCAGCCCTGATCATCCAATATCCAAAAGTTTACTGTAAAAGTAATGTCTAATAAAGATGAGGAAAGGCAGAGTGTTCAGTAAGATACTTGGTAAACTTTGGAGAAAATGGATCTTTACCTCATGGTATACATCAAAATGAATGTTAAATAGACTAAAGAGTGAAATATAAAAGTGAAACCATAGAACACGTAGAAGAATATAGGGGTGAATAGTTTTATAATACTGGGATATAGAAGACTTTTTATATAATGATACTAATGGGAGATGCTTTAAAGGGAAAAACTTCAGAAAATTCCTTGCATAGCATTTTTAAAACATCCATGTGCTCAAAATTAAATAAAGTTTGAAAATAAAAATTCAAGTAAATTGTTGCACCCTATTTAAAAGACTATTATAAACCATTAAGAAAACAAGTACAATGATCAGAAAACTAACAACATAAACAGGTAACTCGTAAGATTTGTAAATGTTCATTAAAAATATGAAGAGAATGTTCAATGAAACTGGTATGCAAAAAAGCGCTAATAAAAACAACACTGAGATTATATATTTGCCATTAAATTGTAAAGATTAAATGTCAAGAGTATAGAGAGGGGGAATCCTTCAGCCATTGCTGGTGGACTATAATTTTGAACTATAATCTGGTATTCCTACATGTCAGGTTAGGATTATATAACAAATCCTTAATAATGTGCGTATCTTTGCCAAAGCAACTTCTAAGAATTTATCCTAAGGAAATAATTGGTCAAGTAAGTATGCAAATATGGAATTAAAAGACGTTCATCACAACCTTATTTACAGTAACAAAAAATTAGAAGCAGCCTAATTGTCCAATATTGTTAAATATTATATTTATCCATATAATAGAAAATTATATAGCCATTAAGATAAATTATAGACATATATTTATTGACATGGAAAAATGTATTAAGTGAAAAGAGCAAGTTATAAAACTGTATATTCATTTTGGTAAGAAAAATACATACATATAAACACATAGGAAAAAAATTAGAAGAAACTATACCAAAACATTAATAATGGTTCTCTTTGGATGGAAGATTCAGATTATTCATGAAGTTTCCCCATAATTTCTACGTTCATTAAGTTATTTTTATAATAATTTCTTTAGATTCTGCAAAGAATATGAACCTGAACAAGATGCTGCAGAGATGTATTCTCGGTGAAATGTGTCTATTACAGGGGTAACAAGCAGAAAGGGGTTCCTCCTGGGAGTACCAACTCCCAAATATTGTGGATACTTTGGACCAGAAAGAGAGACACTTTATATACTCAAACCAAGTTAGAAATAGCTGAACTGGCTGATTCACTTAGTTCTCTTTCCTATACCCCTTGGACCTCCAGAGTGCCTCTGTGACGTAAACTTAGACTGGACGTCTTTCCTAATGAGAACGTGGTTACAGCTGTTGCTTGTACACCATAAACAATGATTTTTCTACTTCTGTGGCCCATGGTTCATTGCCAGCTGTTTGACTTCTTGTTTGCTTTCTGAATAAGCCTCTTCATGGCACAACTTTGTTCCATTACAGAATGCAACTCCTCTGCCAGGTACTTGGCGAAGAACAGACGTGCACTTAGAGAACCCAGAATACCACACCAGATGGTATTTCAAGTATTTTTTAGGACAAGGTAATTATGCCATTATAGTGGTTGGGAAGAAAGGATATTCAAAGTGAAAGTCTGTGATGGTGTAATTTCTTGTACCCTATATGAGAGAAACGAACCAACTTAGGGACACTAATGGCATGCCATGTCACTTCAAATTCAGTAGTAAGCTTTGTAAATTAACAAATTCTGTTCAGAGTTTCAGCCCTAAGAGTTCTTCTTGTAATTTTTTTTCAGCCAATTGTTTTCATTGGGGGAGGGTTTAGGGCAGGGCTAGATCATCTTAAGGAGTGACTTTAAAGATAGAAGAATTTGCAGGTGGAAAAACAACTTTGGACTTAACGAGATAAGTACCCTACTTATAGTGGGTTCTAAGCACTTAATTTAAGGCTATGAGGCAGAGAGTTGGTTCTCTCATCTCCTGACCTAATATAATAAAGAACTAGAGAGGTATTAGACTGTAGGCTCTGGTGTCATTCATTCATCAGCAACAAGTATTTATTTAGCACCTACTCTGTTCCAGGTACTACGCAGAGCAACAGGAATATAGTCATGATACCTGCCCTCATAGAGGTTATAGGATTAGAATCCTAGTTATACCATTATTAACCATCGGCCTTTAGACTAGTTACTCTGTACTTCTCTAAGACTCAGTTTCCTTATCTGTAAAGTGGGGGTATTACTAGTACCTACTTAGTCGGTCTGAAGAGAACCTTCAATGAGATAATGCAGAAAAAACACTAATCCTAGTGCCTGGCATAGCAAGACATTAATAGCTAGGTGCATTTGAAGTGAAGGACTCAAGTGAACATATATAGAAAGGCAAAAACAGGGGAGTAGCTAGTGACACAAGATATTGGGAAAGGAAGAATAATCACTATTGATGGGTTAGAAATGAGAGAAATTGCTTATCAGGCTAATACATTTGTTTGTAGAAGATACGATGATTGAGCTATAAAATGAGAAATTAGATCCAAATGATATCTTTTTTAAAAATCTGATTCTATATTATTTTAAGAAGTTCATTTATTTGGCAAAGCATAATTTATTTGGGTGGGAGAGACTGTGAAAGCATTTATAAAAAAGAAGAAATCAGCAGGAAAGATATAATCTTCCCAAGATGCTTGAAAGCATAATGCCTGGAGCACAGTGGTAACTTTAGAGAAAAACAATGCCTTCCATCACAAGTAACAGAAAACCTGACTCAAACTGGCTTAAACAGTAAGAAACATAACAAGAAATCCAGAGGTCAGGCAGGCTCCAGGGTTGGTAGATTCAGAAGCTCAGTGATGTCATCAAGGGCCCAGATTCTTTCTCTTTCTCTGTTTCCCCATCCTTAGTATGCCAACTTTACCCTCGGGTGCAGCAATGCCAGGCATCACTTCTAGACACTACTATATCCAGAGGAAGAAGGAGGCCGTCTTTAGGAGTGAAGAAATCTTTGTAGAAGCCACTTGGCAGATTTCTCCTCCTGTCTCATTGGCCAGAATTGGGTCACAGGTTCATTCCAGAACCAGTCATTGTCAAGGAGAATGGGTGTGCATGATCAGTGTAGAGTGATGAGGTTCTATCAAGAGTTTGGGATTATTGTTCCCTGATCACGGGAAAGGGCTAGATATCACTGGAAATGTCCACTACTACCTACACCTAGAGGAACCAGTTTAATTCTCACTGTTCTAAACCTGTTTCTTTTCCAGTCCATCAGAATTACATTGGAAATGATGCAGAGAAGAGCCCCTTCTTCTTGTCTGTGACCCTTTCTGACCAGAACAATCAGCGTGTCCCTCAATACCGTGCTATCCTTTGGCGGAAAACAGTAAGTAACTTTGGCTTGCACTAGGCATTTCATCACCATTCCAGAGTTTAATTAGCATCGTTGTCACAGTGGCTCAGGTAAGCCTTTTTCTGTGAGGTTCTTTGAGTTTGGATATTCTAGGATTATACTGTTCAGAGATGGGAACTTCAAACTCTGAATTCAACAGCAACGTTCCCTTTGTAAGACACTAATCAGACATATACACTTCTCTCAATCTTTGGCTCTCGGAATATAGAACTATAATTTATAGAGTATATGAATTCATTAACTTCAGCAGTTTCTAATACTGAAATAGATGAACAGGCTTATCATCAACTAAAAGAAATAAAATTTATTAGAAGTCTACAATAATATTATATGGGTACAGCCCATGTGGTGCTCCTGTTTCCATGAGTCACTCAAACAGTCAAGCACTGAATCAGCTGTGCGTCTAGAATTTTAGGTTTAGCTCCCTTTGATCAATTTTCCAGGATAGAAAAACAACTCTAGACTCAACAAGGCAAGTGTTCTGCCTCGAGTACGTTCTGAACACTTTGTTCAGGCCAAGGAGCTAAAGGAAACCCTTTCAACTGAGAGATGCAGGTCTTTCTTCAACTCAGGAAAGTTTTCTTATGCTATGTTCATTGTTGTTGCTTTTTCTCTTTTCTGAATTCTTTTTCTAGTAATTCTTATGTTCAATCTATGTCTTTCATCTTTTCTCATTGTTTTCTTCTCTTGGTATTTATTTCCTCTTTGCTTCTGGGAGAATTTTTACAGGGACAGTGTGGTGCACCAGGAAAAGCAAAGGATTTGGAGTCGAGCAAACTAGGTTCAAATTACCTCAATAACAGACTCATTTTGTATGAATTTGAGAAAATTGCTTATGCCCTCTGAGCCTCATTTTCTTCTTTGTAAAATGGAGAAAGTACCAGGCTGTAGCTTACAGAATGATCAGGATTAAAGATCTCATTACAGTAAATGAGCTCGTGTTTGAAAATCCACATTTACCCAATGTCCCAAATCATCAAATCTTAAACCGATTAGATGCCTAAAGGATAAACGTTTAGTCTTGAATTGGTGAGTACGGTGTTTGATTGTGAAGCAATAAAACCACACTTAGAAAACGTTAGTCATTTTATCTGGTGGTCCCATTTTATGGGTATGTTTGTTGAAATCCAGTATTTTAATAATTGCGTGCTGATTTTTATCTCAGCTACATAGTGTATTGAAAATTGTTACGTAGATCTTTTTATGGAAGACATAATATAGAAACTTTAAAAAACAGTAAAGAAAAAACAAAAGCAAAAAACAGTAACACACACATGTAAGCATACATGCACATATATATAGCAATAAAGCAACAACTTCGAAAAGCCCAGAAAAACTTTCTAGGAACCACTACAGAGTAAACTGTGGTTAGGAAATTTTTGTAAAGGTTAAGAGTAGTAATAATAAACATTTACTGAGCACTTACTATATGCCAGGCACTAAGTCCTCCAAATGCATTATCTCAATAGAGGTTATTGTACTCAGGAAGGTTAAATGGCATGGCCAAAGCCACATGCTTGTAGGTAGCAGACCAGGCAGAACCCAGGTCTGAATGGTCAAGCTGTCACCACTGTAAATCATTAGTTATATATGTAATTTTTTTGACTCATGCTATTTCTCTCTCTAGACTTTGAGCCCCATGGAAGTAGGGACATGTCTGCGTTGTTCTCAATATCCCCACCACCTAGCCCAGTGCCTGGCACATAAGAAGCTCAATAAATATTTGTCAAATGAATTAATGAATATCACCAAAGTTCAGCTTAAACTGTATGCTATGCTGTCTCTATTTATATAAACTTCCATGTTATGTTCCAGAAATTTTTCTTTTTCTAAGCAGGTTTAAAGTTAAAATCTGTTTAAAGTAAAATAGACTTAGGTCTTACTCATGAATTATTTCCTGCAAAAGAGTTTTGGCACTTTCCCCCTTCCCCAACCACTGTAATTGGGGTTAGTCTTGCCATCAGCATAGCTGTACTTGAAGCAAAGTTTATGCAACAGTTTTAGAAGAGAACGCTGGAGAACTGCGAGCCAGTTTTTCCTCAAGTGCATGCATGATAGTCTTTTCTCATTATTCACCTATTGAGAAGTGACAGTGCCTTCTTCCAAAACCTCTTATCTTCTGCACCAGGCAGGCTGTTTTCTGGCCTACTTTTTTTTTTTTTTTTTAACTTATTTATTTTATTTGCTAATTACAGTATTCCAGCCTCTTCTGGTTTAAATATTCTCTTTGGGATGACTCTGTCTCTTTTGGGCAAACGATCAGTCTTTTCAGATTTCTTCCTTCTCCTCCTACTCTTTTTGAAGTTGATATTTGGGGACATGGGGAGAGGGTTTATGAGATTTCACGGTGGCAGAACAGGACCTTGGATCCACATGGCGTCTTTAGGGTTTCTGCTGGTTTCTGCTATGGAGTGGCTGGTCTAGTCTCTGAACTAGCAACCACAGAAATATAACTGGCCCCTCTGACTTTTGGGTCATTGGGAAGCACCTGTCCCTAAAATTCATAGTCCTAGCCATTTACCCCTTATTATGAAGTCACGACATGTTGTGAACTCTTTGACCTGGTCTGAGGTCTCTGCTAGTCTCTGAGCCTCTCAGCAGCTCGCTGGGGCACATTCCTGCAAGCCTCGGTCAGATGTGAGGGGGCAGAAACACTGCTTCAGGCCCAAGGCTCTAATCTTTCTGGTCATCAGCTCTCGTAGCTACTGAGTTACTGCCCCTCACCATGTTAAAATAGGTGCTATGTGGACTTCAAGATTCCTGTGGAAGGCCGTGTGTGGGAAGTGGGCCTCTAATCCAAATATTCTTAGCTACTTCCAGGTCTTATTTGATGTGTTTGCAGCAACTCTTCCTTCAAGGCCTATACTCAGAATGCCTCTGGGTTCTGAACCTTTAGTTAGATGCCAAGAACTCTGGTATCTAACACCTTAGCTTTCCTGTCATCTTTCTTCCCTCCTTCCACTGGGGCAGGAAAGTGTAAGTTTCCCATTTCTTCTACCATTCTGGAACAGATTTTCTAAATGCCATATCTTCTTCCTTCTGGAAGTAACAGCCACTGCCTCCTCACCTGGGATGGTTGCCAGGTACTGGGGGAGAGAGGGTGCGATAAATGTGGGATGGGGGCCGCCTATTTTAACTTACAAGGATATTGTCTCTATTACATTGCCAATTGTGCTCTGTATGAAGGAAACAAAGATAGCTAGTGATATGGTTGGCCTACTTTAGATAAGGTAAACCATCAAGGAAGGCTTTCTGGGGAGGTGACATTTAAACAGAAACCTGAAGGATAAAAAGAAACTGGTCACTTAAAGAGTAGAAGAAGGGGGCAGAGCATTCCAGACAGAAGGAATACAAATACGTGATAAACGAGGAGTGCTCTATGGGATTACTTTTAGCTGGTATTAGAAGAGTCAAGGAGGTGGAATTAAACCCCACCTCTTAAACCCCAGGACCACTGTGAAGGCAGTACAGGGCTGGGCATAATGAACATTTGTTCCCTTCTATTGAGAAGTGCCAGTGTCTTCATCCAAAGCCTCTTAGCTACACCCTAAATGATGTACCTAGGACTGAGTAAGTGTTTGCTGAAGGGAAGCATGCAACTGAAAAAATCAAAGTAGAATATTGGCAGAAGGAGTCAGAGTACCCCTTGGCCCAAAACTAGTGCCAGAAGCTGCGAGAAATCCAAAGAAGTATATGACTCAACCCTCCCCACCCGCCATGAGTTCACATTTTGTTAGATTATAAAACAGTTAAAAATATGCCTGAACATATAACCCTATTTAACAGTCTGGCATATCTTTGCTGTGTTTCTTCCAAACACTCAAAAAAAGGCTTTTTTAAAAAAAAGATTCATATGTATTATAAAAATTCTATCCAGACAATATAGCAAGTTAAAAGAAGAGGATCAAAATCCAACTACTCAGAGACAATTACTGCACCATCCTTCTAGACATCTGTCCACGTGTATCCCTCTGTATATACTTCTGTCTATATGCACTTTTACATAAGTGGGGTAATATTTGACATGCACTTCTGTATCCTTGCTGTGCTCATCTAATGTTGCCTAATATGTGCTTGACTCTACCTGTGCATTTTATAGTTCTCCCAGAAAACACAGAACCTTTTAACTGGGAAGTAACAAAAGGGAGGCGATGGGGAGGAGGAGGTTTACCATATTGTGGTGAAGAAAAATTTACATCCACAATTTCATGAGCCTTGAGTTTCACATCCATATAGGCAGCTCGTGAAGATGTTACTGTCACCCAGGCAGCGATCTGAATCCTTTCTCTCTGCTATTCCACACATTCCCCCTCAAGTTGCCCTTGGCTTCTCTTTAAAACTGCCATTGGTGTGTTTGAGTAAAAAAAAAGTAGGAGTTGAGAAGAAGGTCAGGTTCAAGATCTTCTATACAGGTTGGCTTCCGACACAAGTGACCACAATGGAGGCTGGCCACAGAGGTAACTCAGGTTTCACTAATGGGACATGTGCATTTTACACTTGGAAAAAATTTTAAATCTCTGTAGCACAAGCTATAAAAAGGAAAGCCTGGCTTCATCTCCTTGGCTAACGAGGAACCCATAAGAAGGGCTGTATCTATAGCAAATTCTTGTGCTCAAGTGGGAAGACATACTTCTCCCCGGCCTGGAGTAGGGGTGAGATTATCAGGTTCTCCAGGGTATGAAAGTGAAGTTTATCCAAAGGAAAAGGTTGAAAAGGTTGAAGAACTCCACTCTGATACCATTGTTCAGGGCTTGGACAGATGAGTTAGCAGATGTGTCCTGAAAACCAGAGAATAGTCATATTTACTTCTTTGCCCATTTCCTGCAAGAAAAGTCATTATCCTTTTCTAGGTGTTTGTGATGCTAATTTTATTATTAGTCAAAGTTAGAAGGCAAGTTTTAAATGTGAACTAGGTAATAATCCCCTTATAATAACCATATAGTGTAAATCCTTTTTGGATTATAAATCTGTATCATCTCCTTTTTGGAAATTTTTAAAAAGAGAGTAGCACTCATCTGTGCTAGTTGGTTGGGACGTGGGACTAAATCATTCGGGAAATCTTTCATTCTTTCCCTTTCATCCAACAAACATTTACTGAGTACTTTCAATGAGTTAGTCACAGTGGATACTCATTTAGAAAGGAGGAAACAGACTTTAAATAAGTAAACACAGAGAAAGCACCAGAGACACTGAGGACCAGTCAGTCAGTATGTGAAGAGTAATGCCTTAAGTCCATAAATGCTGGGGAGGGGGACTAGTGGAAGATGCTTTCAAGCTGAGCAAGATTTTTTCCAACATAGAATGTGTTTATTCATATACATGCCCCTTGACGAAAACTGAGAAAGATTGGACATGGGTTTCTTTTAAATGGCCAGGTGAGGCCCTTTCAGAGATGGAAATTGCTGAACTTCACACTGATTTGGTGTTTTGACTTTCCAGGGTACCCAGAAAATATGCCTTCCCTACAGTCCCACAAAAACTCTCTCTGTGAAGTCCATCTTAAGGTGAGTACTAATGAGTTGTAGGCCTTTATAATTCCCTCTCCCTGCCAGTGGTCATTCTGATGTTACTTTGTTTTCTTGAGCTTTGCCTGTGTACCAGATATTTTGCTACACACTTGATGTGTATTACCTCATATAAAGCAGCAACCCTTTAAAGCAGGCACTGTTAGTCTTCCCATTTTATAGTTAAGGAAATGGAAGCTCAGAGAGAGAAAGCCATCTCTCCAAGATCACACAACTAGTGTGTGGTGGAACTGAGGCCTGATTCTGGAGCATTGCTCTTAAGCATCTCTCCATACTGTATTAGTTGCCTGCTTTTATTTATTTTTTTCCTTGCATGTGCTCACGACTTTTGTTTTGTAAAGAAAATCAAGAAATGTTTTTCCTTTCATTTTTCTACTTTGAAATAGAAACCCAGATGTCAGCAAGGGTATCTCTGAGAAGAATGTGTTTATTCTTTGCCAAACAGAAAGTGAAATGAATGAAACATACGGCCGCTCTCCGCTCAGCTGCCTCTCATGCCCCTACCTTCCACGTCCCTCTCAGACTTCTCCCATGCTTGGGTGGCAGCCTTTCCTAGGGAATTCCACCACTCAGATGGAGCCTGTTGCTCTGTCACCAGCTAGGATATTACATCATAATAACACTAGCTTCTGTTTGTCAGGCACTGTGCTTAATGCTTTACAAGCATTCTTTTATTAAATCTTTAAACCAACTCTGTGAAGTAGATCTATTATTATCTCCATTCTACCTATGAGGAGTCTGAGCATCAGAGAGAGAAAGGGATTTGACAAAGGTTTCACAGCTAGGAAACCAGAGAGCTGGGATTTCATCCTGAGTCCGTGTGACTCTAGGGCTTGGGCTGTTGACCACTAATGCCATACTGTGTGAAGATTTTCCTCTATTTATGGGATTTTCCTCTATTTGTCTCCAACTAGGTGATGGTAGGTGGTGCTTTCAGTGTTCTCAGGTAATACATAATACTCATACTTACCAAAATGTGTCTTAGAATGACAAACTTGACTATCAGTTAGGGATTGCATCTTGCTGATTAAAGGGCTCTGAGATGAAGAACCAAATTGTTTTATATCTCATTTTCAAGCTTGATTTGGTCTCCAGATTGTAGACCTTCTCCTTTCTGCCCTAGGCCTTCTGATTTTTCTCCTGGGAGTCTGAACTCTGAGTTAAGACAGCATTAATGAAGAGGTTAACAATTTTGTTCAGCACAGAAATATCTTGCTACTTCTAAGGGGCCATAAATCTTAACTTGCTTTGAGAGTAATACTTTGAATTATTCTCTATTAAGAAATCTGTGATTTTTTTCCTCTATAAAAGAAGTCGCTTCAGCAACTTTCTTCTTTATGTTTAACGATGAGACATTTCTTTATAATTTCATTTAGTTATATGAGTAGGGCTTTAGCTTTTCAGTCTGCCACCAATAGCCAGAGCAAGTTACAGCAAGAAAATATTTTTAAAGACGTGGAAGATTAAAACTTTTGTGGTTGCTGCCAATAGAAGAAAAGATTTTAGCTTTTTTTGTTATAATCATATACTTGGAAACTTAAGATGAAATTAAAATATAAATGCTATGGAGTCAGATAAGCCTGAGTTCAAATTCTGGCTCTGCTACTTACCAGCTTTGTTATCCTTTTCCATTTATTTAACTTTTCTGAGGCTCAACTTCCTTATCTTTACAATGGGAATAAGATAGTATTACCTCATAGGGACTAAATGAGATAATCCATGTAAAGCATTTAGCTCAGTGCCTGGCATATAGTAAGTACAAATATTAGCTATTACTATTTTTACCTTTCACTTATAAATATTGGAAATGTAGCTTGAAAGGGATCTTAAGTAGTTAAACCTCCGTGTTTTACCTTAAGAGGAACTTAGGTTCAAGGAAGCTACATAATGCCAGGTAATCTTAATCACATTTCATTTTATCATTAACATGTAAATAGCAATAAATCACTTTTTTAGTAAATAAAAAAGAATCTTGAAGATTAGTCAAGCTTTCCCAAAACAGATGTTCCCAATTGCTCCTTCCCTCCCTCATTATATGAGTATCACAAGGGGACAGTTATATAAGTAAAGTACAAGGTGGTGTTTGCTTACTCTTATATATTCATTGATTAGTCATTCACTGATTTGTTATCTCCTGTGTGCCAGGCACTGCAGGGAATCTAGCCCTGATTTTCTAGGAGATATGATGGAGATTCTCTGAAGAACTGAGACTTGTTCCACAATATTTAAGTTTCCACCACACTGTAACTCATTCTATCCATTCTATTTCAGTGCCATGAATCTGGACAAATTTGAAAAAGGCCCCAGGGAAATTTTTCATCCTGAGATACAAAAGGTAACAGAAAATTTTATGCTTCATAATTGTATAAAATATATCACAGTGTTAGAATCATCAGTGATTCTTAGCCTAGGATACAGAACAGAATGACCTGTGGAGCTTTACAAATAACCATCATGCTAGAATCCCATGCTGGAGATTCTGATTTGATCAGTCTAGAGTAGGCCCTGGGAATCTGTATTTTTCAAAAGTTCCCTGCATGATCCTGATGCATAGTCACTAGTGAGACCCCTGAATTGTATGGTTCTCAGTCCATGAACCAATGGGGTATATGTTCAGAAGGATCTTACTGGCTTAAAAGCTGATCTTTCTACTGAGTGATGTAGAATTGTGTGGAAGGAGGAAGAGATTTTTAAAAATTAATTTTACAAAAATGTGTTTATTGAGCTCTTACTTGTGTAGACTAGTGTGCTGGGTACTGCAGAGGATAAAAGGTGTCCATAAAGCCATCCCTATTTTCTTAGGACTTACTGTTAAGGGAGAACAGTCTGCCTTAGGAGAAAAAGTGTTTAGAGTCATGGTCTAAGTAATAGTTTACCAGAAGAATGTCAAGCAAATGTTTATCTCAGAGTTGCAATCAATATAGCTTTGAAACCATCCCTGAAACTTATAAATGCATCCATCACTGCTGATGTGTCAGTCACGTGTCAAAGCTGAGATTCAAGAGGTTGGGTACACTGAGGCGGAGAGACTAGGGAAGAGGCTGATGAGGCAGGTTCTGTCCAGGAAGCAGCAGGGAGCCACTAGAGGCTTTAAGCAGAGGAGCATCATGCTTACATTTGCTTTTTAAGGGAATAACTCCAACAGTATGAGAAGGATAGATTGGAGGATGAGCAGTCTAATGACCTATATACCTATAAAATACAGTTAGCTTTTAAAATAAAGATATTGGCTCTCAGCTTGCCCCAAATATATAGAGTTGTGAATTCCCATATCTTTTGTTTTATTTTTTTATTGTGGTAAGATATATATAACAAAAAGTTTGCCATTTTTAACTGTTTTTTAAGTGTATAATTCAGTGACATTAATTATATTCATCATGTTGTGCTACCATCACCACTGTCCATTTCCAAGGGTTTTTCATCACCCCAAACAGAAACTCTGTATGCCTTAAGCAATAACTCCTAGTTTTTCCTCCCCTTGTCCCCTGATAACCACTGATAAACTTTGGTTTCTATGCATTTGCCTATTCTAGATGTTATATATAAGTGGGATAGTATAATACTGAATTAATTTTTTAAATAGTACTTGTGTCCTGCCTCGATTCCAGAAGGAATCAAAATAAAAGTGGGTGTCTTAGGTTAAGCTTTAAACAACTTTAAGCTATACTGTGATTAAGAGTAATTCTTTATAGCAAATTTAAAAACAAATTAGAATTACAAATATGCTAATACCAGTGTGCCTTTATTGTTTTATTCATATATAGGTTATCATTCTTAATCATTTCCTTCTTCTAGTCTGGGTGTCAGCCTTGGTACCAGCCCCACTCCCCAGGCTCTGGCCCCGAAACCCAAGGAGTCCACTCTGCTGTGCTGCTTTCTGTATCTTGTTGCTGAGCGATTTCCTCAGCAGAGTTCATGTCTGCTCAGTCATCCCTATTTGCTTTCTCCCTTACACAAAATAAAAGACGACAAGAAAAAGAGATACAGGATAGCAGCCTTCTGCCTATTTATATCATAACTCTGTGCCTGTTTTTTTATCAAACAAAAGATACTTTCATGCTTTCCCTACTTTTGTGTTTTGACTTTTTTACCCCTCCTACAGGGAACCATTCCTGCACTTTCCCTTTATCCTCCGAGTGTGTGAGTGTGCACACATGTATGACATTCAGTAGCAGTAGTATCACTGCTGTCATCAGGTTTTTGTCATTTTCCCTTAGGAACCCTTGAGCAACAGCTATAGGGGAAAGAGTTCTTAAAATCACAGGATCCAAAAAGTGAACAGAAAATAAACCAACTGCATTATTTAAAAAAAAAAAAAAAAAAAAGCATCTTTCCACAAAGAGGAAAGGTGTCTGGTACTATTTTAAAATGTTATTGGTCTGTTTCTGTGTGCTATACCATAGTAACATTTTTCTTGACCAAAATCTTTTCAGAAGCAATGTGTAATAAGCTAGTTTTAAATGGGTAAAGAAACCTGAATGTCTATGTGTTTCTTCCCACTGCTATCCCATCTACTTTGTTTCCATATAATTGTGGTCTAATATGACTTTCCTAAATGACCAGGCTTTTTGTGAAAATCTGTAGGGCTAAATTTGAAATTTTTAAGTACTTCTAGGCAAAAAGTGGTATATGTAAAATGACTCTCTCCCAAACCCCATATATATGAAAAAAATCAGTGCCAGCTCCCCAAACTAATGATTAGAATCATGCATGCATCTAAAACAATGCCAGTAGGAATGGATTAAGAAACATCATTACTAGCTGAAATTATATCTTCTCAGCTAAAATTATAAACTGGGAAACAAGCAAAAAGAGGACTTAGCTGATACTCACTAATTCAGGAACAAGAACATTTCAAAAACCTGAGGCAGGTCAAGTGGGACACTGGCAAACCAATAATAATTGCAGTACTACCTGCTCCTGAACATGTAATCCAAAATAACGAAACTGCAAAATAAATGTAACCAAACAGCTATACGACATCCCTTACAACCGAGTGGTTAGATGCTAGCCCCTGAGCTCAGCTAGGACTCCTGTTCCTGCACTCCAGTTTCTTCAGCTTGGCCCACTGAGGAGCAACTTCTGTTACCAGGCCAGAAACTGTTTACAAAACATCCCAGTCCTAAGGCTTACCCAACTAATGGCATTTGGGAAGCTGACAAGTGTGAGTTTTTCTTTGTCTTACTCACCGCAGTTAGAGTGGAAGAAGCATTGGCCTGGGTGTTAGAAGACCTGGGCACTAGATTCAGCTCTTACACTTACAGGCCATGTGATGTTAACCAAGATACTTCTCAAGCATCCGATTCCTACCTGTGATTCAGGAACAATTACACTGCATTACAGGGTCACAGAGAAGATCAAAAGAAACTGTGGAAAGACAGAGGTTTTTAATGAAAGATACAGTAACATGCAGATATGAAAGAATCATAAGTATTTCCAAGAAGCTCCAAAGTAAAAAATTTTGGAGGCGGGGCCAATATGGTGGAGTAGTCAGACGCTTCTGGTGATCCCTCTTACAACAAAGACCCAAAAAAATAAGTGAATCAATTATATATGACAATCTAGGAGCCGTGAACATCAAAGGCAAAGTTGAAGAATTGGACTGAGTGGCAGGGGGAGGGAAAGACAGTTCAGAAGCAGTGAGGAGTTGCCCCACGGGAGTCAGCGCCTCGCAGGCCAGATACGCTGTCATCCACGGTGAGGCAAGCAGTGGCGTTCAGGATGTGTTTTCCACGTCAGGAGAGACTGAGCAGCAGAGAGTCTGCTTAGGCCTCCAGAGCTAGTGAAAAGTGACTCTTAATTGGCAAAAGATAAGTACATGCGTTTAACCTACCAAGCATCCCATTTGGGAAGAACCCCTCCCATTTATCTGCTGCCTCCCTGCTCTGCACCAGGTCCCAGGTCAGCTTCAGTGATTGGTGCATCCCCTGGACCAAAAGTAGGACCTATTACGAGCCCTGAGCCATTCTCCTGGCCTTGGGGAGGGAACAAATTAACAAACAGGAAGAAAATAATCTGCCAGCTTCCCTAAGCCGGGAACTCAGGGCAGGCATAACTCCTTTGCCTAGGCACAGGCATACAGGGTCCACAGACTTTGAATGCCTTCACTCTGCATGGACCTGTGTGGGCCCATTTCAATAGTGTAGGCCCTCATTAGCACAGTACAACAGGGTATCTACCTGAAGCCTAACTTCTCTGTATCAGCTATATGGTAGAGTAGCAGGTTCGTGACACTTGATACCACTCTGTCCATTAAGCAGGGTCCTCACCTACCCACATCAGGGGCCTGGGGACTGGTGGTTCTACCCACACTACCTAGCTACCTGCAACAGGGGTCTACGAATAAGTGGTGCCTCCCAGTCCTTACAGCCAACAGCACTGGGTGCCCACAATCCAGCTGCAAAACCTACCCACCTACACACTCTAGGGAACGGGGACACACTTTCCTCTCAGACTCTCAGGAGCAGCCATCAGCCCCCTGCCTTGCTCAACGCGTGACTCCCTACTGCAGCTAGATACCTGTGCCTACTCCAATCACCTCTGCCCGTCTAGGACTGTAGGTGAGAGCCTGCACCACACTTGGTGACTGACTATATGGACACCTAAGCTGAATCCATACAAGAAAAGTAAATGGACTCCTGGGCTCACATATCTAGTAACAGATCTAACTACCTGGTGACAGGACATTAGAGCTTTGAAGATGCCAATAATCAAACTAGCTCACACGAGCAGCCTATTTGGGCATATCAAAACAAAACAAAACAAGAAGCTAGGACACAGTAAGCAAACATAAAGTAAACAGATATAACTTATTGATGGCTCGGAGACAACAGTCAATATCAAATCACATGAAGAGGCAGATCATGATAGCTTCAGCAAGCTCCCAAAACAAAGAATTAAGAAATCTTCTCGGGAAAGAGAACTTCTTGGAATTACTGGAGGTAGAATACGAAAGATTAGTATATAGAACTCTTCAAGATATCAGGAAGGAGATCATGCAAAATGCAGAACAATCCAAGGAACACACAGACAAAGCAATAGAGGAACTTAAGAAGATTATAGAAGAGCACAATGACAAATTTAATAGGCTGCAAGAATCCATAGAGAGACAGCAAACGGAAATCCAGAAGATTAACAATAACATTTCAGCATTAGATAACTCAATAGAAAGTCATAGGAGCAGAGTTGAGGCAGTGGAAGTCAGAATTAGTGAGACTGAAGATAAAGCACTTGACACCAACTTACTTGAGGAAAAATCAGATAAAATAATTTTTAAAAATACAGAAACCCTAAGAATTATGTGTGACTCTGTCAAGAGGAATAACCTACGAGTGACTGGAGCACCAGAACAAGGAGGGGGATAACAGAAAATACAGAGAGAATTGTGGGAGATTTGTTGGCAGAAAACTTCCCTGATATTGTGAAGGATGAGAAGATATCTATCCAAGATGCTCATCAAACCCCGCTGTGATGGATTGAATTATGTCCCCCCAAAAATGTGTATATCAATTTGGCTGGGCCATGATTCCAAGTATTGTGTGATTTTACCATGTGTTGTAAATCCTGCCTCTATGATGTTAAGGAGGGAGGATGGGCAGCAGTTGTGTTAGTGAGGCAGGGCTCAATCTACAAGGCTGGATAGTGTCTTGAGGCAATCTCTTGAGATATCAGAGAGAGAAGTGAGCAGAGGGACAGGGGGACCTCATACCACCAAGAAAGCCGTGCCAGGAGCACAGCGCGTCCTTTAGACCCGGGGTCCCTGCGCGGAGAAGCTCCTAGTCCAGGGGAACATCAATGAGACTGACCGAGAAAGCCTTCCCCTGGAGCTGACCCTCTGAATTTGGACTTTTAGCCTACTTTACTGTGAGGAAATAAACTTTTCTTTGTTAAAACCATCCACTTGTGGTATTTCTGTTATAGCAGCACTGAATAACTAAGACACCCACACAAGGTAGATCCCAAAAGAAAGTCACCAAGACATATTATAATCAAACTTACCAAAACCAAAGATCAAGAGAGAATTTTAAGAGCAGCTAGGGATGAACTAAAAGTCATCTACAAAGGAGAATCAATAAGACTAAGTTTGGACTACTCAGCAGAAACCATGCAGGCAAGAAGGCAATGGGATATCATATATAAAGCCTTGAAGGAAAAAAATTGCCAGCCAAGAATTATATATCCAGCAAAACTGTCTCTCAAATATGATGGTGAAATTAGGGCATTTCCAGATAAACAGAAGTTTAGAGAATTTGCAAAAACCAAGCCAGAATTACAAGAAATACTAAAGGGAATCCTCCAGTTAGAAAATCAGTAACATCAGATAACAACCCAAGACTAGAACACAGGACAGAGCAACCAGATATCAACTCAGATAGGGAAGTCACAAAAGTAAATCAAAGCTAAAACACCGAAAATAGGGAAACAGATGTTAATATGTAAAAGATGACAACACTAAAACAAAAAAGAGGGACTTAAAAAACATAGACGTAAATTTTTCCTATAGAGAGGAAGTCAAGGTGATACAAAGAAATAAAAGATTGGTGTAAACTTAGAAAACTAGGAGTAAATATTAAGGTAACCAACCACAAAGGAAGCTAACAATCCTACACATCAAAATAAAAAACCAGAAAAACATAAAGACTCAGCAAATACAAAATCAACAACAATGAAAAAGATGAAAATACATAAAAACAACTCATCACAGAAAATTAAGTGGAACAAAGAAACTGTCAACACAAAAAAAAGACATCAAAATGACAGCACTAAATTCATACCTGTCAATAATTACGCTGAATGTAAATGGACTAAATGCACTAATAAAGAGACAGAGAGTGGCATAATGTATACAAAAATGCGATCCATCTATACGCCACCTACAAGAGACACACCTTAGACTTAAGGACACAAACAGACTAAAACTCAAAAGCATGGAAAAAAATATATTAAGCAAACAACACTCAAAAAAGAGCAGGAGTGGCAGTATTAATCTCTGACAAAATGGACTTTAAAATAAATCCACCACAAAGGATCAGGAAGGACACTGTATAATGATTAAAGGGTCAATACACCAGGAGGACATAACCATAATAAGTATTTACACACCCAGCAACAGGGCTCCAAAATACATAAAACAAACTCTAACAGCACTGAAAAGAGAGAGAGACAGTTCCACAATAATAGTAGGAGACTTCAACACAACACTTTCAGTGAAGGACAGAAAATCCAGAAAGAAGCTCAATAAAGACACAGAAGATCTAAATGCCACAATCAACCAACTTGACCTCATAGACATACACAGAACACTCCACCCAACAGTAGACAAGTATACTTTCTTTTCCAGTGCACATGCGACATTCTCCAGAATAGACCAAAGTAAAAAATCTGTAACGTTATTTTTTCCCAGAATTAAGAAACAGTAGAGATGCCTGAGTTCTGAATAAAAGAGGCTTCTTGTTAAATAAAACCTGTTTGTGTGCCTTATGCATTTCTTTCAGAAGGGCCAGGTTTCTGCGTGGCACAGCTCCTCCCCAGAGATCCTTGGACAAGAAGGGGAGAGAAGGTCCCTGCAGCCCCCTCCTACCCTCCATCATGGCCCTGGCTCCTGTCACCTCCTTCTCAGTTATGTCTTCTCCCCATTGCAGCCATGGCTCACTTGGTTCTATCCCTTTTCTACCTCCATTGTGTTCCTGCAAAGCCTTTGGCTTTGGCTTATCAAACAGAGTCTACTTTTTTAGAAAAATTTGTTCCTGGAAAAATGGGATTTCCTTGTAATTAACATACAAATTTGTATATGAAGTGACTGAGAATGAGAAGGAAAGTTAACTTGAGATTAATTAAACATCTTTGTATACCAGGCATTCAACACACACTAATTCATTTACTCTTCACAATGATCTTCACAGGAGTTAAGATAGTAGTTATCCTTGTATTGTGGATAAGGAAACAGAGGCCTGTGGAGGTTACGTGATGTGTGCCCCAACACAAGTATGTGACAGAGCTAGAATTCAAAGCCAGGATTATTTAAGTTCACTACTCCATGCTCCTTTTAGGAGAAGGTCTTATTAAGGAACTGAGTTACAGTCAGGAAAGTCATAGGGGAAAAAAATCTGAAACTCTTGGTTCCTGACTTTGGTCATAGTTTTCTTTTCCAAAGAAAATTCCCATAACCAACTTTTCATACCAGTTTCAAAGTGCCTTAATACAGTGAGTAAACTGAACCTTGGCTTTCACAAAAGTCAAAAGAAAATTATTACTTTTTTGGCAAATGTTTTGGTGTGTATATTTTCACCACAATTTAAAAAAAAAATCACCTTTACAGATGGACATAAACTTCTAAAATTCTATTTAACAGGATTTGCTGGTTCTTGAAGAACAGGAGGTAAGTAATTGTTTGGAGATATTTGCTCCTTTTGTGTTCTGCCTCAATGTAAGTGTCATTCTCCCTTCACCAAGAGCACAACCTTGTCAGTCAAACTGCTACATGGATTTGCATACTATGAGTCCATTATCACTAAAAGACTTTACTGACATGTTTTTCCAGAGTATATTTCAGAATTTTCCAAGCAGCTAGCTACAAAGATATAAAAAATAAGCAAGCTGTTTAAATCTTCTTGGAAACATTCGAATTTTAACCTTGTGATCAGGGTGAATAATGAGGTTTGAATTTTCATTAAATTAAAGATAGAGCATTTGTGCCTAACACACGTATTAGGCCATTTACCTCTTGATGTACAAAATGCCATCTTTATTTGCATGTTTCTATTGCTTGTTGCCCTCACTTAAAAAAAATGTATTGAGCTTTCTGAGTACATAACTAATATAGGAAAATATCCAAAATATTATCAATAGGCAATTGACCAAATAAATTTAGTTTGTGCATATTATGCCTTTCAGTAAGTGGCAGTATCATTCTTCCAGGTGCTCAGGCCAAATCTGGAGAAGTCCTTAACTCCTCATCTTTCTCTCAACCCCATACCTAATCTGTCAGTACATTCTGTTGACCCTTCTGCAAAATATATCCCTAATCCAATCCTTCTCAACACTTCCTCCATGACCACTATAGTTCGATGACACCACCACCATCATCTCTTGCCTAGACTATGCAGTGTCTCCTAACTCTTCTCCATGCTTCGACTCTTGCCCTCTATTCTGTTTTTCACATAGTATCCAAAAGGTCCTTTTAAAACATGACAAATCAGGTCATCCCTGTGTTCAAAACTCTCTAATGGCTTCCCTTTCCACTCAAAATAAAGCCCAGAATCCTTACCATGGCCTAAGAGGGCCTGCATGATCTAGCTTCTGCTACCTCTCCAATCCTCTACTCCACTCTAACCATATTAGCTTCCTTCTTCTTCCTCCTCCTCCTCAGGAGGAGCCTGCTATTCCCCCAGATGTCCTCGTGGGTCACACACTCACTAGATTAAGATATTGCTCAGAAAGACCTTTCCTGACCATGTCTAAAATAGCACTTATATTTTCACTTATTTGTTTATTATCTGTCTTCCCCTCTAGAATGCAAGCACACCATAAGAACAGAGACATATTTAATTTTGTTTACTGCTGTATGAAGCCTTGGAAGTAGTTTCAAGTACTTAACAAGGCCTTGCAACACTAGTCTTTCTGGAGTCTCTACCTGAAGCAGGAGGGGCTTCCATGTAATTTATTATTTAAACCAGGACACTTGAGAATGATTATTAATAACACCAGGACAACAGACAAAACAGATTAAGCCAGGGCTGTCCTGGCAAACCTGGATGCATGATCTCCCTACCTATAAGTGACCTTAGAAGATCCTACTCCCTTGGGTGCAGTGCACAGGTACCTGGAAGACCCCTTCCTGCAACCCTTCATGCCTCACGGACTTGTAATTCTTTAGTCTGACCCTGACAACTTGTGATGAAGACATAACAAGGCCTTGCAACACAGTCTTTCTGGAGTCTTCTCCACCTGAAGCAGTAGGGATCCTCAACAAGGGTACTGGCAGCACAGTGCCAACCTCAGAGCAGTCCCATAAGAGCTTTTATAACTTACGGCCAGTGATAAGGTGTCAGTGGGCCCCATCTCTGCTTCTAGCTCTCAGCTTCCACTCAACTCACAACTGTCCTGAGAAGACTATGCCAGATATTGGAATGGGCACTAGATCAAAAGTCAGGAGACCTGAGTTCCAGCTCCAGTCCTACTATTTAATTAGTACCAACCTTGGGCAAGTCTCCTTCCCTGGGTTCAGTTGTCCTGTCTGTAAAATGGAGGTGTGGACTCAGTAGACTGGACAGTACCTTCAAGTTCTACTTGTCTGTTAGTTCATGACTCAGAGTTCTGGTAATTGGGTTACTAGCTGTCAACTCGGCTGGACCTGATCCTGGGCCTCCTTATGGCCTCCTGGTTTGTTCCTATAGTCCGATCGTTCTCAGTGTGGTGTCCTTGAACCAGCAGCATCAACATCATCTGAGAACTTGTTAGAAATGGAAATTCTTGCATTTCAGTTGAGTCATAAACTCTGGGGATGGGACCTAGCAATCTATAGTTTAACAAGCCCTCCGGGTGATTCTGATGCATGGTCAAGTTTAAGAACACTACTTTAGTCCATGCACTATTATTCTAAGATGGTCAACTGTCAAAACTCCAAACTGTTGTAGGTGCTTTTTAAGGGACCACTGAGAATGGAAGAGACACCGGAATCTTGAAGATATGTGATTGTTGTCATCATTTCCGAAACAGAGAAAGAAATGTTACAAACTATAGAACCCTAAAGTGGATAGAGATCTGTGACATGATTCTAAGAAATTTACCAAAAACTGGTTTGTGAGAAAGAGGTGATCATTTGGAGGCAGCATGGACTTGTGAAAAACAAATCATATCTGACCAATTTTGTTTCTTTTCTCATTATGCGCACAGTCCCTTATGCATATTTATTAATCATCTCCAATATGTCCAGCACCAGGCTTGGCACTGGGGAGTCAATGGAAAGTAACATATGTATGGTCTCTCCTTCACAGGTCTTATGTTCTGGTAGTAGAAACAGACAGCTATGCAAGTTCAATAAAAGAATCACAGAGTGAATAGTGCTATGAAGAAAGTAAACAAAGTGTTAACAATCTGGGGAGAGGGGGATGTTGAACTTTATATTGGGAGAGCAGGAAAGGCCCCTCTGGGAACTGACAGTTGTGCTGAGACCTGCATGATGGGAAAGAGCTGGCCATACAAAGAGCTGTGGAGGAGTTTCAGGTGGAGGGATCAGCTTGGCAGTGTCCTTCAGCTTCCTCACTCTATATAGGACACCACTATATAGAAACCACTATGTGAAAACTGCGGTTACTGATGGGTGTGCATCTGTCTGTTGGATGTCTTAGGGGCAGAAAAATGTTTAGAGCACAGCCTTAGACACTTAGATTTTAAGAATTTTAATTCTTCCAGATCCAGCTATCCTGAATACTAGCATTCTGCCTTGACATCCTCTTCTGACTCATTGCCAATGCTTTAAACCCCTTTGTTCACTTAACTGCCCACCAAGAATCCCCCTGTCTAGTGGTGGGCCAAACAACCTTGCAGAGAGGTTGATTGTCTTCCAACGTCAGATTTTTTTTCCAGATTATTATTTATTTTTAAATACTTCAGGCATACAAAAAAGCATAGAGAATATTATAATGAAATATATAAACCCACTACCCAGTTTATGGAAAAATAAAAAATAAGACCCTATGAACTGCTCCCTGATCCCATTCCTCTTTCTTTCTCCTTTCTCTATAGTATCTATTATCCTGCATTTGGTGTTTATCATTCCCACAGAAATCAGATTTTAATCCAGTGTTTAAATTTGAGGACGCTAGACTGAACATTTGTACTAGCTACTTCTAGATTGGCTTTTTTTTTTTTTTTTTTGGCACATCTGTTTTGACTTTTTGAGATTAAATGTCTAGACATTGGGGAAAATGAGCTTTTAGTATGAATTGCCTACAATTTTCATTTCTATTTCTGTTTCTAAAAGAGTCCACAAGGTATCAGCCAAAGATTGTTGTGTTAAGCTTTGAATTACAATTTAGCTCTCCTTTGCTAACTGGGGTTTGGACTATTGCTGATGAGTTGATTAAAAGATGATGCCAGTCCTGAGTTCCTGTGGGCCATTTATTTTGAGCAGTGTTTTTCCACAGAATGGTCGTGCTCCTTGCAGATGCCATTAGTAATGAAATTACAAATGAATTAACTCACATAAATGCATATAGCCTCATCTGTAAGCTATAAATCTATAAAAATAAAGGAATCATCTTTGTTAACATTGGTTAAAATTGGGATGGAGGGAGGAAGTAATCTGGCCAAGTAGCCATTCTGGTGACTGAAGTTTTGTCTTCTTAAATCGTCAACAGGAATAATGAAATAATCTCATAACTATTTATGCTTTGATGATAAAAATTTATTTTAACCCCTTTCATTATCTTATTGTAAGGGCTCCGTGAATTTCAAGTTTGGGGTTCTTTTTGCCAAAGATGGACAGCTCACTGATGATGAAATGTTCAGCAATGGTGAGTAGTCTCTTCCTCCTTTCTGCTGAGTGGAAACTCTGTTCTGCCTTATTGTAGTTTTTGTTTTTTAAATATCATTGTGATGAAATATATATAACAAAAAGTTTGCCATTTCAACCATTTTTAAGTGTACAATTCAGTGATATTAATTATATTCACCATATTGTGCTACCAGCTGCACTATTTCCAAAAGTTTTACATCACCCCAAACAGAATCTCAGAACCCCTTCAGCAGTAGCTCCCATTCCCTTCTCCCCTCAGCCCCTGGTAACTACGAATAAAAACTTTCGCTATATGCATTTGCCTATTTAGAAACTTCATGTAAGTAGGAACATACAATATTTGTCCTTTTGTGTCTGACATATTTTATTCACCATGATGTTTTCAAGGTTTATCCATGTCATAGCATGTATCAGAATTTTATTTCTCTTTATGGCTAAATAATATTCTATTGTATATATATATACAACATTTTGTTTATCCATTCATCTGTTGATGGACATTTGGGTTGTTTCATCTTGGAGGATTGTGAATAGTGCTGCAGTGAACATTGGTGTGCATTTATCTGTTTTAAGTTCCCGCTTTCAAGTCTCTTGGGTATATACCTAGGAGTGGAATTGCTGGATCATATGGTAATTCTGTGTTTAAATTTTTGAGGAACCATCAAACTGTTTTCCACAGAGGCGATACAATTTTACAGTCTAATCAGCAATGTATGTTATTGTTGTTAGGTGCCATCGAGTCAGTTCCAACTCATAGCGACCCTATGTACAACAGAACGAAACACTGCCCAGTCCTGTGCCATCCTCACAATTGTTTTTATGCTTAAGTCCATTGTTGTAGCTGCTGGTGTCAGTCCACCTCATTGAAGGGCTTCATGTTTTTCACTGACCCTCTACTTTACCAAGCATGATGTCCTTCTCCAGGGACTGATTCCTCCTGACAACGGCTCCAAAGTATGTGAGGCATAGTTTCACCATCCTTGCTTCTAAACAACATTCTGGTTGTACTTCTTCCAAGCCAGACTTGTTTGTTCTTTTGGCAGTCCATGGTATATTCAGTATTCTTCTCCAGCACCACAATTCAAAGGTGTCAATTCTTCTTTGGTCTTCTTTATTCATCGTCCAGCTTTCACATGTGTAGGAGGCAGTTGAAAACCCATGGCTTGGGTCAGGTGCACCTTAGTCGTCAAGGTGACATCTTTGCTTTTCAACACTTTCAGGAGGTCTTTTGCAGCAGATTTGCCCAATGCAGTGTGTCTTTGGACTTCTTAACTGCTGCCTCCGTGGGTGTTGATTATGGATCCCAGTAAAATGAAATCCTTGATAATTTCAATCTTCTCCCCGTTTATCGTGATGTTGCTTATTGGTCCAGTTGTGAGGATTTTTGTTTTCTTTATGTTGAGGTGTAATCCATACTGAAAGCTGTGGTCTTTGATCTTCATCAGTAAGTGCTTCAAGTCCTCCTCACTTTCAGCAAGCAAAGTTGTGTCATCTGCATAACGCAGGTTGTTAATGAGTCTTCCTCCAATCCTGATGCCCCATTCTTCTTCAAATAGTCCAGCCTTTCAGATTATTTACTCAGCATACAGATTGAATAGGTCTAGTGAAAGGATACAACCCTGACACACACCTTTCCTGACTTTAAACCGCGCAGTATCCCCTTGTTCTGTTCAAGCAACTGTCTCTTGATCTATGTACAGGTTCCTCATGAGCGCTATTAAGTGTTCTGGAATTCCCTTTCTTCGCAACGTTGTCTATAATTTGTTATGATCCACACAGTCGAATGCCTTTGTATAGTCAATAAAACTCAGGTAAACATCTTTCTGGTATTCTCTATTTTCAGCCAGGATCCATCTTACATCAGCAGTGATATCCCTGGTTCTGTGTCCTTTTATCCAGCTTGAATTTCTGGCAGTTCCCTGTTGACGTACTGCTTCAGCTGCTTTTGAATGATCCTCAGCAAAATTTTACTTGTGTGTGATATTAATGATATTGTTTGATAATTTCCAAACTCGGTAGGATCACCTTTCTTCGGAATAGGCATAAATATAGATCTCTTCCAGTTGATTGGCCAGGTAGCTGTCTTCCAAATTTCTTGGCATAGACAAGTGAGTACTTGCAGCACTGCATCCATTTGTTGAAACATCTCAACTGGTATTCCGTCAATTCCTGGAGTCTTGTTTTTCACCAATGCCTTCAGTGCATCTTTGACTTCCTCCTTCAGTACCATTGGTTCCTGCTCATAGGGTACCTCCTAAAATGGTTGAATATCGACCAGTTCTTTTCGGTATAGTGACTCTGTGTATACCTTCCATCTTCTTTTGATGCTTCCTGAGTCATTTAATATTTTCCCCATAGAATCCTCCAATATTGCAACTCAAGGCTTGAATTTTTTCTTCAGTTCTTTCAGCTTGAGAAATGCAGAGCGTGTTCTTCTCTTTTGGTTTTCCATCTCCACGTCTTTGCACATGTCATTATAATACTTTACTTTGTCTTCTCTAGCCACCCTTTGAAATTTTCTGTTCAGCTCTTTTAGTTCATCATTTCTTCCTTTTGCTTTATCTAAAGGACCCGGCAGTCTACTTCTGAAAAGATTTAGCCGATGAAAACTTTATGAATAGCAATGCATGAGAGTCCTAATTTCTCCACTTCCTCCCCTACACTTGTTATTTTCTGGGGTTTTGTTTTGTTTTTATAATAGCCATCCTAGTGGGTGTGAAGTGATCTCTCATTGTGGTTTTGGTTTATATTTCCCTAATAACTAATAATATTAAGCATCTGTTCATGTGCTTATTGGCCATTTGTATATCTTATTTGGAGAAATGTCTATTCCAGTCCTTTGCCCATTTTTTCATTGGGTTGTTTGTGTTTTTGTCATTGAGTTATACTAGTGTTTTATATATTCTGGATATTAAACCCTTATCAGATAAATGGTTCCCAAATATTTTCTCCCATTCTGTAGGTTGTCTTGCTGTAGTTTTGACAGTCCAAACTGAACTTCTCTGTTGAGTTGGAATCTTTAATGCAAAGAAACAGACAGTAGTTTTATGAAATTTTAGGATAAATTTTCAGGGTAAATTTTGTAGGACAGTTGTTGCCCAGTTTCATTCATTCAATAAATATTTATCGATCACCTAATTTATACAAGTCACTTCTCTTGGCACTGGAAATAAAATTTAACTGGAAAATTGTATGAGATTTGGAGAATTCAGTTCTTCACAGTATCAGTAGCAGTATGATATTTTTCTCTGAGATTTTTATGGTTGAGAGTCTTATAAAATGGTGTTATTTTCTTGATATTTAGCACTGTTTGAAAATACCTATTTGTTATTAATAGACACAGTGTTAAAACGAAAATTATGTTATGCCAATAATAGAAATTGATTGAAGTTTATTTAATTTACGATTTGCAAATTGGTAACATTTCGACTAGGGAGTCAAAAATGTTCCAAAGAGGAAGGAACTTCCAAAGATTCTTATACCCCATCTTATCAACACTGCCCTGGAAGCAAGGCCAGAACAGTGTGTACATAATAACAGTTTACCCTAAAACATGGTTTCTAGTCTGACCTTGGAGTTTGTTTCTCAGAACTGACTGCAGATAGATAATTCTTCAAAAGAGCACAATGCCTAAGTCAAAACGGACTTTACTAATTATCTAAACTATTGTTTAACTTAAAGATGACTTTTAGGAGACTAGTTTCCTCAAGGCTCAAGGTTCAAAGATCATCTCAAGGCAATAGCTTGTGTGGGTCACCTTAACCCCCATGGAACCCAAAAATCTGGATTCCACAAGAATTAAACTTTTTTTCTCAGCAGTAATAACATTTTCATTTTATATTACTAAACACCTGTGGTCCCAATCTGGCAATGGTAAGATTGGTTAGTCTGATGCTGTAGTTTTCCTTTCCTTGGGTTCCTGGGATGGAATCTCAAGAACTTTCTGCATGATCCTCCCCCAAAAAGGGAATGCGATTCTGTTTACCTACTGCATAGATCTGCAGAGACCTATTTTCAAGTGGTTTCAGTGCACTTTTAGAAAACTAGGACTTGTTGATAGCCGTACTTTCCTCATACTTTGTCTCTTCCTACAGAAATCGGAAGTGAAGCTTTTCAAAAATTTTTAAATCTTCTGGGTGACACAATCACTCTAAAGGGCTGGACAGGCTACCGCGGTGGTCTGGACACCAAAAGTAAGCTTGCCTCTTGATCTGTTCTGTTTTAATTTGTATAACATTTGTTAGTCAGCATGATCTGTATTTGAACTTACACCCAAGACAGGGGAAGTGATGGACAGAAGAGGGCTGGAGGGAAGTTGAGCTTGACACCCAGTCTGACGTGGGCTCATTGTACACATTTGGTGGCTCTGTTGAGCCTTGTAAGACCAAATCAACCCTCATAGCCCTTGAGTGGTGGCCGGAGTCGTGGTCTGTCCATCAATACTTATTATTGAGCATCTTCTGTGTGCTAGGACTCTGCGAGTCTCCTGGGATATAGTGGTGGATAAACCAACATGGTCCCTGCCTTTCTGGAGCTTATAGTCCAGTGGACAACACAGACATAAACAGATAATTGTCAAATAACTGAATACGAAGTATTGAGAGGTACTAAGAGGAAAAATACAGAGTGCAGTAGGGAATTTTGCCACACTGGGGACTAGGGAAGGCTTCCCTGAGATAGTGATGTTTGAGACCTGAGGGAGTGTTGAATAGGAGTAATTTGAGTGTCCTAAGGGGAGAAGAAAACTCCAAGCACAGAGAATATTTGTGAAGTCCCTGAGGCAGGAAAGAGCATGCTTTCTTCAAGAAACTAAGAGAGTACCTTTATGGCTGGAGGGAGCAGAGGAAGCAAGAATGCTGCAATATAGACTGGAGGAAAAAGGAGATAATCATGCAGGGAGTTTGAGGTCATGTTAAGAATAGTTTTATTCTAAATGTTCTTGGATGTCATTAAAATGGCTTAAGTAGGGGAGTTATAGGATCATATTTGCATTTTGGAGCATAACCCACTGACTGCAGTGTGGAGAGTGGTCTAGAGGGGAGTAAGAAGAGGGACCAGTTAAGAGGCTGTTGCAGAAGTCCAAACAAGCAATGATGGTGGCCTTGGCTGGGAATGGGGTGGGAGGTTGGGAAGGAGAGGAGTGAACTGATTTAAGAGCCATTTTAAAGGTAGAGTTGGCAGGATTCTGCAACTGATTGAGCATGGGCAGTAAGGACGAAAAAGGAACCACAGATGCCCCTTGGGTTTCTGGCCTGAGCAGCTGGGTAGGTGGTGGCTCCAGACTGAGGTTGGGAACACCAGAGGTGAAGCAGTTTGGAGTTATGGATCTGGGAAGGAGGGTAGGTAAGATCACAGGTTTAGATTTGGAATCACTTATATTTTTATATTTGTATAGCATTTCTAGCTTCCTTGTGTGTTTTTATTTTTGTTGTTTTATTTGATACGGTAAATCCTTGAAGTAAGTGAGGCAGGTGGTGTGATGCTGATTTGGCCTAAGTTTGATAAGCTTGATATCCAGGGATCCTTATCCTTTGGGAACCTCATCTTTCCACCAGCCCACATTTGCATCATTTCATGGATTCTGAATATGGAAAGGGTAAGCACTTTGTGAGAATTGCACTGTGAGTAATGTAATACACAGATGCAGGAGGGGAGTATTTGGCCCCAGCTCACTCCTATAAGCTCTATGTGCACGTGGTTAGTTCTTAAGTACCCGCAAGTTCATCATCCCCATTGCCAACTCTGAGCCTCTCAGTTATGGTAATAACTACCATTTATTGAGTCCATTCTGTGGTCAGGCATTCTACTACACACCTTACAAGTATAATCTTGTTGAGTCTTCCCAACATCCCTACGAGTTTTTATCCCCAGTTTCAAACTAGAAGACTGAAGCTCAGAGAAAGGTATGGTAACTTGTAAAAGTTAACATAACTAATGAGAACTTGAACTCAAATCTGTCTAACTCTAAAGCCCATACTTTTAATCACTACAATTCTGCCAGTAATATCACTGCCAGCGGTAACTGGAACACAAGGAATTGTAACACACTCTCCTTTTAAGCCTAGACTTCTCATGACTTCCTGTACTCTGAAGCAAGGTATGAATCAGATAGCAAGCAGCTTAGAGAGAGAGGAAGAGGTCTCTCCATGTGGATAGGAGCCTGTATCCATCAGAGAGTTGACATTTAGGTGATTCATACTGTTATTTCCACTCACATGGATAATCCAGAGTGATCCTTGAGAGTTTATTAATGGTGTGTTATATTCCCCCAGTCCACAAATAGAGACTGTTTCCTTATGGCTTAAGAGTTCTCTATGCCCACTAAATGCATATTTGTATTTTACAGATGATACCACAGGAATACATTCAGTTTATACTGTGTACCAAGGGCATGAGATCATGTTTCATGTTTCCACCATGCTGCCATATTCCAAAGAGAACAAACAGCAGGTAAGTTGTGAACGCAGGCTCTTTGAGAGCACACAAACCATAAGATAGTAACCTGAGTGTGGAGAAGGCACTCTTGATTTCATAGAATTGGAGACTACGTGCATCTAATATATGAGCTGAACTTCAGGCACCACTTTAGGGATATTGTTTAAGTCTGTATATTTGAACTTTCACCAAGTCTTAGGAAGAACTACCTATTTCCTAAAGAAATAAAGGATCAAGTTCAGGATGTGCACCCGTGCTTGTGTGTGAGCATATATGTAGCTTCGTGCGTGAGAGTGTGGTTTATAGACTCCTGAGAGACGGTTTTATATATATGCTGTTTTTTCTCTGTGACTGCTCTCAGTGTGCCTTGTGTCTTCTCAGAATGAGACTATCCAGGACATAAAATGAATCCTGAACAGTGGTTGACATGTGCTGTTTTTCAAGTTAATGAAGGAGGCTAACATTGAGTGTCTACACGGGCTATGATGTTGAAAAAATATATATACCTGAGATACCCCTCACCTACCCCCAGAGACTGTCATTTCCAGGAGAGGCAGCACACCATATTGGTCCCAACTGGCTGGAATTTATATGTAACAAAGACACATGCTGCTGATTTTTGATAGATATGGGAGATTCCATTTAACTTTTTATTAGATTCTTACCTTTTTTTACACATTGACGGTATTTCTATGAATAAATATCACAAACATGAATGGGAAGTTGTTCAGCAAAGATTTATAAGAAATACGCACCTAGAGAAGGTATGTGATGGGGCTACAAAGGCTTTTCTGAGTACTTGTAACTCTTACCTCAGTAAGAATTCAGTAAAGGGGAAAGGCATACAGGAGATCAGTGGGATAGAATACGGGAAGTGTTGTGGAATATAAAAGGTGCTTGGAGACCTGAGGGAGGAAATGGCTAGTTCTATTTGATAGTTTGAGGCCTGAAATAAGGAGCTGGTGGTTTGTCTTGTAGGTAATGGAGACCCACTGCGGGGGTTTAAGCTTGTTCTGGTTTTAGAAGAATAACTATGGTAAAGGGCTGGTTGAAGCAGCCAATGCCTAGGTCCAGGAAGACTCCTTAAGTGGCTGAGAGCTACTTTCTGCAAGTCATCTTCGTTTGTATGGTTGAGGATATCAATATTATTGCTAGTAGTTGAAGCTCTTATGATCTTAGAGTCACATGGAGAAGAAAGAACAAGTTGACCTTCACAATCATCATGACTTTTATTGACCGCTCACATTTTAACAATAATATGAAAAAACCTCCATTGAAATACTGTACAAACTCCCTTACCCCCATCTCCAACCTATTCCAGCCCTGTACATTCTCTTCTTTTTCTGCATGTATCTATTCCCTTGATGACCTCGTCTAGTCTTGTGGCTTTAAATAGCTTTTATATGCCAGTGACACTCAAATTTAGATCTCCAGCCAGACCTGTCTCCAGAACTTCAGACTCAGGTATGCAGCCTCCTTCATGACACTTCCACTGGGTTAGACATCTCAAACCTAATATGTCCAAAACTGAACTCTTGGCTTTCTCCTCCAAACCTGCTCTTCCCACAGTCTTTCTTATTTCAGTCATTGGCTATTGCGTTCTTTCAGTTTCCTGGACAAAGCCTTCGAGTTATTCTTGACTCCTGTTTATTGGTCACACCCAATATTCAATTAGTCAGGAAATTCTGTTGGCTCTACCTTCAAAATATATCTAAAATCTGACCGGTTTTCCTATTACTGTCCTCTTTTGAGCCGCCATCATCTCCTGTATGGATTATTACAATAGCCTCCTTCCTATCTGGCCTCCCTCCTTTTACCGTTGTCCCCATATAGCCTGTTTCTCAATCAAGCAGCCAGAGTGATCCTTTAAAACACAAATCAGATGTTGCTTCTCTTCTGAAACCCTCCAGTGGCACCCCCTCACTCAGCGTAAAAGCTCAAATCCTTACGATAGCCTTCAAGGCCCTACCTGACCCCTATTACTTCTCTCATCTCATTGCCCACCACTCTTCTTATGTACTCCATTCCAGTCACATTGGCTTCTTTTTCTGTTCCTCAGAATCACCAGCTACTCTCCCACCTATGGCGTTTTTGTTGGCTGTTCCCTCTGCCTAGAACTCTCTTCCACCAGATAGCCACTTGGCTGACTCTTTCACCTCCATTAAATCTATTCAAATGTAAACTCTGTGGAGCTGACCCTGATTCCTCTATTTAAAGCAGCAACCTTCACCACTGGTGTCCCCAGCCCCCTCCATGACACTTACTACCTTCTAGCATTATGCTTCTTATTGAGTATGCTTGTATATTATGCTTATTGTCTATTTTTTGTGTCTTCTACTAGAGTGTAAGCCCCACGAGGGCAGGAATTTTGGTCTGCTTCATTCATTGATGCATCCCAAGTACCTGGACTAGAACCTGGTACATAGTAGTAGCTCAATAATTACTTTAAAAAAATATATAATAACTTTATTGAGGTGTAATTCAAATACCATACAATTTACCCACTTAGAGTGTACAATTCAATGGTTTTTATTATACTGACAGGGTTGTGCAACCATCACCACAATCAATATTTTCATGTCCTAAAAAAGAAACTCTACTTTCCTTAGCCATCATTCCACATCCCTTCCTCTCCCCTCCCGCCCCTAACCTCTAGCAGCCACTATTATCTTTTCTGTCTCTATGGATGTGCCTATTCTGGATATTTCATATAAATGGGTCATACAATATGTGATCTTTTGTATCTGGCTTCTTTCACTTAGCTTATTTTCAAGGGTCATTCATGTTGTAGCCTGTATCAGTACTTCATTCCTTTTTATAGCTGAATAATTTTCCATGTATGGATATGCCATGTTTTGTTTATCCATTCTCCAGTTGATGGATCAATAATTACTTTTTGTTGTTTTTTTTTAATTTTTTTTTAATTGTACTTTAGGTGAAGGTTTACAGAACAAATAGTTTCTCATTACACAGTCAGTATGCATATTGTTTTATGACATTGGTTAACCACGCCATGACGTATCAACACTCTCCCTTCTCGACCTTGGAGGACCTTTTTTCTTTTTTTGGTGAAAATATACATAGCCAAAGGTACACCATTTCAAAAATTTCTACATGTACAATTCAGTGACATCAATTACATTCTTCCAGTTGTGCTGCTATTCTCACTA
>NW_004443974.1:11769249-11810673 GCF_000243295.1 Trichechus manatus latirostris
ATTATTCCATCACCATTATCTTCAACTCACTGCCCCCAGGCTTCCCATCAACCTTTTGAGTTACTATTGTTAATTTGATCTCACATAGATAAGTTTTTTTTTTTTTTGTACTTTAGATGAAGGTTTACAGAACAGAATAGTTTCTCATTAAACAGTACACATATTGCTCTATGACAATGGTTAACAACCCCACGACATGTCAACACTGTCCAGTAATTACTTTCTGAATTGAACTGAAATCGTTATACCCTCTCTGAACCTTAATTTCCTCATTTACAAAATGGGAATAGAATCTGATACGAGTGTTCTCCAGGAGCTTACAGTATAGAGTAGGAATTATGGAATATGTGCAAAAATACAAAGCAGATCGTAAGCCCCATAAGAAAGGCACCATAAAAATGCTATGGATACTGAAGGACAGGAAGTTAACTTCTAATAGAGATTAGCAGAGGCTTCCTGGAGAAAGTGCCATTTGTCTGGCCTTAGACCAATAGGCAGGTTTGAGATATTCAGAAATGAGAGACTAGACAAAATAAATCGGGCAAACAAGGACCCTCTTTTGGTTATCTATTGCTACGTGACAAAGCATTTTAAAACCTACTGGCTTAGAACAACGACCATTTTATTATCTTTCAGGGTTCTGTGTATTGGCTGGGCTCAGCCAGCAGTGTTTTTACTGGTCTCACTTGGGGTCTCTTAAGCAGTTGCAGTCAATGGCAACTGAGGAGTTAAAGAGGTTTGACAAGGATGCTGGAACAAATGGGCCTCTCTCCCTCTCCATGAAGTCTCAGGGCCTCTCTTTTGCCTATGGCCACTCAAGTGCTCTCTTTACATGGCCTCTCTAGCAGAACAGCTGGACTTCTCACATAGTGGCTTAGGGCTCCCAAAAGCATATGCTCTAAGAGGGAGGAGACAGAAGCTTCTATTCCTCTTAAAAGGCTAGGCCCAGCACTGGTCCAGGGTCACCTTTGCTACATTTCATTGGTTAATGTAAGTCACAGGCCAACCATATTCAAGGGGAGGGGAAATAAACTCCACCTGAATGGCCAGCAAAGCCAAAAATATTTACTGTCTGGCCCTTTACAGAAAAAATTTGCTGACCGCAAGTCTAGGGGTTGATTTTGGAAAGATCAGCTGAAGTCAGATTATGTAGTTGTTCTCAGAAAGAAAGAAAGAAGTATCTGTGGCATTTATAAAAAGTACACATGCATGAGCCTCATCCCCAAACTGGGGTGAGGCTCAGGGCACCTGTATTTTTAACGAGCTCCCCAATGAACTCTGATGCATGCCTCCTGTTTGGGGACCTTGAATCCCAGGCTAAAGGGATTATGAGTAGTCTCAGAGAAGAAACTAGTCTACAGTGCTGATAGCCTACATGAGCCATGGCCTCATCTACCCCAAGAACAGAAGAACTAGATGGTGCCCAGCTACCACTACCAGCCATTCTGATCAGAGCCACAATAGATGGACCCTGATAGTGTGGGAGAAAAATGCAGAATAGAACTGAAATTCTTAAAAAGTCTAGATTTATTAGACCAGTTGAGATTAAAGGACTCCCTGAGACTATCTCCCTGACATACTCTTTAAACTTTGAACCAAAGGTATCCCATGAGGGCACGTTTTAGTGAAATAACAGATTGGCACATAAAATAAAGGATATTATCCATGAATATGGTGCACCATTAAAAAACATGAGACCAAAAGGTCAACAATTACTCTAAAGCAAAGATGAAAAGATAAGGGGCCAGGAAACTAGAGTACTGGAAACAGAACAACCAGAACACAATTAAAGACAGTGTTGACACACTGTGAAAAATGTAACTAATGTCACTGAACAATTTGTGTAGAAATTGTCAAATGGGAACCTAATTTGCTGTGTAAACTTTCACCAAAATACAATAAAATATTATTTAAAAAAAAAAAAAGATTTCACCCTAGAAAACCCTATAGGGCAGTTCTACTCTTACACGGGGTCACTATGAGTCAGAATCGACTTGACAGCACCTAACAACAACAACAGTTGCACAACTCTGTGAATAAACTAAAACCCACAGAATTGTACACTCTAAAAGAGTAAATTGTACGGTATATGAATTATATCTCAAAGCTGTAAAAGAAAAAAAAAAGATTATGAGTGAAGATAGACTTGATCACAACAGTAGATATGAGAGAGACCAGAAGCAGGAGGCTAGTTAGGAGGCTTTTGTAGAAGGGTAGAAAAGAGGAAATGCAGGCCAGAATTGGGAGAGGAGCAGAGGAGGTGAATAGGAGAGGTGGAGAGATTGAACCAGTAAAATAAGGGAAGCAAGAAGTCAAAGATGACTACAGTTTGGGGGCTGTTTGATAGTTGCTGTTGTGCTGTACTATGTTGTGTTGTGTCATGTTTTTTTTTTTAACTCTGAATGTGCCATGTTTGAATGACTTTCTTAGTGATGTTGTTTATGCTTACATACAGGTGGAAAGGAAGCGCCACATTGGAAATGATATCGTCACCATTGTGTTCCAGGAAGGAGAGGAATCTTCTCCTGCCTTTAAGCCTTCCATGATCCGCTCTCATTTTACACGTATCCTGTGCCTTTGCAAATGCTCCAGTTTAGCAAGCTATTGGTCGGCCTATTGGACTTAAAATGACCCCCAAATGAAATGTTATAATTGACTTGCTTTGCATTATTAGATTCTTAGACCCACTGTTTTGGAATTTGAAAGAGAGATCCTCTTTCTCTCTCCATCCATTGTTGTGTGGATGCATTAATTCTCAGAGATTTCTTCCTGACTTCTGAAATAACTTCCCTTTCCTAAGGTAGTGTATGAAATGAGGGCAACTTCCTACCACCCATTAATAATAAATGAATTAGAAGAATTATAGGTAGTGAATCCTCTGAGAAATTTGCTTTAGGTATAAAAATTTATAAGTTAAGAGACAAGCCAAAATACTTTTTCTTTGTTGACTTTGAGACCTGATAATAACTGCTACATTACCATCTCTTGAAATCTTAACAAATATTTTTATTTGCTTTCCCTCTGTTTATCCTAATCCTTATCTAACTCATATTGCTGAAAAAGTCCAGTGATGAGGCTAAAGTTCACTGTAATTTCTGAGCTCAGCTTAGCCAGACAGGTATGGGACATGAGCATGGCCAACCCAGTCATGGGCCTGTTGCTCTAGGTCACAGGCCATAACAGTTAAATCCAAAGGAGGTAGTTGTACAAGTTGTACATAATAAGTAAAAGATAACTAATAGATATTTTCCAAATAAATTCTCATCTAGACCCTCATATTCCCTGGAGACTCCAGTAAAAATGTTCAGAGACAGGACCATCGTAACTCATTGCATCTGGAAATAGGTTGCTCTATATACTTTGACTTCTTTATTATAACCTAACAATATAACACCTAAGTTTTTAAAAGTTTAAAATTGCCAAATTCCTTCCATGAGGGTAGGGAAGAAAATGGCTATGTACATACAACTTAATTATAACTTTTTTTGTTCTCATCCCTGCTTACTAAGTGATATCTTGCTCTAGTCACTGGGATTTAGAACTAATATCCCACCACACCCCCCACCCCCACCCCACCCCCCACTTCCTCCATTGGTTCTTCTTGTAGCACAAAAAACTTCTCCAAGTACATGCAGGAAGGAGAAGAAGGTGACTTTTTGAATAATAGAGGTAGTCACTATTTTTAGTATTTCCTTTAGGTATTAGTTTTAGATTTGGAGTTTAGCACATTTGTTTCTGGAAAGGGACAAGCAGATAGTTAATGCAGACTCATTCCATTAAGTCTGAAATTGAAGGAGATGGAAACACTTTGAGGGATCGATGGCTTTTTAGCTGTAGCTGAGGAAAGCTAAGAATAGAAGGTAGTAGAGGGAAGAGAGGAGTGGGAGAAAGAAAGAAAAGCTGATTGGGACTATTTTAGACTCAGCCTGCCCTGACACAGCCACGTAGATTCTGCTTAGAGGCTACCAGCAGCTACATCAGTTTGTTTTGTTTTGTCTTGTTTCATTTGCCAAAGCTGGAAGGAGAGAGGGGGAAGGTATACAGTGGAAACATTTAAGTTGCTTAAATGTGTGAGATGAAATATGTGACTAATTTCATATTGGAATCTCATTTGTGTTTTCAGGCATGGAAATTGCTCTTTCTGCTTTGTTGGCTGCTTAGTTGTTGAACCTGTTGCCATCGAGTCGATTCCAACTCATAATGACCCTACAGGACAGAGTACAACTGCCGCATAGGGTTTCCTAGGAGCAGCTGGTGAATTCAAACTGCCAACCTTTTGAGTAGCAGCCGGACTCTTAAACACTGAGCCACCACGGCTCTGCTTAGTTGTTTAGTAGCTTTATTTATATTGCTTTTCTGACAGATTTGAACATTTAGCCCTTTCCCCAAAGAATGAACACACAGAGGTGGTCTTGCATATATTTTCCTGGGCTGTCTCTTAAAGCAGTCAAGATTCTATCCCAGGCTACCACCAGTGACCGCCCTGACAGGGAACACAACAGAGAGTCCCTGATGGAGCAGGAGAAAGTGGGGTGCAGAACTCAAATTCTAGTAAAAAGAGCAGACTTAATGGTCTGACTGCGTCTGGAGGAACCGCAGAAGACATGGCCCCTGGACTCTCTTTTAGCGCAAAACTAAAACCATTCCCAATTCCAACTCTTCAGACAAAGATTAGACTGGACTATGGGACATAAAATGATACTTGTGAGGAATGTGCTTCTTAGCTCAAGTAGATACATGAGACTAAATGGGCAGCTCCTGTCCAGAGGCGAGATCAGAAGGCAGAGAGGGTCAGGAGCTGATTGAATGGACACTGGAAATCTGGAGTGGAAAGGAGGAGTGTGCTATCACAGTATAGGGAGATCAACTAGGGTCACATAACAATGTCTGTATAAATTTTTGTATGAGAGACTAACTTAAATTGTAAACTTTCACTTAAAGCACAATAATACAAAAATAATAAAAATAAAATAAATAAAAAATTTTAATAAAAATACTATCGAAAAAAAAAAAAGATTCTGTCCCAACATTGAAGTGATAGGTACCTTAACTACATAAAATTCCGGTCTAAAATAGTTCTGCACAAGGGATTTTCAAAGCACAAGTTGTTGACTGAACATTAGGGTTGTTGATTAATTTCTTTAACCAACATCACAGATATTTTTGCCTTAGTGAGGTATGATCAACGAAGTGACAATTACAGGTAGGTAATGACTTTATCTCAATTTCTTGTTCTAATTCTCATGTTTACTCATAATTTGGCATTGATTTTCAGAGACTTTTATTGTGCTTTAAGTGAAAGTTTACAGTTCCAGTCAGTTTCTCCTACAAAAATTTATACACACATTGCTATGTGACCTTAGCTGCTCTCGCTATAATGTGACGGCGCACTCCTTTCTACCCTGGATTTTCCATGTCCATTCAACTCGCTCCTGTCCCTTTTTGCCTTCTCATCTTGCCTCCGGACAGGAGCTGCCCATTTAGTCTCATGTATCTACTCAAGCTAAGAAGCATTCTCTTCATGAGTATCATTGTATCATTTTATGTCCCATAGTCCGGTGTAATCTTTGTCTGAACAGCTAGCTTCGGGAATGGTTTCAGTTCTGGGCTAACAGAGAGTCTGGGGCCATGTCTTCCAGGGTCTCTCCAGTCAGATTTTCTGAGACTCTTGATATCCATATTTCTTGATTGATTTGATAGGCATGTCCTCACCTTATAGAATTTTCTTTTTTTTATTTATTTTTTGTTTATTGTTGTAGTTTAAGTGAAAATTTACATTTCAAGTTAGTTTCTTATACAAAAATTTATACACACATTGCTATGTGACCCTAATTGCTCTCCCTGTACTGTGACAGCACCCTCCTCCTTTCCACCCCTGATTTCCCATGTCCATTCAACCAGCTCCTAACCCTCTCTGCCTTCTCATCTCACCTCTGGACAGAAGCTGCCTGGTTAGTCTCATGTATCTAATTGAGCTAAGAAATACACTCTTCACGAGTATCGTTTACCTTATAGAATTTTCTTAAAGGCTACCGTCTCTTTGGGGAACATGTATAGTCCATAGAGTCTTACTCTGGGCAATAGATTGAAGGGTCAGAGCTAGTTTGAAATTTTATTGTACTTTATGATGGGAACAAATTTTATATGTTTGATCTCGACCAGAGTATCCCCTTTTCTAGGCTGCATCCTTGCCCATTTACCCCTCTGTTATCAAAAATTAATCTATTAAAAGGCATGTTGTGGAGAGCATAAGCTTTGAGCCTAAAAGATTTGGGCTGGAATCCCAGTTCTGTCACTTATTAACTTTGAGGCTTTTAAAAAAGTGTTTGTCTTCTCTGGCCTCAGACCTCATCTGTGGAATGAAGATAAGGCCACTGTCTTAGCAAGTTTGGTGAGAATCAGAGTTGATGCTTTGTCTGAAAGTACCAAATATGCTGCTTTGGTATTCCTGGGGTGCCTGACCTTGTCCAGGACTTGGTGGGTTGGGCCACTAAGGATGCCACAAGACTTGGTCTCTGCCCTGAAAGCACATTGACTGAGTTAGACAGGAGAGCTAGGTGGTGGCAGAGGCTCTGGCAACCCAGACAAGTCACTTCTGCCATGGAACGAATATTCCTAACATGTCACGTAAGTGACTAGACAAATATAGGGTCAAAATATTGGTGATCCTTGAAGAAAAACCAAGTAATTCTGAAATACTCTCTGTGTAGGCTGAAAATATTTTCGGAAGAAAGTGTACCACTTTTTGGCCCACCTTTGCCAACCCCACCGGTGTTCACAGACCACCAGGAATTCAGGGACTTTTTGCTAGTGAAATGTAAGTTTCTATTTTGAAGTAGTTTTTCAACTTGTTCTATATCAGAATATTTTACATGATGCTATATAAAATAATACCATTGTTTAAGCATTCCATGTGCTGTTAATTCTTTACATGAAACGTATTTAGCTTCCTAGTAGTGTTATGTGGGTTTTCTCCTGACTCCTTATCTATACCTACCCTCCTACCCGCTGCCTTGAAGTTCACCCACACTGACGCACTTACAGTATACCATGGGGACTCTTTCTTTCTGCCCTGGGTTCTAATATGGTCATTTCTGAATCTCTGCTTATAAATGTATCTACTGTCTTTATCAGAGAGTAGGATGTAGGTGGGAGAAAGAGTGGTTATAGATATATACTTAAGGATAGAGAGAGTTGTTAGGGAGTGTGTGTGTGAGAGAGAGAAATAGAGAATGAGAATATGATGTGTGTTGAACCTGACTTCCCCAGACTTCACTAGCTGGTGAATATAAATTTTAGCTCCACTGATAATACCCAAATACCTGACTCTGAGCCCCTATCTTCTGAACCACAGAGCGCTGCCCCTCCTCTCCCCAGAGTATCCCTTGGTTATTGTATCTGGAAGCCCCTGTGGTGGGACTATCTCATTGGTTCATCTACTACAGTCTCTTCATGGAAGTCCATTGCTTGCAAGCCACTGGGGCCCTGGCAGTGCTGCCGCAGTCTGTGCCCTGTGTGAAGATGCTGCTTTTCTCCCCTTCTTCCAAGCACACTGGGCATTGCAGCTGCTTGCTGGCTGTACCCCCACAAACCTTGCCTAATGCTATCACTGTTTCTCTGCAGCTGGGGAGGAAACACTCTTCTCTTCTATTCTGAGTCCATCTTGGTCCCTGCCCCAAGGTAGCACTGATTTGTGCAAAGTCTCATGAACAACTACCCCTTGAGCTTTCAGTCTTAGTCCTACTCCCATGAGGGCCAAGACCAATCCCTCAGGCCAGAGAAAGGGATAGATGCCAGGTTGTCCCTCCTTTGTCTTCTAATTTCCTCAGTCTCTCCTTCATATACCCGAACATGAATCCTCCCTCAGCAACAGCAGAAAATTTCCTCAGTACATCTACCCATGCAGTTGACACTTGAAGGGATATGTCACTTAATTTCAGCCACCAAAAGCATCCCAGTCCCAGCCAAGGCACTCGAATACCTCTCTTCCTTCTGTAAAATCCTTCCAATCCTTTGCAAAGATCTCCACATGCTTCCAAAACTTTCTTCTTGGAGAATTGGGAAATGAAGTGTGCTTTTGCTGGGGCTTATTCTGCTTTAACCTACACCAGGGTCTGTTGCTATGTCTCGCTCTGACATGTTAGACGTAGCAAACACTGCTATCATTTGCAAAAGATCATGATCTTGTCTCTTCCCTTCTAATATCTGTACTTCTTATTTCAAATGCTAGAACAGGGATCACAAATTCAAATTCTTAGAGAGACCAGATGGAGGATATAAGTGGGTGAAGTAAGGAGTACCTGGAGCCATAATAAACTGGAGGGCATATGCTCTGCTCCAGCCAATTGATGCCATTCAGGAATATGAGTCCAGTGTTGCAACATAATCTGATTTTTCAGAACAAGCCCAAAATGTGAAATTTTATGTGAAATTGCCTGATTCTTAAAACTGTGGTGTCCATGTGTTACAAGTTGAAAGGATCAGGTAGAGAGCAAGAAACAGAACTGAAACAAAGAGCAGCAGAGAGTAGGTTTAGCAACTAGAAGCTGAAAAGTTCTTGGAAATATGGAGCTCAGGATTTAAGCATTTTTTGTAGAGTGCCAGTAGCAGTAGGGAAGAAGCTACTAAGGGTATGTAGTCATTTAACCACAGATTTAGTTAGAGGATCGCTAAGCAACACTAAGAACTTAGCTTATAAGTGGAATCTGCCGACTTAAATGGAGCCAGTCAACAGAGTGACTTTCTTCAGCATCTTTAATGGCATGAGGTCAAGTAAAATGAAAAGTTCAGTTGATTTAAAGGTGGAGATTGAAGGATAGGTATAGCAGATAAACATAAGAATAAAGGAACTAAAGGTTATTGGGAGAATGTATTGAAGTGATGGAGCATGGGACCAGGAGAAGGGAAACCAGGAGGGGCTGATAGACTGAGAGAAAAGGTAGAGGCTAAGGACTTAGAGATCTTTCTGAAATCCAGAGTTGATTTAGCAGGAGGGAGGAAGTGGGGAAGTAGAAAACTACGAGATAATGCTAGGAAATGGTATTTCAACCAAGATCTTGACCTTTTCCCCTTATTCAGCCAAAACAAGTCATTTAAATTGGATTTTTCTAGGGAAAATCCTCAAACAAAAAATTCCCAATTACAAAATTAAGGAAAATAATAGACGTGCATAGTTTAAATTCCATAAGAGATGTCTTGCTACAAACAAGCTCAGCTTCACCCTAGCACTTAGATACTATCTAGGTAATGCCTGTCCCCAAGAAGTTCCATTTTTCAGTCTATAAACACTGTCCTTCCTTTGACCCTTGAGTGAGAAAAATAATAGTTAACATTTATTCAGTGCCATGTGCCAAAATACTGTGCTAACTCTTTTGTATACACTGTCTCATTTGAATTCTTACAGCAGCCCTGTAAGGAAACACAGTTATATCTCTTTTACAAGGTAGAAAATTGAGGCCCACAGGAGCTAAATAATTTGCCTAAGAGTACACAGCTAGCAACAGAACTGGAATTCAAACCCATAACTGTCTTGACTGCAAATTCCTAACCTCTGTTGTACACTTCCTATTCTCTACTCTAATGTGTAACTGGACATTCCACTATTGGTTCATAGTGTGTTGGTAGTCCACTAAAACCCTAGCTCTTTTCCATAAGGAATTGCCAAACCCCCACTACTCTGCTTAGGCAGTTGTTATTTTTTCTTATAAAATGCAGCAAATATACATTCAATTCCTGTTGAATGGCATCCTGGTAGTTTGGCCCCAGATGTTGGATGGGTCAATGGATTGATAGATGAATGAATGGATGGACAGTGGGTGGCTGCAATGCATGAGGGGTAGGTTGATGGTTGAGTGTATAGCTAAAGAGGTCTTTAGGTAATCAGATATACCCTTTGCTCAGGAAGCTTGCAGTCTAATATGAAAGGTAAAATAAACATACCTATGGACAATATGAATCTGTATAGACAAATTTAGAGTTTTTAAGCATTCCTCCATGAAGGAAGGATAATACCAATAATAATACCTGTGTTGGGAAGTGGGTGGTGTTCACTGTGAAAAATGTCCTTGATTAGGTCCATTCTTCAATAGCATGCTAATGTTTGTGATTTCCTTTATAACTTCATTTGCTTTAGTAATTAATGGTGAAAAAGCCACTTTGGAAACACCAACATTTGCCCAGAAACGTCGGCGTACTCTGGATATGTTGATTCGCTCTTTGTACCAGGATCTGATGCCAGATTTGCATAAGGTAAGCCTGAGACCATGGACCTCTTTCCTTCTCATGGGGTCTGAGTTGAGAACACAAGTCTAGCAATGAGGTCCTGGTTAGAAAAGCAAAGGAGACACCTTTATCTTTGCTGTCAAGACTACACTGTGGCCCCATTGGGCTGGCGTTCTCTTGTTACCACAAGAAGGACGAGTGTTGAGTGTCCTTATAATGGAACAGGATTATCATAAAGCCAGGGCCTGTGGAAATTAAGGGGCAGGCTGGGGGGCATTATTGTAACTCAGTCCCTGGAACTTGGAAGAGTGTTGTTTTGTGTGGCTGTTCTCAGTGATACTACTCAACATTACCAGGGTTGATGGATAGGCAAAAATGGGGATAGTGGAGAGAAACTGGGTACTTTTGTAAGTTTTCTGGAAATTCAGTGCCATACTCAGGATTGAAATAAACGTTTATATTTAATGAAAATCTACTTTGTGCCAGACAGTTCCTAGGCCTCATTATATCCACACTGATCAGACACAGCACCTTCATGAGGAACTCATCGCCTCGAGGGGCACATGTGCTCTTTCAGGGCTTCCAGACTCAGTGTGAAATCACCAGATGTCAGGAACTCATTAATTCAGAGCAAAAATCATCATTGTTTAAAAACATTTTCCCTATTTAACAAAAAAGCACAGGACAAGTGAGGAGACTCCCCTAGAATCCATACATTCATAAACTCCAGTAAAATAATTGTTAATGATGTGTGTAAATAAATGTAACATCAAGTTTCAGGTACTTACCCAAGGGTGATGTAGACTATCAAAATGCTGTAGTGCTCATGTAGTCATTTCCCTTCAGCAGTCACCACCATCATTTTACAGTCACCCTTTAACTTCTGGTTCGTCAGTACACCCACACTACTTGCAGGGATTGGGCCAGACTAATCCCAGGACCCCAAACAACAAGCCATAATCTGTAATCTGTCCTGTTATTTCCTAAGGTCAGGAAAGGGTGTAGAAAGGGTACCACGATGAGTGCATGCGATCCTCTGGGTCTTGGCTAAAGCATCACTGCCATAGGCAAGCCTTCTCTGACCCACCCCCCAATTGAAACCAAGTCACCCTGTTAAATACTCACATAGCCCCCACATACTTCTCTTTCACAGAAATTATCACATGGGATAATCATGCAATTAGTTACTTAATCTGTCTCTGCCATTAGTCTCTGTGCTACACAAGGACAGAGAGTGTATCACATTCCCAATGTCTGGCAGAGTTGTAGGTGCTCAGTAAATCCTTGCTGATTGAATGTGTGTACCCAGTTCTATGACTATCATTTGGAAAAGATTTATTTAGTGTGTGCCAAGCACATTTATTTAATGTGTGCCAAGCACTGTGCTTACATGCATTGCCTCTGAAGAAACTGAAACTCAGCAGTTAACTAACTTGCCCAAGGTTACCCAAAGGGCCACAGAGTTGCACAACTCCAGGGGGCACCATTTGCATTGAATTCAGGATGTTGTATTCCAGGGGCACCACTCTATGAGAATGGCATCCACAAAGCTGTGCAACATGGTGGCCCAGATCACACTGTTAATAAGTTAGTAAGGAATGGAGCCACTGGTTTGCCGAATTTCAAAGCCCATGCTCTCTGCCATTACACAGTGCTGGCTGTCTACTTGTTGACTTTTTTTTATCCATAACATCTAGTACAGACCTTGGCACACAGTAGGTGCTTCATGAATGCTTATTGAATGGACAAGTACAGAATGTAGAAATAGGACCATTTGGACAAATAGGTTTAAACATTATGAGAAACCAAAGGATAAGATTTGAGAGCCGTTTGTGGAATTCATAACTTATTTTTCTTTTTTAGAACATGCTTAATAGACGATCTTTTAGTGATGTCTTACCAGAATCTCCCAAGTCGGCACGGAAGAAAGAGGAGGCCCGCCAGGCAGAGTTTGTTAGAATAGGGCAGGTGGGTTTTATTCTGAAGCCGTTTTTGCTAGACATGTAGTCGTGAGTCCCATCCAAACTTGATGGCCTTCCTGCAAAGACTTTTCTGTTTGCACACTCTTGTGGAGTTCTATAGTTTCCTCAGGATTATTGTGGGAAACATGGATGAGATTTTGACACCCAGGTAGGTGTAGTCCTCTGCAGGTGTGAGTGAGAGTAAAGTACTCTGCAGTAGGGGGAATGTTACTGACCTGAAGCAGAGAGGCCACAGTACCCGTCTCTGGGCTCCCTGATGTCAAGGGAGCATATACCACTTGCTTGCTTCCTTGGAATTTTCTGAGGAGTGCAATGCCAATTTGGGAAAAACACCTTGAGCTCCTCTCTGGCAGGGGTAAGCAGAGTGGCTGTGTCACTCACAGAAAACCTGAATTTCCACCCTATTACTTCGAAGTAACCATCCCTGTCATCACCTTATTCCAGGCTTATGGAATAAACCACTCTCCCTTTGCCTCACTCCCACGTGACACTGGCATTTCTCAGTTCCGGGAGGCGACGCAGCTTGCTGCTTTGATTCCAGGTCATGGCAGGGAGGAGTGCTGCCAGCTGCAGAGAAGTCCTGACCTGGAAGTATGGAGCTAGGCAAGGCATGTGGATGAAGGAAGGTCATATGATCAAGGAAAGCTTAGAGGCAAAGATAACTTTCTCCCAAAACAGCACTGTTACAGAGACTTTTTTTTTTTTTTTTTTTTTTGCTGTTGTAGTTTAAGTGAAAGTTTACAATTCAAGTTAGTCTCTCATACAGAAATTTATACATACATTGATATGTGACGCTAGTTGCTCCCTATACTGTGACAGCACGCTCCTCCTTTCTTCTTCTGATTTCCCATGTCCATTCAACCATCTCCTGACCCTCTTTGCCTTCTCATCTCACCTCCGGACAAAAGCTGCGCATTTAGTCTTATGTATTTACTTAAGCTAAGAAGCACACTCTTTACGAGTATCATTTTATGTCCCACAGTCCAGTCCAGTCTTTGTCTGAAGAGTTGGCCTGGGGAATTGTTTTAGTTCTGGGTTGACAGAGAGTCCTGGGACCATGCTTTCTGGGATTCTTCCAGTCTCAGACCATTAAGTATGGTCTTTTTACTAGAATTTGAGTTCTGCACCCCACTTTTCTTCTGCTCCATCACGGACTCTGTTGTGTTCCCTGTCAGGGCGGTCGTTGGTGGTAGCCGACCACCATCTAGTTCTTCTGGTCTCAGGCTGTTGCAGTCTGCACTATTACAGAGACTTTTAAACACTGGTGCTTGTTTAAGATACCCTACCCTACTTCTAGAGATTCTGATTCATCAACATTGAGGAGGGACCTAGAAATCCATCTGTTTTTAATGCTTCCATGGTTTTTTTCACTGTACTGATATATTGATCTATTGAAATGATAGAACGCAGCTGGGTTAATTTGGGCTAGAATGCTGTAATCAAGGCTTCACATAGCCAGCTGACTATTCCTTATCTTCAATGATAAAGCAATGTGGAAACCTGAAAACTTTGGTCTGAAATTACTCTTGTTTTATTAAATCTATTTCAAATCACAGTTGTTTATCCTGCTGTTCTTTTGCTGCTCAACAACAAACTTTAAAAGAGGCCTCTGTTCTTTAAGGCACTAAAACTGAAATCCATTGTGAGAGGAGATGCTCCATCAAGTTTGGCAGCTTCAGGGATCTGTAAAAAAGAGGTGAGTTGATGAGCCTTTCAAGTTAAACTGTGAATGTCATTTATCCTCAATGAAGTTATTCATATTCTTGGAAAGAGGCTTGTAGGGCAGAAGGAAGAACAGTTTGTCTACTGCAGAGTCCTCGGATGAAGCCCCAGATAAAATTGGGTAGATGTTTAGTGGAAGCCCCTCTTCTGTCTCTAGTATGCTTGTGCCCTTGCATGCTTAAATGGGGCAGAGCTGCTGGGCCCGGCCGGGTCACACAGGCTAGGTTCAGTAGTGATTCTCAAGCTTGAATGTGCACACAGATCACTTGGACATCTTGGTCAAATCCATATTCTGATTCAGAAGTTTTGAGGCAGGATCAGGACTCTAAATTTCTAAGAAGTTCCTGTGTGATGCCTTTGCTGCTGACCCCAGATCACACTTTGAACAGCAAGGCCCTATAACAGTGCCTCTCAAACTCTAGTGTGTATTAGACTCTCCTGCCAGAGTTTCTGATGCAGTGAGTCTGGAGTGAAGCCTGAGAATCTGCATTTCTAACAAGTTCCCAGTTGATGCTGATGCTGTTGGTCAGAGGACCACAGTGGAGAAACCACTGCTTAATCTATAGTTCACTCAGCCAAGCAAAAAATTCTGTGGCCTATCTCTCTACTTCTCGTTTCCACTTTGTGTGAAAAAGAGCTAGGTGATAATCAAGAAGAGAAGAGGAAAAAAAATAAGCAAGTTGGATTACAAACTTACTATACACATGATTTTGTATTGTGAAACACCATCCTATGCACTTAATAACTCAATAATCATGTCTATATTCAGAATATGTATAAATTATTTAAATGAAACAAATTCACAGGCAGCACATCACTAGAGAAATATCTATTATAAAAGCAAAAGAATTATATATACAATTACCTTCATGATAAAGGTGTGAATGATTTGTATTCAAATTGCAGAACCTACACACTTTAAACTCTGATTTCAGGAAAATGATGAGCTAAAAATACAAATGATGCTAAAAACTACAACCAAGTTAAGGCAGATGGTAAGGCATCCTTCCCAAAGGTTGCAGAAATTCCCACTATCTACCTGTCATGTGTATAGTAGGATTTGCAGTGTTGCCAAGCACTTTATAAACACCAAATTCCAGTAAGATTTAATAATATTCTTAATAAAATGTTCTTAGGGGTCTATTTAGAGTTCTGCACTTAGGCAGGAAGACCTTTAGACCCCTTCCTTCCCTGCAGAATCTACACTGAGACCCTACATACTAGCAAATGCCATCAGCCATCAGACCAGAGCCTCTGTGGCCAGATCTGAGTTTGTATTGATGACACTTCATGCACTGATATTCAGTGGTTCCTCAGGCATCGTGAGACTGGCCCCTTTGAGAACCCATGAAAACAATGGGACCCCCACACACCAGGAAAATGTACAAATGGCACATATACACAGCATCTTGTATTCAATTCCAGAGGCTTCACAGACCTCTGTAAACCCTCCATGCATCATCTAAAGAGCCCTTGGATCTTACGGGTTAAAAACCCCTTTTCTGCCTAAGTGTTCTGAAATCATGTCCTTTTGGTCAGAGAACATTTTGTTATTAAGAGTTGGTTGTTGTGTCTTCACATTACCTAATGCTCTGATGTCTATGTCTGTCTCCTGATTGGCATTTTTATTGACGTTGCTTTTTCATGTCTTCTTGCTATAAGTCACAAACTCAGGATTGCCAGAAATAATCTTGGGGAAATACCATTTGAATTAATGACCTGCACTTGTGTAGCCTTTTCAGTTTATAAAATATTTTCACATTTTTCAAGTGGTCTTTTCAGAACAGTACAAGCTGCATCCTAGCAATTAGAGTATTCTTTCTGGAGGCTTGTGGGGCTTTTAAAGGGAGATCATGACTTTTCCAAGTTAGCATTGATGCACACAGTGTTTACCCTCAGCCCTCATGACACCCTTGAAGGTGGTCCTCAGAGCCTTCACTTCTACTTAGGGTATGCAAGCATGTGTGCCCCCAGTGCATACAAACACACACTTGCACACACATGCTCTTGTATAGCCCCAGGTGGGACACCAGGCCCTTGTGTCTAATCAAGAGTAAAAGTGAAGATGTAAGACTTTATCTCATCCCTAAGAATCTCCAAGAACTTCTTTGTCCTCTGAGGCTGAGCCAGGTGGCTTGGAAGGAAGTGAATGATTCTGTTGAAAATGTCCACAATTCCAGTGTGACTAACAACCCACTAAACAGTGACCCACCAGCTCCAGGCATGCACACACAGCTCTGAAGCAGTTGTGAGGGCAAGCTAACGCTTTATGCCTGAAATGAAAATGAAATTAAGACTCAAGGAAAAAAGTTCACACACTGAATATATCACAAGGAGGGATGTGAGTAGTTTGTTGGTAGCACTTGACATTTTCCTATAAGCAGATGTTATTTTTTCTTTTAAGATTTTGTAGCCTGAAATGGGTCATTAAGCATTTTCATATTAAGACAATATCAATCTTGTGCATTGTGTATGGTTTAATAATTTTGCTGAATCAGCAACACAGGAATCTGACTTTTTTATACAGTTACGTGGGACTTCCTTTTATGATGAACTAATATGACTTCTCTGAAAAATAGGCACCAATTGGTACAACTTCCAGATAATAAAGAAAAATGCTTTAAAAATGTTTCCAATGCTTTGATTTCCCACGAGTAAGATGATAACAATATAGAGACAGGTCATGGTGCCAGAAACAAGTGAATCCATTCTTTTCCTATTGCATATGTGTTTGTAAGGAGACTTTTCTTCTTAAAAAAGGTAACTAAGTCCAGACCTCATTTAGCTACGGGGGTTTGGAGTGACTCTGCTCCCACTGGGGTATCTGTGTTACTGCTTCAGGAGTTGTACTATACATTTCCATTTGATGGGCCGCAGTGTATTTTTTCTGGTGCACTTATTTTCCGATGCTTGTGTCGCCTCGCAGCCTTGGGAGCCCCAGTGTTTCTGCAGTAATTTCCCTCACGAAGCTGTGTGTGCAGATCCCTGGGGCCAGGCCTTGCTGGTTTCCACTGATGCTGGCGTCTTGCTAGTGGATGGTTAGTGAGTAGCTGCTCCTACAAATGTCTTTATTTGTGTGACTTACAGTATTTCTAACATGGGTGACCACCGGTCAATACCCTTTAGGCCATAAATGTGTCTTCAGAAGTAAGGTTAGCAAAATTTCATTTCCTTATGAAATTAACCCCTTGTTTTCAGGGCAAGCAGAGGGAAGCAAGCTGGAGGGTGAGCCATGCATGATTGATTTGTCCTTTCTCCAAATCTCTGATTACTCTGTAGAAATCAAATGACCTGCAGAAAGGATCTACTTTTTGAGCTGGTACTTACCATGATTCCAACATTCTACCTGAAATCAACAAAAACACGTTGTTATTTAGAGCCTCTATGTTTTTGGTTTTTAATTATCAGGGACATGCACTCCTCTCTCTCAGAGTCTTTTTTTTTTTCCCTCTTAAGGTTTCTGATTCATAAAGTATTTAGGATTCAAAACAAGCAATAAGAATCTTAGAAAATCCATTTTTTGATGGTTTTAGAAACAAAAAGATTTTGACAGGGAGACAGATTTCTACTCAATATAAAATCAAACTTTCTGATAGACAAGTAGATCAGCCTGCCTGGAGAGAGAGTCGGTTCTCTGTCTATCAATCGGACATGCCGTTGGTGAGGATGCTGTAGATGGAATTCAAGCTTGGGTGGGGATTTAGAATCATGGACTGCGTGGTCCTCTCCAGCAGGAAGCCCGTTTGGGTCTTCCACACGCCTAATGTGGCCTAAAGGGGCTGAACACCGGCAACAGTCCTCTCCTGGAGCTCAGAGGGAGTGGTGGGCATTGAGACAGCAGCTTCCAAAGGCACCTCCTGGGACTGCATGGAGCAGGCCCACCTAGTCTCCAGTTGCCGTAGAATGCATTATGAGAATACTGAAAGCCAACACTGTGAGAGGAACGTAATGGCCTAAAACTATGCAGCATCCGTCTACCCTTGAGCATTGACTTTATTCCCTCCCTCAAACCTTTACTCAGCACATGTACTAAGTGCCTGTTGTGTGCCAGGTACTGTGCTAGTGCCTTCTGTAGTATGGTGAGAGAGCTGGACTGCTTTATAAAGGACTTGTTTCTGACCTTATCTGTTATTTTTGATATACGTTTTGTGTCCATAACATAACTGTACACATAACTAATTTCATAAAAACTAATTTATGAAAAATCTATTTTATTTCATAAATTCAGAATTTAAATTAAGTATTTAATTTTAGAAACTGCAAATAATTAGAAAATCTTTGTGACCTTGGAGAAATTACTTAATCTCTCAGGGTCTCCTCAGATTTCTCTAAAATGGGGGTAATTTTTTAAGTCCCTGAAAAATAGTTCATGACAATAAAAAAAGATGAAATAAATAAAACGGGGATGATGATGATAACTAAAAGGAGAGGATTCGTAGGGATTAAGTAAAGTTACCTATGTTAAATGCTTAAAGCATTGCCAGGCACATAGTAACAACTTATTAAACAGCAGCTAGTATCTTTGCTATGTCCCTATGAACTTGCTAAAAGGTAACAAAATCCTCAGATTTTGCCAAAAGTACAACCAAATAAAAGAATTTACAAAAAAGTTCAAAACAAAGTAGACCTAGAGGTTGAGTCTAGTCTCTTAGGATGAAGAAACTGAGACCTAAAGAAATGATGTGCCTAGCCCAAGATCACACAGCTGGTGAGTGGCACTTCTGGAACCAGAACCCAGATGGAATTCCTTGTCCAGTACTCTTTACACTCAACCAGCTACATTTTATTAAAATTAAATTCAGTGCTACCAATGTTTTTTTCTTTACGTTAGCACAGACTCCCAGAAAGATAGTCCTGGGCAAATAATTGCGAAAAATTTTATGGCTAAAGACTGCAAAATTCTGTCTGCCTTTTCGGTAAAGAAAAAATAGCGTGCCTGATAGTGACTATTTATAAGGCTTACTTAAAAGTAGGGAAAAAATTGTATTTGAGATGCTTCTGTTTTATGTAAAATCCAAACCAAGATTACCAAATCCTTTTCTGAAATTTCCATCTCTATATATCTAAAAGTGAATGGAAAAATAAAATTTAATGGAGGTTTCAGATATAAGGATTTTGTGATTTGCCAGGAAAATCATTTCTTCTGAATTTGAAGGCAGTCTTAAGTAGGTGGTAGCCGTATACACTTAGGTTTATTACTTAGATTTATTACTCAGCTTAGATTTAATATTCAGATGATTTTTTTCATGTGATGCATCTCTGTTTGCTTTTGCTAAAAAGGAGAATAGCCCTTCAGGCTTTCTTGGTATTCCTTTTTGTGCTTTTAAGCCATATTCTCTTGTTATTTCTTTGTTTATCTTTTTCTTGTCTACATTTAATCATATTATGCATTGTTTCCATGAGTGAATCTCTCCATTTCATTTCAGGCTGAGTTCCACTCCATCCGTTAGCCTCTGCTTAATTTTATTAAATTTATCCACACAGTAATCTACCCCTTTCAAGGTCATTTTTAAAAATCAAGATCCTTAGTATTCTAAATGTAGCAAAAACTTACTTTGAAGGGAGTCTAAATACTGATTAAATATGCTATCACCATTTGTCTAGTTTTAAAGTAATAGAAAAGCAGGTTCTAAAAGATTGTGAGTTTCTTCATAAAGAGATTACAAGAAGGAAAAATATGTTATAAAACAATCATTAGGGTGTAATGTCACTTTCTCATATCCTTACCTCCTCTTCTTTCCTGTGCTGTATGGAAACAAGTTCAGCCATCTGAGAAAGATTTGATGGAGAATAAATGATAATTTACTCTGTACACAGTTTAGCAACTACATAGTATACATATTTTAAATTTTAAATGAAGTGCTTCTACCATTTGTTAATTCTTTACATTACTGTTGTTCCCATGGTCGCGCAATCAATCCATGGGGGTGTGGTGCTGCTTTTATGCTGCAGCTGGTTAAGAGCAGGGGCTTTATCCTTGCACAAACTTAGGTTCTGCAAGCTCAAGGTGTGACCTTGGACAAGTCGTTAACACCTCTGAGCCTCAGATTCTTCATTTGTGAAATGGGAATATTAAAAGTTCCTACCTAACAGGCTCTTTCCCAAACCCAAACCAAACCCACTGCCGTCAAGTCAATTCCAATAGGGTTTCCAAGGCTGTATATTTCTACAGAAGCAGACTGCCACATCTTTCTCCCATGGAGCCACTGGTAGTTTCGAATCTTTAGGTTAGCAGTTGATGACTTTAACCATTGTGCCACCAGTGCTCCTTAATAGGGTCATTGGGACATTTAAATTAAGTAAATGGAAAACTTAGTATTAGAGTCTGGCATGTAGTAAGCCCTCAGTGTCTGTTAGCTGCTGTTGCTGTTGTTGTTACAAAACAAAATGAAATAATCGTAGTTATTTAGCCAAATGTGATGACAAGTACTAGAGTGATTCTGTATTTTGAAAAATCAAATCTTCCCCCAGCCAAGTACAAAGACCCTGACAGTCTGTTTCTTTTTGTGAAGGCCTAGGGTAGAGGAGGAAGAAAAGTGGCTGACAGGCTATCATAAAATTTCCATTTGCCCCAATGATTACAGGTAACTAGAGACAAGCCCTAATTCTAATAAGAGCTCTGCAGGCCCTGTGGTCTAAGAAAATCCAGAGCTCTCACAAGCCTGCTGTAGGAGCTGGAGAGCCCTCCCCACTGTGAGGCTGTTACTAATCCTGATGGCGAAAGCTCTCCTCTGTCCTGGACACCACCCAGGGATGGATGAGCTCCCAGCCAGACTTAGATTTCTGGAAGAAACAAGATGCTCAGGGATCCTTGTACCTAAATTATTACTAGACAAACTCAAGACCACAATAGCAGAGCACTTGAAGACATAAGTTTCAGGCTTAGTTCAGATAAAGAATGAGATAGCCAGTTCTCCTACCTAAAATGTGTGCACCATTCCTAGACTGCCTTGCCCTGATTCTGTGTCAAGCTCAGAATAGCCCTTTTTTGCTTATAGAACAGAACAACTGTTTTAGCCCCCTGTGTTCTAGGGTCCCCTAGGAACAAAGTAATTGCCAGCAATTTAAGAGCCCAGTAAGTAAGCTAAAAACAAATCATAAGTGTATCTGAAATGTCTTTAATCATCCATTTGCCTGAAATCTTCCTGAGCATTTCCACTTAAATTTGTTTTGTTTTTCCTGTTATTTGGGCAATTTAATTTATATTTTTCTGCCAATATGACTTACTTTCGTCTAAAGAGGAGATTTTGTATTTCTATATGGACAAATACTGAAAATTGGTAGGCAAGCTACTATTGATACAGGCATGTTAGAGTAGGGTGAATTTGTATTTATTTTAAATACAAAAGGAAATATTAATTTTGCTTTCTTGAGAAATATACAAAATGACCTAAGATATGGTGCAATTTCAAACATTACATAAAAATAAAATACTTAAAAGAAGTGGCTGATCTTATTCTGTTTTTTTGTTTTAAGTTGGTGTTTAGTCCTTTGGTTACAACCCGAGTGAAGACTGGGATTGAAAGATGTTAACTTTTTGTTTGATGAACATTAAGGAGAAGAATATAGTTTACCTGCCCCTGCTGCTACGCTGGCTATATAGAGTTCTGAATGCCTTTGGGAGGGAAACATCGGTACTTCTCCCTGAGCTGAGAAGAGAATAGTGCTTGAACTTATTGCAAGACCTTATGAAAGCTCTAGAAGCTGACTTCCTTCCTTGCCTAGAGAGACCTGGGGTCCTCAACTACCTGTAGTCATGTTTTAGAGGCTCTAGAAAAGCGTGGGCTGTGGTTGCAGTGTTGGGTAACCAGGTGTCCTTTTCCAGATGACCTTCCGTCAGTGCCAGTGTTTGACAAAACTCTGCCAGTGAAGCAGATGCATGTGCTTGAGATTCTGGACCTGCTGATTCTCAGAGCAGACAAAGGTGGTATTCCCTTCCATGTGGTGGTCTCTGGGAGGAGAAGAGCATAAAGCCTTCTGTGGCAGACACTGAGGGTGGTCTCACTCCCTAGGCCTTACCAGCTCTTTCTTTTCCTGAGGCCCCGTGGTCAGAGTCCCTTGGTGGCCTATTTGTTCTCTGGGGAGAGATGATGACGGACAGAGAGTGGGGCAGGGTGGAATCCTTAATTGCATTGTAAAATAAAGGTGATGTGGGTTTCTCCTGAATTCTGGAACATCTCAAATCCTTATTCCTCTAGCCGTAGTTTTCCTACACATTCTGCCCTTTCAGTTCTTCCAGGTCATTTAACTTTGCCATATTAATCTCCTCTTCCATCTTTTTTCTCTCACCAGGAAAAGATGCCCGCCTCTATGTCTTCAGGCTAAGCACTGTGCAAAAGGGCATTGAGGGAAAACAGGCTGTGAAGAGCAAGTATGACTGCAGGGAAAATAAGCTTGAGAAAACGAAAGGTGACTTGGTTCTTCATCTTTTAGTGGTTTCTGTTTATTTTTTTCCTCAAACGGTTCATGTTTTACTAGAAATAAAAATGAATAGGAATTTTATTTTATTGTTTGTTTTTTTTTTTACTTGGAAACATCATAAAGATAGCATCATTGTTCTTTAACAGAAACTTGAAAGATAGAAAAACACATGGAGGACTAGAGGAAATTTTAGGCCATGTAAATGTTTTGGAGGTAAATTAAGCTCCACAAGCAAATCTGTGAGTAAAGAGATTTTTACACACTTTGGTTCCGGAAGCTCTGATCTCCCCTCATTTTAATTCGTATGATGTAGCAGGTATGAAACTCAGTCTTCAAATTCTAGAATATAGGCAATATGACTTCGTTAATTTTTCTATAACTCAACCTAATTTTTATTTCAAGCCCCCATTCTGCCTGGAAGCAGAAACATTCTTAGTCAATTCATGGTCTTCCTCCCATATTCCCCATTTCCTGGGGTGTGCTTAATTTCCAGGGTTGTTAGGTAATGCCAAGACCTCTTGTCATCTGTTCAGTATCATTTATTTCTCTTCTCAGGTTGCCACTTGTATGCCATTAACACTCACCATAGCAGAGAGTTGAGAATTATTGTTGCAATCCGGAATAAACTGCTTCTGATCACAAGGAAACATAAGCCAAGTGGGGTAACCAGCATCTCATTGTTATCTCCCCTATCGGAGTCACCTGTTGAAGAATTCCAGTACATCAGGGTAGGTTTTCTCTTCAAATCACTTCTCTTCTGGCCAAGGTGTCCTGAGACAGACTATCTCCTTTCACCCAGAGAGTGTCATCCAGTAGTGTTGTCCCACTACTCATTAACCAACTAGGAAAACCCTCTCCTCTGGTAGCCTAGTTTCTCCCAGAAGACTAACACAAAAAGTGCTCTTCCTTACTCCATCCAGCTCATTCGTTCCAACGAGCACCTATAGGCACTGTTCTAGGCACTGGAAATACAGCAGTGAACAAAACAACGTTTCTCCTCTCATGGAGATTGCTTTCTAGTTGAAGGATAACAGAAATAAGCAAATATATGTATGACAGCAAGCAGAAATAAGTGCTGAGAATAAAAATAAAGTAGGATAAGGAAACAGAGAATAATGGAGCTGGGAGGGTGGTGGGTAAAGAAAGGTAGTTCTCTTTTAGAGTATCTTGGGAAGCCCTCTCTAAAATGGTTACCTTTTCAGCAGAGACCCAAATGGATCATGGGAGTGAGGAATGAGGATATCTTGGCATTCCAGGCAGAAGGAGCAGCCAGTCAGGGGCCCCGAGGCCCTGTCCAAGGCACAGTCAAGAGGCTGTGGTGTCTGGAGCAACGTAGGCAAGGCAGTGAGGGCAGAGTATTCTGGGGCCAGATTATCTCGAGCCCTGAAGGCCACACTGCAAGAACTTTGGCAGCAGTGGGAAGTCAATGGAAGGCGTGAAGCAAGAAGTGACATGGTTTAAATACATCACTTTGGCTGTTGTGTGGAAGGACCATAGGGGGCCAAGAGTGAAAATAGGGAGACCTGCTTGGGGCTAATGCAGGATCCCAGCAAGGGATGCTGCTGGCTTTGGTAGCTGTGAAAGTGGGAAGAATCAGTCAGCAAAGCTGCCCTGCTTGCCATAGTCAGTAGGGTTTACTGATAGAGTGAGGGTGAAGCCTTGTGAGAGACGCCTCCTCAGGGGTCCCAGAACAGTGCCAAGTTCCTTCCTTGATGTTCCATCTTACCATCTCTTTTTAAAAACTATCATACATTAAGGTGCAAAATATGTCAAACATTAACCACTAAGGTAGAGCACACCTGTAGGCAAGCTAAGAAATTATTTTTGCCTAACTAGAGTTAAATGCCCCATGAATCTACCATATCAATTCATGCCAATAGTCAATTTAAGAGACCAGAACAGTGTATAACAGTTAAGTTTATCAGCTCTGAAATCACATTTCCTGAGTTCGAACTTGGCTTTACCACATGTAAACCGTGTGACTGTAGGCAAGTCATTTGACCTTAGAGCCTCAGTTTCCTAATCTGTAAAATAGAATAATAGCTGTACCTACTTCATAAGGTTGTTATAAGGACTCAGTGAGAACAGTGCCTGGCATGTGGTAAGTGCTCAATAAGGTTATTAATTATTATTATTACTATACTATTATTACTATACTATAGTATTACTATAATAATAATTATTATTATATCTTACAGAACAGGGCCAGACTGAGGGCTAAAGCAGACCATACCATTGAATCAATTTTGTAAAATTGTTTCCTGGTCTCTCTTTCCAGTGGATAAAGGTCTACATCCTGAAGATAGGTTATGGAAGGGAGAAGTCTGATGTGATCCCTGGGCATTGGGGGGTTGATAAGGTGGCTGTTCTGTGTTCTAACCCCTTTCTCCTACATCATCAATCATGCAGGAGATATGTCTATCCGACCCTCCTGTGGTGATGACCTTAGTGGATGGACCAACTGAAGAGAGCGACAATCTCATCTGTGTGGCTTATCGACACCAATTTGATGTGGTCAACGAGAGCACGGGAGAAGCCTTCAGACTGCACCACGTGGAAGCCAGCAGGGTAAGTTGACAGTTACAGGGGCAAGTGGGAATCAAAGAAGACTAGGATTGGTTATGCCTTCTAACTTTGTGATGCCATGATTAGGATTTTTTTTTTAATTACATTCTATTTATGTCAGTATTATGTGATATACTATTTAGGCTGAACTACATGACGTTGCCATTTTTATAGATGAAAGTAGATTGATCTAATATAGTGAAACGTTCCCTTTGCCCCATTCAGCTTTTCCAGATCTTACCCTGCCATCCTGTCTTTTTGAATAAAAGAGAAATAAAAGTCAAAAAGCTAAATACAAATAAATAAGTAAATGAGGACATTGCTTGGTAATTCATACCAGGAGGGCCTCTGGAGAATAAGGTTGCTTATGTGGCCCTGCAGACTCACAGTTTGGGGACTGGGTAGCTGGGGAGGATAAGTACCCCTCTCTATCCTTTAGAGGCCCACTGGGAAAGGAAGAAGAGGTAGGATGCCGTTAGGAGAGGGTCTACACCCGCTGGCCAGAGCTGCACAGAGAACAGTGGTGTCCTGCGGTTTGGATAGAATCTAAGGTTCACCCAAAACTGCCCTAGAACTCTAAAGATGACTGTTCTGGAGTCTGAACATTAACACTCACTGGAGGGTGGTTAGCACCACTCTGTGACCTGTCACGGGAGACTTCTTCAGCGCTGATGCTAGCAGTTCACAGAGCTCTTCAGCCCATTTATTGGTGAAGCAGGGTGAGGCCTGATAACATTTGAGCTACTTTAAGTTTGCATTATGCAGTGCCAGCATTCTGGCTTAGGACAGCAGAGAATGGGGAAGTTGCCCCTGGAGACAATGTAGTTCCTCATGAGGCTTCCAAACCAACAGGCTTCCTCCAGTTATGTTCAGTTAAGTCAAACAGACTGCAGAGTTTTTTCCAATTATGCTTTCCAAGAAACTGAAAAGTACGGCTTTGTATTAGTACATGCACTACATAAATATTCATTAAAATTGTAAATTACTATGTTAAGAAGACAAACTATTAGAGGAAGATTTTAAGAAAAAGAAAAATCTAGGTATAATAGGAGGCCTTCTTATCTTTTACTCTTAGGCTGTTTTCAGTCACAGATTACTCTGTCATTCCTCTTTTATATATTGGTGGTGCCCAAACTTGTCTGCAGTTGGAGTTATCTGAGGAGCTTCAAGAAGTACTGATGATAGTGTCCCAGAGATTTCATTGGTCTGGGGTGTGGCATGGGCCTTTGGAATTTGTCGATGATTCCCAGGTGATTCTAATGTTCAGACAAGTTTGGGATCCACTGGTATACACTGCTTCTCAACCCTGACTGTAATCACCTGGAGAGCCTTTAAAAAGATCAGTGCTCTGACCATCCCCCAGATCAATTAATTACATCAGAATTTCTAGGGGTGTGGTACTTGGGAACCAATATGTTTTTAAGTCCCCCCAGGTGATGCTAATATAAAAAAAAAACATTACCATCGAGTCAATTTCAACTTGTAGTGACGCTATAGGACAGAGTAGAACTGCCCCATAGCATAGAGTTTCCAAGGAGCACCTGGTGGGTTTGAACTGCCAGCCTCTTGGTTAGCAGCCATAACTCTTAACCACTACGGCACCAGGGCTTCCGGTACCAATACAGAGCTAGTAAAACGAGTCTATCCTGAAACACCTCCTAATTTAAAGGGAAGGAGGACTGCCCATCACATCCCAGCACCTGACTGAATGCATGACTGTTGCCTAGGCTTACACTGAACCTATAATCTCTTCTAACCTACTTGTGTCTAAGGAGGAAGGGCCCATTTGTCCTTTTAAAGTTCTTGCCCTCTTTTACTTCTCAAAACTCTCTGTATGACTAGCCAAAAGAGGCAGAAGAATCATGGCTTAGCAGGTCTTTATCCAGTGGCTTAGTTATCTAGTGTTGCTGTAAGAGAGATACCACAAATGGATGGCTTTAACAAATAGCCACATAGCTGCTGGGATGGGATGGGCAGTCCTCCTTAGCTTTAATTTAGGAGTTATTTCAGGATAGACTTATTCTACTAGCTCTATATTAGCATCACCTGGGGGAACTTAAAAATCAAAAGCCCCACCCTTTGAAATCCAGAAGACCATGGCCCCAAGTTTGAAACTGAGAAGGCACTGTTTCCTGTGCTCCTTCCAGCAGCACTGCTGATCTCTGAGCTGCTCCAGGTATGGCCCTTTTCTTTTCTTTGAGGACACAGATGTAGCTCCTTTGGCCTGTTTCCTGCCTATACAGTTCCAAGAGGCAGAGAGCATTCTTTCCTTTTTGTTCTTTCTCTGTCCCCTTCAGTCTAAGCTGATGGGTTTTCTGCCGGGATCGTACGTTAGATCCCTCAGTCACAGGCTTAATCTCTTTAACAAAAGATTGTGTAGCCATGTCCTTGGTGAAAATTCTAGGACGTACATCCTTAGTTTGTACAATAGAATTTTCCAAATCTTTAAGTTTTCTTTTCATTTTGCACAGTTCATTTTTAAGTCCGTCTCTTTCCTCTCACATTTTACTGTAAGTGGCAAGGAGAAACCATGCAGCCCCTTTAAGATCTTGCTTAGAAATCTCATCAGCCAGATATCCAAATTCATCACTTACAAGTTCTATCTTCCACCAAACATTTGAACATAATTTAGACGAGTTCTTTGCCACTGCATAAAAAGCATTGCCCTTCTTCCATTGTCCAATCACATGTTCATCATTTTCTTTTAAAGCCTCTTCAGAAGTACATTTAACTTTCACATTTCTAGCAACATTCTGTTGCTAGTGCCATAGGTATTCTCTTAAGACTATAGAGACGTTCTCTATGACTCTCCTCGCTTCCTTCTGAGTGCTCACCAGAATTGCCTTTCACGTCCTTAATTCTACCAACAGTCTCTTCAGGGCAATCTAGGCTTTTACTATTAGGCATCTTAAAACTCTGCCTCCACCCATTACCCAGTTCCAAAACCACTTCCACATTGCAGGTATTTATTAGAGCAGCATCCCACTCCCAGTACCAAATTCTGTCTTAGTTATCTAGTGCTTCTATAACAGAAATACCACAAATGGATGGATTTAACAAACAGAAATTTATTTTCTCACAGTTTAGGAGGCTAGAAGTCCAAATTCAAAGTGCCAGCTTGAGGGGAAGACTTTCTGTCTCGGTTGGCTCTGGAGGAAGGTCCTTGTCTCTTCAGCTTCTGCTTCCTGATTCCTTGGCGATCTCCATGTGTCTTGGCATCTATCTTACCCCATCTCTCCTTTCGCTTGCTTGCTTAATCTCCTTTATAGCTCAAAAGAGATTGACTGGAGACACCCTACACTAATCTTGCCTCATTAACATAACAAAGACAACCCATTCCCAAATGTGATTATAACCACAGGCATAGAGGTTAAGATTTACAACACATATTTTTGGGGGACACAGTTGAATCCATAACATCCAGTCAGTCCTTTCCCTGCCTTCCTAAGATTTAACCAGCTTCTTGTAGTTGAAAAGTCCCCATCTTGTTTCAGAGAAACTTTCTGACATGTTTTGGTTTTAAAAAAAATCATGTTTAAGTGGCTGAAAATTGTGCAGTTTATTCATCAGATGATGAATATTCATCAGTTATTCATACAGAGAACAATTATTAAATATCTTTCTTATGGTGATTTTTTATTTATTTATATTTTATAACCTGATAATTCATTGGAATGTTCGTAGTTATTTTTTTCTTTTAAGATAACATGAAGGCGCAGGAAAAATTGGGTCAAAAGCGATTTTTCTAATTACTTGTGTGTTTTGTTTTCTTGAAAGCTATAGAGGAACAGTTCTAAATTTTTCTGTGCTTGCTTCAGTGTGCTTTTTTAAGCAAAGATACGAAGTTTTTCCTCAAGAGAAAATGTTGAAAAAAAAGAAAAAAGCCCCCATACGGATCTGCATGGCTCAAAGTGTTCAGTACCTCCTTCAGTAAATTAACAGCTGATGAGCATTTTTTGAGCATGCATATATGCTTAGTCAGATGCAGTTACTTGCTTTTGCAAGGAATTTAGTGTCTCATTGGGGAGATAAGCCCCAGAGAAATGAGAAGGCTAATGAACAATGTGATTTATAATAGCTAGTCAAGAACAAACCCTCCAGGAAGAGGACTAGCTTTTACCAAGATGTCCCTGTACAGTGGAGGCAGGAAGGAGAGAGGGTGACACAGCCTAGAGCCATGGGGATTTCAGTTTAATTCAAATTACACTTACTGCTTACCTGTTCTGTGCAAGACACCCTTGTTATTGGGCTGGCCTACTTTGGTGCCCCCATTCCTCCTCTCTTCTCAGCCAACACTATTTCATTCCCCATTTCAGGCTTCAACCTTTAGTGCACGCTTCTGAAACTCAACTTCAAGTTCGTTTTACCGACAGGCCCACTGTGACCTACTGTCCCAGCTCCAGCAGCCAGCCTTGGCCTTGTGCCGAAAACAAAGGTCTCCTCTGGGAGAACCTGCAGACCTGGTAACTGGTCTGGGTCTCTGGCTTATTTCCTGTGCCCAAGTCCTCATCTTGACCATCTGTCCAGAACCCAAGGCTTCTCAGCTGGGAGTCACCACTGAATCATGTGAGAAGTCTGGAAGGCTGACTGCTGAGTGGCCGCCTCTGTTAGCTGGGGTACAGACTTCTGCTTTTCACTTTCTTTTTTCCACGGTGTTTCAAGCTCTCACAACAACCATATGTTAACTTTTATAATTTTAAAAATGCCCGTAAAATGGACTTTTTTTTAAATCACATAAAAAACTAAAATCCAATGCCTACGTCCTACTCCAGACGTACTATCTGTTAGAATCTCTCGGAGTAAGGACCTGAAATATGTATTTTTTGAAAGCTCCCAGTTGATTCTTATGTCCTCACCTGGTTAAGAAGCAGCACTGCAGAGGCCGACTCCTGCCAGGCCCCTCTCTAGGAAGGAGACAGACATACACATAGAGAAGCCTGAAATAGGCCTCACTGTGTAAGCGTTAATAAAAGTCTGAACAAAATGCTATAGAGTGCCTGCGGAGGAAGTGATTAAGTGCAGGTGGTGGTCATCTGTCCCTGAATCTGGCCCTGTGGCAGGAGCCCTGCCACTGTCTGCCCTTCAGCCTAAATCTCGGAATACTGCTGAGCTTAGTGCACCTGTCAGCACAGCCCTGGAATCCCTTGGTAGACCTACTTGACGCTAACTGCTTCCCTAGTGTCTGTAGCCACCATGCATATACTGTGGTCTGGAAGGCTGCCTGAGCTTTCTCTATTCCTGTCACCACCCCCACCCCACCACACACGTGCCTGCACGTGCATATGCACACAACACACAGCCTCTGCCTCAACAGAGGCTGCCTGTCTAGTTCTGCCTTTCTCATTGCAGTTTAGTCCTACCATAATGATAATAAACACAACCACTTTCTAACAGGTTCCCAGGTGATGCTAATGCTGCTGGTTAGTGACCACTTCTGTGTACAGACACTGTGCCAGAGTACTTCATAAGCATTATTTAATGGAATCTTCACAGCAACCTGTGAGGGAAGTGCTGTTCACATCCCCATTTTTGCCAGAAAAGGAAACTGAGACTCAAAGGAGAGTTGCTTATTTACCTAAGACCACACAGGTAGTAAGTGGCAGAGGCAGGACATGAACCCAGGCTGTCTGACCATGCCCCTAAACATAGCATGCTATTGCTCCCACAGCCATGTCCCAAAGTATCATGGGGATAGCAGGTCCGGGCCACAAAGCTGGTAGCACTTGGTCCCTCTTTTCAAGAAGTTCACAGTCTTACAGAGCAGACACATGAAGCCTCCAAGCTGAGATAAGTGAAATAAAACTGAACACGTGCTGGGGACACATGAGGAGGAAGTGATTTTAAGTTGAAGTAGTGGGGTTGGGAGAGTTCCTCTGGAGGGGTAAAGGTAGGACTCGAGGGCTGTTCCCCATTGGTGCTGTCTTCATAGCTAAATAATGCTATCAGCTAACATTTATTGAGCGTTTACCAAGTACTAGGCCTTGTGGTAGGTGTTTACATGAGCTACCTCACTGAATCCTTAACGTGTAAAGCAGGGCTTCGAACTGGTGTTTTGCAGTTCAAACTCCTGCTAAGAATTTGCATTTCTAACAAGTTCCCAGATGAGGCTAATGCTAATGCTGCTGCTTAGAGACCAATTCTGAAAACCACTAGTAGAGCCACAAAAACCAAAACCAAACCCACTGCTGTCAATTCTGACTCATAGCAACCCCATAGGGTTTTCAAGGCTATAAATCTCTACAGAAGCGGACTGCCACATCTTTCTCCTGCGGAGCCACTGGTGGTTTCGAACTGCCAACCTTTTGGTTAGCAGTCAATCACTTTAACCACTGAGGCACCAGGGCTAGTTATTAGTAGAGCAGAAGTTCTCAAAATTATTATACGTAAGAATCACCTGGGGGTATTGTTAAACTATAGATTCTGATCCAGTATATCTGGGGTGGAAATGCAAATTCTCAGCAGGGGTTCGAACCAGAACAAATCAATTTAAAGCCCTCCTATAAAGGTAGATACTATCTCCCATTTTACAAATGAAGAAACCGAGGTTCTAAGAGGTTAAACAGTTGACTTAAGTGCACACAATTCTAAAGAAGCAGAGCTGAGATCTTATTTATTCAGCCATTCATTCAACAGGTGTTGATCCTGCTCCTGCTTTGTGCCAAGCCCTGATCTAGATACTGAGGATACAGCGATGGCCTCTGTGTTCATGAAGCTTATGTTTTAGAAATAAGTAAACATCAGATAGTAATATATGCTATGCAGATTATTAAAATAGGGGGATATTCTATATAGCAATGGGGAAATTATTTGAGATTTGACTCCCAAGTCTTTTTGTTCCAAAAGTCAGCGCTCTTGAGCACTGGGCCTCACTGTCTCCCGCTTCCTCTCAAGTTCCCACAACTCTTGGTTATGGCTATGGCATTTACCCCATTATACCTTGTTTTATGTGCTTGTGTACGTTTCTGATTTTTTATCATGAGGGTTGGAACCCTGCCTTACTCATTTCTGTATCATTCAGGCCCTAGTACAGTGCCAGGGAATGACAGATGAGTGGATGCCTGACAGGAGAAGGGACATGGGTTCCATTGGAGGTTCTGCCTGGAGATCAGGCAGAGGCCTGGCTCAGGGCGAGCAGTTGGGGGTTTAGCACAGTGATGAGACTGTTGAGAGAAGGAGACTGCATTTTGGTGAAAGCATGAAGAGGAGGGGTAGCTAGGTGGAGGGCCTGTTGGAGGCGTACAGTGCAGAGATTGGAAGGGGCTGAAGACAGACAAGCCAACAGGTGATGACGCAGTGTTCCTGCCTGGGAAGGCTGGGCTCAGCAGTGGACACAAAAAAGACATCTGAGAGCTCCTGTGAAGAGAATGCTGCTGGGCTTGGATGAAGAGAGGGAGGAATGCCTGAGACTTTGAAGAGAGTTCTGCTAACAAAAAGGACGAAGTTTAAAAGGGAAGCTAATTGTGTGAGAGATAAAGATAATAGCTTCACTGAGTACTTATTAAGTGTCAGGCCCTATGCTAAAATCTTTGCCTTGTTTCAGTGAATTCTAACTATAATCCAGTGAAATAAGTATTATAATCATGCCAGTTTTATAGATAAAAACCTGAGACTAAAGGTTAAGCCACGTGCCCCAAACCACACATGTGGTAAAGTGGTATAGGCATGGTCTTAACTCAGGTCTGTCTGACCAGAGTCTGTGTTCTTATCCACTGCCACCACCCCTCCCCTGCCACACACACACTAGGTCTGGAGCTCTGAGTGGATGTGGGCCTGAGTGTGTAGATTTAGGAATTTTGAGTACAGAGTAATATTTGAAGCTATAAAAGTAGGTATTTTCTAAATGAGAAAAGAGCCAAGAAATGGAAAAACAGTCTGAAGGGAAGTGACAGGGCAGGAAGGAGGAGATGTCATGTGTCAGAGTCTATGGAGAATTGGGCAGAAATGAGCAATTGGCTAAAGGCCTTCAGCTTTGGGGAGAAGGAAATCTTTGTTGAGCTCAGAGAAGGCAGTTTCCCCGGTGGTGTGGGAACAGCAGTGGATTATAAGAGTTGAGGATATAAGTGAATGAAAGGAGCAGGAGATTTTTAGACGAACAGTCAAGAAGGACCAAGACATCGAGTGCCATCTTCTGAAATGCAGAAACTGAGGCTCGGAGAGATGAATATGCCCAGAGCACACCCTTTTCATTGCATCATGCTGCCTCCCTTGAAGCAAAGGAAAGAGAGAGTAGAAGTGAAGACATGCCATGGTGATTTTAAGGTTCAGAAATCCTACAGGTTTGAGGTGGAAGGAAGCCTAGGTGAGGTGAAGGTGCAAGAGCAATAAGATAGAAAAAGAACTCAGACCTGGTTCCGATCTTGGCTGTGGCACTCGAGTAAGTGACTTCACATCTCTGAGCCTCACTTTCATCATCTGTAAAATGAGAATAATACCATCTACTTTCCAGGGTTGATATGAGGGTGAAATGAATAACTCACGTGAGATTCTTTGTGAACCAGAGCTCATGGTACAAACATGAGGTGTTTTAATAGAGTAGAGATGCCTGGGAACAGAGCTCAAAGGGTATGAAAAGATAATGAAAAAGCCCCAGTGCAGAAAGAGGAGAGATGTTTCTTCTTTTACATACCTATAGTGTATTGTAATCACGCCCCCCGTGTGGCATTATGGGCCCTGGTGAAGTAGAAATGACCCCCCAGCACCTGAGTTTATGGAGGGCGAAGGGCCATTTCCAAATGTTTGCAACTTGCAAAAGTCTTTGAATAGCATCAGTGTCCAGTCTGCCCACTACCATTGCCCATTATCATTGCAGGTTAATTTTGTTGCAGCTATTGATGTGTACGAAGATGGAGAAGCTGGTCTGCTGTTGTGTTACAACTGTAAGTTAAGGATGTGTTCTTATCTTTATTTGCTAAAATGGACTGTTCATTTTCTGGGCAATTTAAAAGGACTTCTCCTTAGATTTACCTGATATATTGTCAGTGGCGTTACTAGGGTTGGTGTCACCCAGTGCAGTAACTCATAGTGTCACCCACCCCCGTGCTAATTACCAAAGTACTGTAGCTAAAACGCCAGAAAGTTTGACAAAATCAGTAAGTATAAAAACACAGGAAGCAACAAAAACAACAGCATGTGCTTATGGTGGTGCAGATGAAACCACATGATTCAAAGCGTCCTTATAATTGGGTAATAATGTACAGCTCTAACCAGGGCACATCAGAAGGTTCAAAAAGTAAATTAGCATAGAGTTTTAGCCTTGTAGGTATATTGATTCAAGTGAGCTGGACTTCCAAAAAAGTTTTTTGTTATTATAACTGACTACACGGATTTTTTATTTAAAAAATAATAAATTTCTGCTAAAACACTGCACAGAAATTTTATAGACAGTCATTTTGGTGTCACCCCCTCTGACATTATCACCTGGTGTGGTCTGCACCCTGTGTACCCCCCTAGTGACACCATTGTATATTGTTTCTGTGTCCTTAATGACATGCCAGGGAGCATCTGAGAAATGCATCCCTACCTTATATCCAACCTGGACTCCCAGATAGTCCCCAGACCTCTTGGTGAGATGGCATCCAGGGCGCTGTCTCCATGATACAGTGGTCACGGTGATGATGACAGAGCTTCCATTTCGGGAGCTCTTACTGTGTGCCTTGTGTTGTGCTCAGTATGCAGTAGTCACTGTCTCGTTTAATTCTCACAGTGGCCCTGAGCAGGCACTGTTATTGTCCTTAGTTTAGAGATCAGACAACTGAGGCCTGAAGAGGTGAACTGCCTTTCTCAAGATCATGCAGCTAGTAAGCGCCAGAGCCAGGATTTGCAGCTCGTGCTCTCTTGACTCCAGCGCCTAGAACTTTAACCACAGTTGCTATTCTACTTTCTTGGTATTTCTCAGGTATTAATGAAATCTGCCTTAACCTGGTGTGTCCAGACCTCAGTTGGGTTAGTTTGGGTTATGTGGCAGGGTAGGGTAGTAGGCAGACCAAAAGGTATCAAATAGGGTCCTTAAGCGTTCGCAACATTTCAAACACTAATTATTATACTTCAATAATAATGTGGTTTTTTTAATACCAATAGAGGTAAGGTATTTTCCTGGGTAAGGCTGCACATTCTAACTAAAAAATAAAGCATATTTCCTTAGCCTGGAATTGTATCAGTTTATAGTGGTGATGCTGGTTATATCACATGGGTCATATATTTTCATTAATATTTAATTAGTGTTCTGATTAGAAGAGGTAATTACCAATGGGAGCAATTTGTATCATAGATATGAGATCTGTGGGAAATAAGGATAAGGTGGTGACAAAGAAGGAACCTCATCATCAATAAATGGCTCTTTTTTGATATTTTATCTACAAATCTGTCTAAACCCAACAAATCTTTAGTAGCTCATTGGATGAGAAGGGCCCGCAGACAAGGTAGCAGGAAACAGGATGTGCTGCCCACACTTCAGTGTGATTCCTAAATGCCAGGGCTCAGATGGCCAGGCCTCTGCTGCTGCTGCCCTCTGTCCCAAGGTTTACAGGGACAAGGAGAATAGTTGGCCACATGTTCAATGTCATTTCTATATGATGTTTAACCTCTTTAAAGTGTGGCCTCTATGTTGAAAAATCCAGGAGAAGACCTTGTGGCAAAATGATTGCCTTAAAAACTTACACTGCATTTCTCTGAATGGTGGTAGAATAATTTGGAAAAGGATAGTGGTGCTGGTTGCACATATTGAACATAATCAATGTCACTGAATTGTACATGTAAAAATTGTTAAATTGGCAAACATTTTCTTATATATTTTTTTACCACAATAAAAAAAATTTTTTTTAACTTACGTTTTACAGCTGCTGTAGAAACTAAACTGAAAACTGATGATGCTTTTAAAAAAAACTGATTTAGATTTGTTTTTGTGTTTGTTTTTTTTAACTGCTTAAAAAAATGGAATGATTTTAGGTGGGAAAGGAGTTAAGAAAGGAAAGGTAGAGTAGGTTTTAGAATGGGAGAGTTAGTCCCAAAACAAAAAGGGAGGATGGAAACAAATGTGAATGATATTAACTGAATAGCAAATTTGAAGTTGGACTGGCACAGGCTATGTTACTCATTCAGTTCCTGCAGGGAGAGGTGGCCCAGTGCCCTATACCAGGTGTGGTTTGAGCAGCCTCATCATCTCAGAGAGCCTCCTCAGGAGTCCCATTTTTCTTGGTTTCGATCATTTCCTGGCTTCAGGCCTGGTTCCATCTCATGACAGATCAATCAGTATGTTTGTTTCATAGATCCACCCGTCCATAAAAAGGTAATCTCTGTATCTTTAGATCACAGGTGGTATCTTAGGCTGGGTTCTCTAGAGAAGCAAAACTAGTAAAGCGCATAAATATATAGAGAGAGAGATTTATATCAAGGAAACAGCTCACACGATTGTAGAGGCTAGAACGTCCCAAGTCCATGGATCAGGGTAGAGGCCTCTCCCAACTCAGGCAGCCACAGAGCTGGTGAACCCAAGGTTGGCAGGTTGGAGAGCAGGGCTCCGGCTCACAGGCTGTGAAGGTTGACGAATTCCAAGATCAGCAGAAAAGACAGCAAAGTTTCTCCTGATTCACGTAGCTGCAGGGGCTGGCAAACCCAAGATCAGCAGATCAGGGAACAGGACTCTTGCCTGCAGGCTGTGAATGTCGATGAATTCCAAGATCAGCAGGTAAACTGCTAGCTCAAGTCCCAAGAACCGGAAGTGAGATGACAGAGGCAGCTGCTGGGTCTGGAACAAGCTAAAAACTTTGGCAAGGTGAGCAGGATGGAAATAGCTTGTGGAGGGGAGAGAGGTGAAGGCTGAGGGGGCAGTGAGCTGCCACAGGCCCCTCCCCCACCGGTACCACTCAGCAGATTCCATCATGGGGATGATCAAGTATCAAATTTCATCAGGGAAGCGATCACAACATTATACAACTGCCAAAACACTGAGAATCATGGCCTAGCCAAGTTGACATACAATCTTAACCATCACAGGTGGGTCAAGGCCTTGGAAATCCCAGGGGATCCCAGACCCACCTCAGTCCTCACCAAACCATACCAGTTCCTCCCGTTCCATTGACTCAGGAATCTAGCTTTCATTTTCCATCTTCCTCTTTCTCTCAGCAGGTTGGAAGGACCTGGTGAAAAACCCTAGGAGAACCAATTGTCTTTTCTTACATTTACCTCAGGTCACTTCTTTAAATCATTTCTACACACACAGTGCACACTTGATTTGATTGTTTTGTTCTAGGTTTTGTCTTGGTCACAGATGCCTGTACAGTAACAGCCCATCTCAACAAGGTGCTGTAGAATGATTTTGTTCCCTCCAAAATTTGAAGGTGATTTTTATCATTTAAGTCAGTTCCTTTTTATTAAAAAACAAAATAAAATAAAAAATGACTTATGTCAATTCAGAGATTAGTATAGGAGAAAATTTTATCTCAGCTATGTTAAAGATGAAAATATTTTATAATAGAGATTATAACTTCCAGTTTTATGTTATTTGAGGAAAATGTATGCACAAGATAAACTTTAAGGGGGGAGGCATAAATAGTTTAATATGCTGATGCCATTCTAGTTTTCTTGTAATTTCTATCTTGAATACTAGGATTAATGTTTAACTGCTTAAAAAAAGAGAGAAAAAGAAAAGCTAAGTAACTTGGGTGTGGCCTTGGTATCTAGAAATCATTTACCTTTAATGCAGATAATAAATTTCAGGGCTAAGGACTAATTGTGTGTTTGCTGATAATGTTTAAAGATAAACACACAAGGGAAACTAGGAAAGCTCACATGAGTACCACTTATTCTCAATGTGACCATATTTAACCTCAGTAAGTCTTAACTTTCAGATGAATAGTATAGAGAATATAAAATCTACTTCATACAACTGTTGTGAGTATTAAACAGGGTTACACACATTGCCTGGCACAGCAAGATTTTCTTTCCTTCCTTTATTCCAGATCCATCAGAGTATTAATTCAGACTCCAGTTGTTAATCCATAGACCTTTCTACGTGTAGAAAGGGGCTGTTTTTCAGAGAAATTTATTTTAAAATTAGAAGTAGTATCTGTCACCTTTGTTCTCCACCAGCTGGATGGGGAAAATCAAAGGAGTGAACATCATAAACTCAGTGGCGGTCTTAAAACTCTGCCCCTCCCCCCGCCCTCCCCCAGTTCAGTCTGTCCACAATGGAGGACCTTCTCTATTGTCCTCGGAGTCACAACAGAGAAAGGCACTGCCGGGGACTGCCATGAGCTAGTACTTCAGGGAGGGCCAGGCATGGAAGCCAGTGCATGGAGTGTGAATGTGCCTGACTGCTCTGGGTTCCAGAAGCATTGTGCTGCTTATTGTTCTCAATCAAATTAAGCCTGATTCTGAGTCCATTCATCAGGTACAAAGACCACCAGTATTAGTTATTGGGAGGGAGAACACTCTACTTCTTTAGGATCGTATTAGGGTCCCTGGGGCTTATTTAATTAGGAAATGTAGGGGAGGAGCCTTGGAGCTGCAGTCTGGGTCACCTCCAAGTAGCTCCTCATCCACGCCAGTGTGATATAATCACATTATATCTTTATCAAATTATATATAATACTATATTATGACATTATATAATCACATAAAGATAGACAAATAGATCGGTAGAATAGACTAGAAAATCCAGAAATAGACCCACACGTGTTTGGTTAATTGATTTTTGACAATGGTGCAAAGGCAATTCAGTGGAGAAATGAAAGTCTTTCAACAAATGGTGCTGGGATAACTAGATAGCCATATGCAAAATAAACAAGCCTTGATCCATTCCTCACATCATATACAAAAATTAACTCAAAATGGATCATATAATTCAATGTAAACCTAAAACAATAAAACTTCTAGGAGAAAATATCTGTGATTTGGGTTAGCAAAGGTTTCTTAGTATGACACTAAAAGCACAATCCATAAAGGAAAAAGTTAATAAATTGGACATCATCAAAATTAAGGATTTCTGCTCTTTGAAAGACTCTTTTAATAGCGTGAAAAAACAAGCCAGAGACTGAGAGAAAATATCTGTAAATTACATATCTGATAAAGGACTTATATCCAGAATATGTAAAGAACTCACAAAGCTTAATAGTAAAATAAAAACCCTGTTAAAAAGAAAGCAAAATACTTGGTCAGACGTTTCACCAAAAATAAATGGATAGTATATAAACACATGAGAAGATGTTCAACACCGTTAGTCATTAGGGAAATGCAACTTAAAACTACAATGAGATATCACCACACGCCTATTAAGTGGCTAAAGTTAAAACAACTGACCATAACAAGTGTTGGTAAGGATGTGGAGGAACTTACACTCTGATATGCTGCTGGTGGAAATATAAAATGGTGCAGTCACTTTGGAAAAGAGTTTGGCAGTTACTCAAAAAGCTAAACATACCTATCACGTGACTCAGCCACTCCTAGGTATTTACCCAAGAGAAATGAAAGCATACATCCCATAAAAACTTGTACATGAATGTTCATAGCCATATTTATATTAGTCCCAAACTGGAAACAACCCAAATGTCCATTGTGGTTGTTCTAAAATATACCCACAGATTCTTTGATACTCCTCTTTTCAACAGGTAGAGCTTCATTCTTCTCCCCTTCAATGTGGGTTGGACTTTGTGACTCATTTCTATTGAACAGAACATGGCAGAAGTGGTGGTGTGCGACTTCTGAGAGTAAATCTAAAAAGGCATTGCAACTCCCTCCTTCCTGATTCACCCCCTCCTGGTTCACTCCCTCCTAGTTCATTCCCTCTGGGGGAAGCCAGCTGCCATATCTTGAGGACACTCAAGCAGCCCTATGGCGAGGAACTAAAGCCTCCTGCCAAGAGCCACGTGAGTGAGCTATCCTGGAAGCCAACCCAAGTCTAGGCCCAATCAAGCTTTCAGATGACTATAGCTCCAGATGGCATCTTGACTATAACTTCATGATAGAGCCCAAACCTGAACCACGCAGCTAAGCTGTCGCTGAATTCCTGACCCACAGAACCTGTGAAATAATGTTTCTTGCTTTAAGCTTCTAAGTTTTGGGACACTTTGTTGCACAGCAGTAGATAACTAATACATTCATCAACAGATGAATGGATAAATTGTCATACAATGAAAAGGAACAGTCTACTGATATGTGTAAGAACAACATAGATGAATTTAAAATAAGTATACTGAGTGTCTTAGGCTGAGTTCTCTAGAGGAGTGAAACCAGTGAATCAATAAATATATAAAACAAGAAAAACCAAACTCGTTGCTGTCGAGTCAATTCTGACTCATAGAGACCCTATAGGACAGAGTAGAACCGCCTTCTAGGCTTTCCAAGGAGTGACTGGTGAATTCAAACTGCCGACCTTTTGGTTAGTAGCCGAGTTCTTAACCACTATGCCACTAGGCTCCAGATATAGAGAGGGATTTATTTCAAGGAAATGGTTCATGCAGTTGTGGCGCCTGGCAAGTCCCAAATTCATGGGCCAGGTATCAGGCTGGAGGCAGGCTGCTGGCTCACGTCCCAAGAACCAGAGGTCAGAGGATGACGAGTCAAATGCAGGATCGAGAGAGGGTGAGCTTTGCCAGAACATCCATATATATTGGATGCAGGCCACACCTCTAAGAAAATTCCCTTTTCAACTGATTGGCTTCTCACGTCAGATCACAAAACAGGATGATTGCATAATATCTGCCAAACCACTGAGAATCGTGGCCTAGCCAAGTTGGCACATACTCTTAACCATCACACTGAGGGAAAGAAAATAGACAAAAAGAGTATATATACTATATGATTCCATTTATATTAAATTCTAGGAAGTGTAATCTGGTCTATAGTGACAGCAGATCAGTGGTTGCCTTGGGACAGGGAACACTTACACAGGTGCACAAGGAAACCTGGAGGTAACAGCTATGTTCATTCATTATCTTAATAGTAGTGACGGTTTTTATGAGTGCATACACATGTCAAAACTTATCAAATGGTACACTTTAAATAGGTACAGTTTATTATGGATCAATTATACCTCAATAAGGATGTTTAAAAAAAAAATAGGAAACAAAGTAGAAAAATGTTACCCATAATTCTGCTCCACAGAGCCACATTAACATCTTAGTGTATTTCCTTCCAGTCTTATTTTTATATTTTCACATGGTTCATTCTGTATTTGTGTGTTTAATTGTAGATGTGTGTGTAGGGGTGTGTGTGTGTGTGTGTGTGTGTGTGTGTGTGTGTGAAGTTATATATGCTGGGTTTTTTTTTTCTTTTTCTAGTCAACCTATCATTCCTTAAGAATGAAGAAGGAAGATAATGATATGGAAGACATGTATAAAGTATAACAGAAATTTGTTGTTATTAGGTGCTGTCAAGTTGGTTCCAACTCATAGCAACCCTGTGTACAACAGAACGAAACACGGCCCAGTCCTGTGCCATCCTCACAGTCACTCACTGTGTTGGAGCCCATTGTAGCAGCCACTATGTCAGTCCAACTCACTGAGGGTCTTCCCTTTTT
>NW_004443974.1:11810773-11845593 GCF_000243295.1 Trichechus manatus latirostris
CATAATTCAAAGGCATCAATTCTTCTTCGGGCTTCCTTATTCATTGTCCAGCTTTCACATGTATATGAGGCAATTGAAAATACCATGGCTTGGTTAGTCATACCTTAGTCCTCAAAGTGGTATCTTTGCTTTTTAACACTTTAAAGAGGTCCTTTGCAGCAGATTCGCTCAATGCAATACGTCATTTGATTTCTTGACTGCTATTTCTGTGGGCGTTGATTGTGGTAAAATGGAATCCTTGACAACTTCAGTATTTTCTCCGTTTATCATGATGTTGCTTATTGGCCCAGTGGTGAGGATTTTTATTTTCTTTATGTTGAAGTGTAAGCCATACTGAAGGCTGTAGTCTTTTATCTTCATCAGTAAGTGCTTCAAGTCCTCTTCACTTTCAGCAAGCAAGGTTGTGGCATCTGCATATTGCTGGTTGTTAATGGGTCATCTTCCAATCCTGATGCCATGTTCTTCTTCATATAGTCCAGCTTCTTGGATTATTTGCTCATCATACAGATTGAATAACTGTGGTAAAAGGATAAAACCCTGGCACACACCTTTCCTGATTTTAAACCATGCAGTATCCCCTTGTTCAGTTCAAACAGCTGCCTGTTATTCTATGTACAGGTTCTGCAAGAGCACAATTAAGTGTTCTGGAATCCATGTTCTTTGAAATGTTATCCATAATTTGTTATGATCCACACAGTTGAATGCCTTTGCATAATCAATAAAACACAGGTCAACCTAAGGGACCACAACTACCACAGCCTCCACCAGACTGAGTCCAGCACAACTAGATGGTTCCGGCTACCACCACCAACTGCTTTGACAGGGATCACAATAGAGGGTACTGGACAGAGCTGGAGAAAAATGTAGAACAGAATTCAAACTTATAAAAAAAGATCAGACTTACTGGTCTAACAGAGATTGGAGAAACCCTGAGAGTATGGCCCCTGGACACTCTTTTAACTTAGTACTGAAGTCACTCTTCAGGTTCAACCTTCAGCCAAAGATTAGACAGGCCCATAAAACAAAAAATAATATCCGTAGCTCAACCATGTATACGAGACTAAATGGGCACACCAGCCCAGGCACAAGGACGAGAAGTCAGGAAGGGACAGGAAAGCTGGACGAATAGAAATGGGGAAACCAAGGGCGAGAAAGGGAGAGTGTTGACGCATCGTGGGGTTGGCAACCAATGTCACAACACAATATGTATATTGTTTAATGAAAAACTGATTTGCTCTGTAACCCTTCATCTAAAATACAATTAAAAAAAAAAAAAAAAACAGGTATACATCTTCCTGGTGTTCTCTTCTTTCAGCCAAGATCCATCTGACATCAGCAATGATACCCCTCATTCCATGTCCTCTTCTGAATCTGGCTTGAAATTCTGGCATTTCCCTGTCAATGTACTACTGCAACTATTTTTGAATTATCTTCAGCAAAATTTTACTTGCATGTGATATTAATGATAGTGTTCTGTAATTTCTGTATTCTGTTGGATTACCCTTCTTTGGAAGGGGCACAAATATGGATGTCTTCCAGTCGGTTGGCCAGGTAGCTCTGTCTTCCAATTTTCTTAGCATAGATGAGTGACCGCTTCCAGTGTTGCATCTGTTTATTGAAACATCTCAACTGGTATTCTGTCAATTCCTGGAACCTTGTTTTTCGCCAGTGCCTTCAGTGCAGCTTGAACTTCTTCCTTCAATACCATTGGTTCTTGATTATATGCTACCTCCTGAGATGGTTGAACGACAACCAGTTCTTTTTGGTACAGTGACTGTGTATTCCTTCCATCTTCTTTTGATGCCTCCTGTGGTCATTCAATATTTTGCCCGTAGAATCCCTTCAGTATTGAAACTTAAGGCTTGAAATTTTTCTTCAATTATTTCAGCTTGAGAAATGCCAAGCGTGTGCTTCCCTTTTGGTTTTCTAATTCCAGGTCTTTGCACATTTCATTATAATACTTTACTTTGTCTTCTCGAGCAGCCCTTTGAAATCTTCTAATCACCTCTTTTAGTTCATCATTTCTTCCATTCACTTTAGTTACTCGACGCTCAAGAGCAAATGTCAGAGTCTCTTCTGACATCCATTTTGGTCTTTTCTTTCTTTCCTGTCTTTTTAATGACCTTTTGCTTTCTTCATATATGATGTCATTTATGTCATCCCACAACTCATCTGGTCTTCAGCCATGAGTGTTCAATGCATCAAATCTATTCTTGAGATGCTTTCTAAATTCAGGTGGGATATATTTAAGGTTGTACTTTGGCTCTTGTGGACTTGTTTCCATTTTCTTCAGCTTCAACTTGAACTTGCATATGAGAAATTGATGTTCTGTTTCACAGTCTGCCCTTGGCCTTGTTCTGACTGATGATACTGAACTTCTCCATAGTCTCTTTCCACAGATGTAGTCCATTTGATTCCTGTGTATTTCATCCAGCGAGGTCCATGTGTATAGTTGCCATTTATGTTGTTGAAAAAAAGTATTTGCAGTGAATAAGTCATTGGTCTTGTACAAGTATGTCATTCGATCTCCAGTGTTGTTTCTGTCACCAAGGCCATATTTTCCAACTACTGATCCTTTTTTGTTTCCAGCTTTCTCATTCCAATCACCAGTAATTATCAATGCATCTTGATTGCATGTTTGATCAATTTCAGACTATAGAAGTTGGTAAAAATCTTCAGTTTCTTCATCTTTGGCATTAGTGGTTGGTTTGTAAATTTAAATAATAGCTGTATTAACTCATCTTCCTTGTAGGCGTATGGATATTATCCTATCACTGACAGCGTTATGTTTCAGGATAGATCTTGAAATGTTCTTTTGATGATGAATGTGACACCATTCATCTTCAATTTGTCATCCTAGCATAGTAGCCCATATCATTGTTCAATTCAAAATGACCAGTACCAGTCCATTTCAGCTCGCTAATGCCTAGGATGTTGATCTTTATGCATTCCATTTCATTTTTGATAACTGCCAGTTTTCCTAGATTCATACCTTGTACATTCCATGTCGTGATTATTAATGGATGTTTGCAGCTGTTTGTTCTTAAGTCGTACCACATCAGCAAATGAAGGTCCCGAAAGCTTGACTCCATCCACATCATTAAGGTTGACTCTACTTTGAGGAGGCAGCTCTTTTCCAGTTGTATTTTGAGTGCCTTCCAACCTGAAGGGCTGGTCTTCTGGCACTATACAACAGATACTAGGTACAGTTTTCTAACAATATGATTCATCTAAGGCACTTTTTTTTTTTCACATTTTAACATATCTGAATTTTGGGTGCATCTTGTAATCGAAGGCATTTTACAATTAAGGTAGGCAGGTTTTTTCCTTTTTAATGGTACATTTAAAATTATACATCTTATTACTTTTGTCAGAAGAAGAAAATGGTGTATCTTATATTCAGTGACATCTTAGGTTGAATGAAATATGGTAAATTTTTAAATCTGAATAAGAAGAACAATTTTCCAAGTAAGACTAAACTTCTGAGTGTTCCAAGAAATGGCAAAAAATTTCATTAAGCCAGTTAAGTGTGGAAAATATTTAAAAGTTGTTGAAGAGTTAACCTCAACAAAATGCTCCCAACCCTAATGGATTTTTGGGCAAGAATTGTCCAGCTTTACTGAAGAAGCTAAGAGAAACTTTGAACAAATGGAAAATATACCATGTTCTTGAATAGGAACACTTAGTTTTACAAAAATGTATATTTTTCCCCAAATGAAATAAATAAATGTAATATCATTCCCTGGGTAGCACAAATTGTTAAGCACTGGACTACTAACCAAAAGGTTGGCAGTCCAAACTCAGCCAGAGGTGCCTCAGAAGTAAGGCCTGATAAACTCTTTCCAAAAGGTGACAGCCTTGAAAACCCTATAGAGTGCAGTTCTACTCTGCATACATGGGGTCTTCATGAGTTATAATTGATTAAAAGCAAGTAACAACAATAACAAATATGATTCCAGTCAGAATCTAAACTTTTTCTCATTATTCCTGGCACACAGTAACCATTTAATAAATATTTGCTTAGTGAGTAGATGAATGACTTTCCACAAATTTTTAAAAAGGATTTGTCATGAGGGATGATTGTCCTACAAGATACTATAATGTATTACAAATCTACAGTAATTAAAACAATATATCAGGGGACATATAGGTCAATTGGCATAACAAAGTTTATTAAGAGAATGTTCTGCATCCCACTTTGGTGAGTGGCATCTGGGGTCTTAAAAACTAGCAAGCAGCCATCTAAGATGCATCAGTTGATCCCAGCCCACCTGGAGTAAAGGAGAATGAAGAACACGAAAGACACAGGAAAGTATTAGCCCAAGGGACAGAAAGAGCCACATAAATCAGAGAGACTTCATCAGCCTGACACCAGAAGAACCAGATAGTGCCTGGCTACCACCAATGACTGCCCTGACAGGGAACACAACAGAGAGTCCCTGATGGAGCAGGAGAAAAGTTGGGTGCAGAACTCAAATTCTAGTAAAAAGACCAGATTTAATGGTTTGATTGAGACTGGAGGGACCCCAGAAGACATGGACCCCGGACTCTGTTAGCCCAAAATTAAAACGATTCCTGAGGCCAACTCTTCAGACAAAGATTAGACTGGACTATGGGACATAAAATGATACTTGTGAGGAGTGCGCTTCTTAGCTCAAGTAGATACATGAGATTAAATGGGCAGCTCCTGTCTGGAGGCAAGATGAGAAGGCAGAGAGGGTCAGGAGCTGGTTGAACGGACACAGGAAATCCAGGGTGGAAAGGAGGAGTGTGCTGTCACAGTATAGGGAGAGCAACTAGGGTCACATAACAATGTATTTATAAATTTTTGTATGAGAGACTAACTTGAATTGTAAACTTTCACTTAAAGCATAACAATAAAAAACAATTCCTTAATCTATTAACTACAAAAAAAAATGATACTGGTGCAAGAATAGACAAACAACTCAATGTAACAGAATAAAGTCTAGAAACAGGTTCAAGTATATATAAAATGTCTATGATAAAAGTGGTATTTCAAATCTGTAGAGAAATGGTAGGTTTTTAAAAACTAATGTTGGGACGATTGGATAAACTTGAAAAAAGTAAATTACGCCTCTGCTTTATGTCCAAAATAGGTTAAAAGTGAAATACGAAAAGTAAAAGCCTGCAATTAGTAAAAGAAAAGGTGGACGGCTGTGTATCAAATCTTAGCAGTGCAGAGGGCCTTTCTGAGGATGACATCTGCTTTGAAACCATGAATGAAGTTTCAAAGGTTTGATTACATAAACATTTTAAATCTTTGTGCCCCCCCACAAACAACCAAAATTAAAAGAGAAATAGCAAAGTGAGAAAAATATCTGATGTTTCCAAAGGGGTTAGTATCATTAATATAAAAAAGAGATCTTACATATTAATAAGATAAAGGCATGAGCACCCATAGAAAATGGGCAAAGAATATGTGCAGGTAATTCACAGAGAAGAAATACAGTTTCCCAATAAGCATGGAAAAATAAACTTACTGTGCCTCACTGAGAATTTTAAAATGCAAATTACTCTGGGCAGTGATTTGGTCCCAGATTGGCAGAGGCTGGCAGTCATGGGCTGTGCACTGCTGGAGGTGGTCTAGCTGGTGCAGCCTCTGTGGGGAAGAATTTGGTGGGATATGTCAGCATTTTCAATTGACCTAGCCAGTCTATTCCCTGGCAGTTATGTAAGAAATAACAAGCAAACGGTAAAAGATGAATGCTTGATTCTGTCTGTTACGGCATCATTTATAAAGCAGAATGCTTTGGAAACAAACTAAATAGAAACAGTAGGGGATTGGCAAATACATTTTGTTGCATCCAAATACTGAAATGCCAGATGGTAATTTAGACATTAGTGCTCTTGAAAAATATTTAAGGACTTAGAAGAAAATATACAGTAGAGTAGAAAAAGCAAATTATTTTTTAGAAGCTCAATTCTGTTTTTCCTTAGAACATTTATTTATTTGTATTATTATTGTTATTAATTAATTCTTAATAAAAATGCTGGAAGGAGAAGGACCAAATGTTATCAGTGATTATCTCTGGGAGGTAAGGTTGTGGATCAGATGGTTTTTTATTTTCTTCTTTGTGTTTGTCTTTGCTTCTCAAATTTTGTACAACAATAAATATGTTAGATTCAGAATAAGTTTTCAATAGTAAATAACATTCTGAACAAAATAAAACTGTATGACTTAACCATATGACTCAAAAATTCCACTCAAGTGTCTACTCAAGAGAAAACAAAAACATATGTCTACACAAAGTTTTGTACATAAATGTTCATAGCAGCTTTATTCACAAATAGCAAAAAGTGGAAGCAAGCCAAATGTTCATCATCTGTTGAATAGATAAACAAAATCTGGTATATCAATACAATGGAATACTGCTCAGCCATCTAACATTTGGATGAACCTCGGAAACACTGCTCAGTGAAAGAAGCGAGACCCAAAAGGCCACATGTTATATGATTCCATTTCTGTGACATGCCCACAAAAGGAGTAGGCAGAGGCTTCTTTTGTGGGTGATAAAAATGTTTTACAGTTAGACTGTGGTGATGTTATAAAATTCTGTAAATATACTAAAATTCATTAAATTGTACACTTAATGGGTGATTTTATGGTGTATAAACTATATCTCAATAAAGCTGTTTTTAAAAATAATAAAATTGAATGGCTAAAACATGATGGGCTTCTGGAATAAAAGGGGCCTGGTGGCATAGTGCTTAAGAGCTTAGCTGCTAACAAAAGGTCGGCAGTTCGAATCCACCAGCTGTTCCTTGGAAACCCTACGGGGCAGTTCTACTCTGTCCTATAGGGTTGCTATGAGTCGGAATCAACTTGAAGGCAACTGGGTTTTTGTTTCTACCAGGGCTTCAAACTCATTGTTCTGGTTCGAGCCCCTGCTGAGAATTTGTGTTTCTAACAGGTTCCCCGCTGAAAATTTGCATTTCCTACTGAATCAGAATCTACTTTTTAACAAGATAACCTGGTGATTCTTATGTATAACTTCTGGCAACCAGTTCAAAGCCCTGATTTCTACACGGACTTTCTCGCTCTAAGAGAATCTAAAAAAACATGGACTTGTATTTATAACTCAGAGCAGGCCAAAAAAACCCCACACACATTGCTGTCGAGTCGATTCCAACTCATAGCAACCCTAAAGGACAGAGTAGAACTGCCCCATAGGGTTTCCAAGGAGTGGATTCAAACTGCCGACTTTTTGGTTAGCAGCCGAACACTTAACCACTGTGCCACCAGAGCAGGCCAGGAATAGGGTAGTTGAATTAACCTGGCCTTAATCTAATGCTGGTTCTGGTTCACCAAGGTGATACAAGCATAAGGCTTTAAGTTTTTGTGATAAAATGGTGGTGGTGGGGAGTCTATGGCTCTCATTACACCTGTCCTGAGCGAGGCTCAGGGTGTGATGGCATTGCAGGAGGGCTTCCTCCACCCAAGGCCTGTCATAAGGTGTCCCTTCTTGATGTTTCACAAGTGTGACAGTATCGCATCGGGATGAAGCACACAAGCTCTGGAGTCACGCAGATCTGTGTTCAAATCCTGCCTTCCCACGTAGTACTTGTGGGTCTTTGGACAAATTACTTCACCTCTCTTAGCCTCTGTTTTCTCATCTGAAAAGTTAGCATAATAACAGTATCTACTTAATAAGCTTATACAGTTTAATGGGATAATGTTTTTAAAGCTCAGTGCCTGGCACGTAGTAAATTGTCCAAGAAATGGCAGGTATTATTATTTGTAGTAGTTATATTCTTGCTCAGAATGCCTTTTGAACCTGAAGAATCTTGCATTAGGATAATATTTGTACTGGCTATTTATACTGAATTAGCAGATAGGACACTATCCTTGTTGCCTGTTTTTTATTTATCTAATTACCGTGATCTAAGTGTTGCCTCTAACAAAAGTGAGTCGCTGTTGTTTCATTGCAGACAATTGCATCTATAAAAAGGTTTGCCCATTTAATGGTGGCTCTTTTTTGGTTCAACCCTCTGCGTCAGATTTCCAGTTCTGTTGGAACCAGGCCCCTTATGCCATTGGTAAGAAAAACTTTTATCGTAATACTCTCCTCCTTTGTAACTAAATCTGACCAATTCAATCCCATGTAAGCAAACTCAATGGCTTACTGCTAAATTGCCATAAATTGTGTGAGTATGGTTAGTTCTCAAAGTATTCTTTTTCTTTTTTAAAATTTTCTTTCTGTCTTTGGGACTGTTGTCTTTTACTTGTTCCTCCTAGTTTTTCTCAGGGCCCGAGCATTTGAGAGCACAGAAATGTCATTTTTCAGTACTTGGTTACCTTTCAGTAAGTACCTCATTTCATTTCTCTGGGTTTCATTTTACTTTTTCTAAAATTCAAGAGCTATACATTTGCTCCTCCAGGTCTCCAGCCTTAAAACCCAGACTGACGGGAGAGAAGCACAGTGCGTTCAGTACCATTCTTATATATTTTGAAGATTGCAAGTCTAGAATCACAGAAATTGCTCCCTCCAGCACTTTGCCTACCACTCAAAGTCATGACATGAGTAGTTGTGCTTTGCTTTTATGGTTCACAATCCACAGCCTTTTGAGAGTCAGATCAGAGCCAAGAATGTTCCAATTAGCACTGTTTTCCTCAAAACTATTTGTTGATATGAAAACAATAGTAGAGAATTTTTTTTTTTATTTTTATTGTAATATACACATACAGCATTTCATCAATTTCTACATGTACTCTTTAGTGACATTGATTACATTCTTCAAGTTATGCACCCATTTTTGCTCTTTTTCCAAACTATCCCATCACCCTTAACATACCTATAATGCATTCCAACCAAAAACCCTCTCTATCCCCCTCCTGCCCCTAGTACCCACTAATTACTTTGGTTTCTATATATTTGCTTATTTCATATAAATGATATTATACAATACTTGTCCCTTTGTGTCTGACTTATTTTGTTCAGCATAATGTCTTCAAGGTTCATCCATGTTGTGGCAATTAACAGTTTTGAGAGGAGAGCAGAGGGACCAGTCCTAGAGATATTGGGAAGACCTGCCAGGCTTTCAAGACAGATATGGTAAAAAGAAGAGGGAGGATTTGAAAATGACTTCCAGGTTTTGAGCTACAACACTGGAGGTCACTTGAGAGGTCAAGGCTAGAGGCATACACGTGGTAGAGAGAGTCACCAGGGTGAAACCAAGAGAGCGGATGAGTTCCCAAGGGAGTATGCGGAGAGATGGGGCCAGTGTGAAGGTCAGAGCGACAGCATGAAGAGGCTCGTAAAAAACCACAAAGGTGTGATCAGAGGGAAACCAGGGCAGGTGCAGTGCCCAGGAGTCAGTGTGTCAAGAACTATTTCAAGAAGAGAGGCTGTCCTTTAACAAATAACAAGCCCATTGGACCCAAGGCTTGTGAGGGACAGCAAGGAATAAAATGCAGCCACTGCCCAGACAAGCAGACAGCAGGCACATACAGGAAGAGTGTCCAGGTATCACAGGGACAGGGCCTGGGCCTGGAAGAATAAGTGGTTTCCAGGAAGAATGGCACAAGCCAAAGGAAAGGGTATGTCAAGCTGCAGTCTGGACAACAGGCGAAAAGTCACACAGGACTTTGATGGGTGCACTGCCAGAAGAGTGGGTTACAGAGTTTTAGGAAGAAGAAATGGAGACAGTGCACACCTACTAGAGGCAGAAATTTGGCAACTAAGGGGAGAAAAGGATGTGGCAAGGTTGAGTGAAGGCTGTCTTAGAATTGGGGGGATATGTACATTTGAAGGAAGAAGAGAAGCAGCAGGGAGGATGGGAGAGTTGGAAGTTTCTGGAGAAGTCAGGATGAGTATGAGACAGCCACGATGCCGCCACCACCACCACCATCAAGCCACTGGGCTGAGATCTGACACGTCCCGTTACCTTGCAGTCTGTGCTTTCCCATACCTCCTGGCCTTCACTATCGACTCCATTGAGATCCGCCTGGTGGTGAATGGGAACCTGGTCCACACAGCAGTCGTGCCTCAGCTTCAGCTCGTGGCCTCCAGAGTGAGTAGAACTGGAATCTTATTTTTGATTGAGGGGCTTTGGGAGCCCCAAGCACCATGAGATTTCGGGCAATCGCTGAAACTGCATCTCATTGAGTTAGACTGATGCTAACAATGCCACTTGCATGTCAGAATGCCAGAAGTGAGATGAAAAAGCTGAAAACAGACTAACTGGGTTTTCATGTGTGGCCTTCTTGGGCTTCCAAATGTTCCTCCTCAGTTTTGTAAATAGTCAGTGCTCTGGAAGTTGGGAGCACTCAGCTGAAAAGAACTCCCCAGTCAGAGACTGGGCCAGTTGTTCATGGCAGTGTTGCACTGAAGGACATTCCAAGTCTATAAAAGTAAGAGCTTGCAAAAAAAAATATTTTTTAATTTTTTTTTAAAAAAGAGCTTGCAACACTTCTTTCTTCCTTTGCTTCTTCTATCCTCGATTTGAGTTTGTATCCCATGAAATAATGGCTAATTGATTAATCCATGTCTAATAACAGATTTTGAGTAAAATCGAGACATGCAGCTGGTGCATAATCCAGAAGGTCTTGTTCTAATCTCCTCCCCTGAGTCACCCCCACGTAGTCTTCCCTGGACTGGTCCCCTGGCGGATCCCCCACCATGACAAGTCCTCAGTCCTGATATTCATCACGTTTGGTGGTGACTGCTTACTTGTCTGCCTTCCCTACTACACTGAGTCTGCGAGAGCAGGGACTGTGCTGTCCTATTCACTAACATAGCACCAGTTGTGTACCAATAAATGGTTAACCACCAGCTCTCCAAAAAAAGGGGTGTTGCATGTGTGTATGTGTATACACACATTAGCTGATTATAAATTTCACTGCTAGAAAGGCTGTGTAGCTCACAATCTACAAATTATAAAATATACAGTGCTTTTTATTGTAAAGTCCATTTAGCCAATTGGTTCTCACAGTATGCTTTTGTTAATTTTTGCTGAACTCTTGTATCTGTAGCCAATCTATGGTTACAATTCAACAATTTTACAATTGGAGTTATATCTCAATCCACTAATTCTTTTTCCAATAAATTTATTGTCATTAAATCTGATATGTGATCTACTATTAAACTATTTCTTGCCCTTGTACAAATCATATTCATTAAACCAAAACTTCTTTCAAGTTCAGTACTAGACTCAACATACTTTTAAGTTTTGTTGTTGTTAGGTGCTGTTGAGTCGATTTCAACTCACAGGGACACCATGTGACAAATAGAACTGCCCTATAGGGTTTTCTAGGCTATAATCTTTACGGGAGCAGATTACTGAGTCTTTCTCCCACAGTGCAGCTGGGTAGGTTCAAACCACCAACCTTTGGTTAGCAGCCAAGCACTTAACCATTATGCCACCAGGGCTCCTTCCTTCTATGTTTAAGTTTCATTATTTACTTTCTTAAGTCTTGACCACTAACAAAGCAACAAATCAAGCTCTGATTTGTAGCATTTGCCAATTTCCATGGTGTAAATAGTCCCACCATAATTAATTTCAAGCTATCAGTGTGACGCCACTGAACGCATAGTTAGGAAGAGATGCCCAGTAGTCACCAGTAGATAGTACTTCCACCATACAGATACTAGAGATGTAAATAACTTCAAGACCATAGATAATAGTAAAATGTAATAAAATAGGAAGTGATGAGTTTTTATATTTATTACCATTGTTTTCATGTAATTTATTAAAGTTTATGTAATTTAATTTTTAATAATAGCTATGTTTAATGGCCGGCTGCAAAATTCCTAAAAATCAGCTCTCATGAGTCAATACAAGCTAGTCCAGCACACCACTGCACTTATCACCAAAGCCAGCACATTATGGTGTGCCTGTGTATTTGCTGAATCAGTGCATGAATGATCACTTTCCCCATCTGTAAAATGGGGCCGACTGAATCCCTGAGAGTCTTTCCAGTTCTAACATTCCAGGAGCCTGAGATCCCCACTAGGGAAGTGTGTGTTTGTGTTTGCAGAAGATGTGTGCAAAACTGACTCTTTTCTATTGTGTATTAACAAATAGATAAGGAAAAGTGGTGAACTCAATGCTCAGACAAAGGCTAACTAGCGTGCCCGGCTTTACCCTGGAAGCCCCCCTGTAGAACCTGGTCCTTTACTGCATGCTGCAAGGGGTGTAGCAGCTGAGGGATGGCGGGAGGGCCGGTGGATACAGAGCCTAGAATGCCAGGCAGCTCTGTAATATTTCCTTTTTTCCTAGTCGGATATATACTTCACAGCAACTGCAGCTGTAAATGAGGTCTCATCTGGAGGCAGCTCCAAGGGGGCCAGTGCCCACAATTCTCCTCAGACACCCCCGGGCCGAGATACTCCAGTATTTCCTTCTTCCCTGGGGGAAGGTGAGGTCCAGTTTTTACTGTCCTGTTAATAGATATTTTTAATCCATTCTTCTTTCTCTGGTTCATTGTCAAATGCAATTACTGCCTAAAGAAGTCATTATTTAAAGCCATAAAAAAAAAACTTGCAGTCTGAATGTATCAGTTGCATTAAGAAACCTTGTGATAATTTTTTTATTTCCGTTATGAAAAGATTGTTTTAATGGCGAGAAGGGAGTTAAGGGCTAGAGAATTTCTGACTTCCAACAGCAAAGTTATTTTTCCTTCTAGTGGGTTTTTATAGCTAAAAGTGTATAGTTATAAAACCTAAACATTACTGAGCACACCCAGCCTTTCACTCTGACTGGCTTTGCCCATGAATCCACAGGCCTTTGCTGTGGTTACCGCATCGCTTTCAACACAGTGCTTTTCATAACTTCTTACCACATCAGTTGTCTTTATCCCCCATGGTTCCGATTAAGCACAGAGCTCCCCAAACAGGGCAGCTGTGCTGCTGGGTTTGCTGCAGCTTTTTGCTTTTCTTGTCTAGTCTTTTCTCGTGGTATCTGTGCAAGAGGAACAAGTAGTGGTTGCATTTTATCTAATTTACACATGAAAACAATGCCCTTGGAAAACATAGTGCCATCAGGCACCATCACGGAACTGCTAATGAGACTTGGGAGATCAGTGTGTGACATAAAATCTTCTTTCATAGCTATGTTGAGGAACCAGAAATTAGTCTCTTGTAAATAGCTTAAACTTTTTGTAAAGTTCTGATGTTCTTTTCTAAATCATATTTCAGGTGAAATTCAGTCCAAAAATCTGTACAAGATTCCGCTCAGAAACCTTGTTGGCAGAAGCATTGAGCGACCTCTGAAATCTCCTTTAGTCTCCAAGGTCATCACTCCACCCACTTCCATCGGCGTTGGCATCGCTGCCATTCCTGTCACTCATTCCTTGTCTCTGTCTCGCATGGAGATTAAGGAAATAGCAAGCAGGACCCGCAGGGAACTGCTGGGTAATAGCTCTTAATCTTTACGCTTCACTGTTGGTAAAGATACCAGCTGGTTTTACGTTTAGGTATCATCCTCAAAAACAACGAGTTGATAAGGAAACTTCCTCAAAAATAAATTATAGTATATCTACATCAAGGAATACTATACAGTTTACCCACCAACAATGATGTGAAATCCATTGCTGTGGAGTCAATTCTGACTCATAGCAACGCTACAGGACAGAGTAGAACTGCCCCATAGGGTTTCCAAGGTGGATTCGAACTGCCAGCCTTTTGGTTAGCAGCTGTCTCTTAACTGCAGCACTGCCAAGGATGTGTAGGTATATATTTACTGGTGTAGAAAGCTGCCCAAACCATGTTAAGGGGGCAGAGGGGAAAGGCAGTTTATAAAACAGTACGTCTAGCGTGGTACAGTTTTTTTAAATTTAATCCATATATGGATGAAGGAGTGGTTAAAGTGCTTGGCTGCTAACTGAAAGGTTAGCAGTTTAAACCCACCAGCTCCTCTGCGGGAGAAAGATGTAGCAGTCTGCTTCCATAAAGATTACAACTTGGAAACATTATGTAGATGTTCTACTCTGTCCTAGAGGGTCACTATGAGTCGAAATCAACTCAACAGCAGTGGGTTTTTATATATGTATGATTTCCTAGAAAAGTGTCTGGAAGGATGTATATCCTGCAGTTCTCAGAAAACGTTTTATATTTGTATATCTAAAGGTTTAAATTTACCATGTTCTTACTTATGCCTGTTTCAGTTATTACTTCTCCCAGCCATAGACTATGGGGCAGGTGTGTGGGATAGTACAGATGAAAAGTACTTGTTATACCCTTCTCTCTCGATATGTAGACAGAAGAGCAGTCCAGAGAAACATAAAGCACCATGAAAATTGTGAAAAGGCTAGATTGTTATAAAGCGTTATGTTCAGATTTGTGGGAACAAAATAAGGAAAAATGAAGTGGCATGTTGAACCCTGGGGTAATGACCCTCTGACCTATGATTCTCCCCTGCAATCCAGGCCTCTCAGAAGAAGGTGGACCCAGGTCTGAAGGAGCACCAAAGGCCAAATCAAAAACCCGGAAACGGTTAGAAGAAAAACAAGGATGCCCCAAGCCAGGGACAGTGAGATCAACTAGCAGTGACAGGTAAAGAGGGGGAGCATCCCCCAGCAGTCCCTGCTCAGGATGGTGGTCCTGTGAGTCACAGCACTGCCCAGGAGGCTCTTGCTGCTGACGGATGATGCCATGGGCTGGCCATGATGACCAGCCACAGTAGAGGGTCAGCATCAGCTCCTCTGAGGAGCACAGCCTGCCAGGGAGGGGCTTGGACAAATAGGCAACCTCACTAACAATCACACAAATGCTCATTAAAATATATTGAGACTTTTTTGTTGTTGTTGCTCACTAAATTGACAAAGGTTTTTAAAAGCAAAAATGGTCAGTAAGAGTGCAGGGAAATAGATACTCTCCAATACTTCTGAGGGGAAAATAAATAGGTACAGCCTTTCTAGATGGCCGTTCAGTATCACATATCAGTGAGTATTTGTGCCATAGATTCTCCGTGTCCTTCAAGCAACATCATCTGTGCTCCTGTGATAGGGCCCATGTGCAAAGCTTCATTAATTCATTCAACACACATTCTTGGAGTACCTGGAACTGAGTTGGGTGTTGGGCATATGGAGATGACTAAGGGTCTGTCCTTCCCTTCAGGGGGCTTGCAGGGCAGTGGCAAAGGCCAACAAGGAACCAATTTGAGCATTCTGGGGTGGCATGTGATACAGATGGACTCAGTAAGAATAAGGGGTGCAAGCCACCTCATACCAGAGGCAAGGAGTGTCTCAAACACCAGGGAAGGCTCAGCTAAGTCTCATCAACCTGGCTCAGAGAGGGGCGGCACACACTCATGCTTTAATTCAACAGACATTTATGGACTTTACATTCTAGTGTGGAAAGCAGACAATAAACCTGCAAACAAATAAGCAAATTTGGTCATTTCAAATAATAAGTACCGTAAAGAAGCTGGAAGGAAGTTCAGTGACCAAGGTGCGTGAAGGTCTACTTTGAGAGCGGAGTCAAGAAAGATTCTTTGAGGAAATGACAACGAGCTCAGCTTTGAATGAATGATAGGGAGCTGGGGAAAAGCACCTCTGACAGAGGGAACAGCAGGGAAAGGGCTGGCCTATGAGGAAGCAAGAGCGGACCAGCTTGAGCATAGAGACAGAAGTGAGGACCGATGTAATGTGAGGTTGAGATATGGACAGAGGCTGAATCTGGTAGGCTTTTGCAGGACAATGAGTACTTGTTGGATAGATTAACTCCCTGAGAAGGGGAAACCAGTTTTAGTCAAATTGATCATGCAGCTATCAAGAGAGAGTCCTGAGGAGTTGGGTAAAATAGAGGGGGTGAGGGATCGGTCAGTGCAGCCAAGTCACGGAATCTTGGCTGCAGGTAGGAATTTAAGGGAGCCATAGAGGGTTTTGGAAACTCTAGTGGCGTAGTGGTTAAATGCCACAGGTGATAACCAAAAAGGTCAGCAGTTCGAATCCACCACACGCTCCTTAGAAACTCCATGGGGCAGTTGTACTCTGTCCAATAGGGTCACTATGAGTCGGAATCGACTTGACAGCAATGGGTTTGGTTTTTGGTTTTTTTTATAGAGGGTTTTAGGCAGAGAATGACATTATCTGGATTCATACTTCAGGAAGATAAATGTTGTGTGCCATTGGGTCTATTCCAACTCATAGCAACCCCATGGGACAGAGTAGAACTGCCCCATAGAGTTTCCTAGGCTGTAATCTTTATGGAAGCAGATTGCCAGGTCTTTTCTCCCTCGGTGCCGCTGGTGGGTTTAAACCACTGACCTTTCAGTTAGTAGCCGAGTGCTTAATCATTGCACCACCAGGGCTCCTTGAAAGGTAAATAATACCTCAGAAACGCCTTCTGTCTATCACACACCAGCCTTTTAGAACCCCATGAGCTAGGGGTATCTGACTGCAGAGCCTGAACTGTGTGCAGGGACTCCTGTGCCTCCCCACTTCCCCTCATAACCCAGGGCAAAGAGGCAGGCTTATGAGCTCAGATGAACAGAGAATTGCCAGACAGAATAGGCCTAGTTCAGCGCTGCTCCCTGTGAATCCTTTTTACAGTGAGTTTTCTCTTCCAGGATCACATCGGGTTCCTTGGAAAGTCCATCTACTTCCGAAGCCAATCCCGAGGGGCGTTACCACTCGACAAGCTCTGACCCAGACCCTGTGGTGGACAGAGAGGGCAGCCCTGTCTCAGGCAGCCCCTTTCAGCTCACAGCTTCCTCAGATGAAGACATTATTGACTTGAAGTAAAGAGAGTGCAAATCTCATTTGCCATCTTTAGTTTTCTTATGGAGGTTTATACTCTTTCAACGGTTCTGACATCATTTCTCAACAAAATGCGGCTTTTAGCCTGTCAGTGATCTATTGGACCAAATCTTCTGCACACTCGGCCAGTTTGGGTCACTCTCCAATGTCTGGTGCCATCTTTCTTGACCTTTGTTTCTTTCAGTTCAGGAACCATTAGTCCCCTTGTAATAAAGGTGGTAGAGTTCATTGAGGTTTTAGATTGAAACTTGGAATAAATCAGAAATGTTCATTCTTATTTACTACAACCTTCTCTTATATTTTATATACTTAGATGGAAAAATTATTTTTCATTAGTTTTGATTTGTGTCACATAATGTCTTTCATAAGGAAAAGTCATTACTTTTTAAATTTATGATAAGTTTTCTGTCTGCACCTTTGGCCCCTGTTGCTGTCTCAGCTCACTGTGATTGGAACCAGCTGTGTTCCTTACTATCCACTCTTGAGAAAAGCTGAATGGGTAGATCTTATAAATCTTTCTCCTTGTGTCTCACAAAAAATGAGAAGGACTAGGAGATTTTCAAGAGTCGTAAGATTATTTAGTTTGATTTCATTGTTATTCTGAAATCATAACCAGGAAACAGTTACTCCTTGTGATCAAAATTATTCTCAAATTCCCTCCTTTTGTTTGGGTCAGCCTTGCTTTTTCACATAAACCGAATGACTTCCCTTCCTCTTGTCATTTTATCTGCTCCCTTCTCAAAGTGAAAAGAAAGAAAACGTGGACTGGGCCAAGTGCAAATGAAATAGGGAAATGTCAGCCTCTAGCCAGGGAGATCAAAGGGGGAAAAACCTAGCTTCACTGACAGTGTTTGCAAAAATTTTAATTTGGGTGAAGAATTTGCCTTTGGCTCTAGTCTATCTGATCACACTATCTCTTCTCGCCTATATTACCTGTCAAAAGAAACTTTAAATCATGTATCCTCTGTTAAAGCAGCTCTGAAGAGTTCTGTAGGACTTTGTTAAGTGCAGAGAACTGTGTTTGACAGGACCTTGATCTAATTAATAGATTTTACAGAAGTTTAGATCCCACCCACTTGTGAGTCTCGCACACTGTGGGGAGAGTTCCTGGTTCCTGTTCTTGGCAGAAAGAAAGAGGCAAGAGCAGTAAAGACAATGCTTTTTAGGTATACCCAGGTGGGGCTGTTTATAAACAAATATACTTTCTCATATTCTTCACAGCATTCAGCATTTCCATTTTTCCTTGTTTTGTTATGCCCTTTTGTACATGGGGGAAAAAAACAGAATCAACTACATACAGTTCCCAACTCCACCAACAGTTTTGTGAATTAGTTTTTATTATTCCTGTTTCTCAAATTAGGAAACTGAGGCTCAGAAATGGGCAGTGATTTGAACCTATGACTTGTTTGACCTCAGAGCCCATATTCTCTCCCCTGTCCACCACACAGAACCAGGCTGAGTGCCTTAAGTGCATTGGATTTGGCTGTTGTTTTTCATGTTAAACTAGTTTGTAAGCTTTATGAGCTTGTATCTGTGGTTTTCCTGTCATCTTTTTTTCCTGAAGTTTTCTTGCTTCTCAGCCTGGAATAGAAAAACCGAGGGTTTTTTAGAGCATTCTTTCAAGGAGATCAGCACCATTAGAGCTACCCCATGATTTGACAAGAGTCACAGATCTGTGGAGTGAATGAAGAGAGGGCAGAAGGTAGATCCTACTAATCAGACTGATGGTGTTTTGCTTATAAAAAAGGGGGTGGCAGACTGTTTTGGCAGCAACATCTGCTTACAAAAATCAAGAAGTGAACACTGCACACTCAAGGGGAAGGAACCCACCAGCCAGAGGGTAGGGGCAGGTTTGTAGAGGTCCATGACTCAGGGCTGGCTGACGCTAGTTGGGCTCACTGGAGCACCCTGTCTACGTAAGCATCTCCATGTACAAAGTAAACCATGTCTAACAGCAGCCTTTCATTCATGGAGTTTGAGGCATTCATCCACTCTGCAAATACCAAGTGTCTACTGTCCAGAGGAAATCCTATCCAGTGGAGGAGGGAGAGCAGTGAACAGGTGATTACAAAACAGTGATAAGTGCTGTGATAAGAATTTATAACTCAAGCATAAGATCCTGTTGAAGCACAGACGGGTGGTTGCCTAAGTCTTTGAAAAATCTTGTGGTCAAGACTGGAAAATGGTGGTTGGATGAGAGTACCATCAGCTGACTGCAATCCATCAAACTATTCCAGTCATAGGAGCTAGCATTTGAGTGCTTCCTGTGTGCCTGGTTTTTATATACATTATCCCTACTCACAACTCTCCTGGAGAATAGGTATTCTCATCCTCCTTGTAGATGAGGAATCAGAGGCCAGAGAGGGATTAAAACCAAGACTCTTTCTCTCACAGTCCTGGTTCTTCCCAGAATTACACCAGTATTCCACAGCAACTGCCTTCACCCAGAGTGGCGGGTGTGGATTGATGCTGGTGCAGATGATGAGATCCTACAGAGCCCTGACCTGATCATCTTCATCTCCAGTAGTGACTTGGATGCAAACATGGAGAGGTTGGCTATTAAAGTCTGCGGGGTACTCAAAATTGAGAGGTAGTAAGATGGAGATTTAAGAATCGAGATTACCTGTTAAGTGAGTGGAACTAAACAGGGAGCGTGGAGCTCACCATTTAAGCCCATATCACACAAAAGCGGCGCGGGAGTACCCGTCTAACACAGGTCCCAACACCTGGAAGCCTTAGTCGTCGCCAGCTTAGCAGCCTTCAGCAATCGGAGAGAACCCCTAGTCGCGGCGGGACCGGGGCTGGGCTGCGGCACGCAGGCTTACGACTACTCATGGGCAAACTGGCAGGAATGTCGGGTCAGTCTTTGCGTTCTAGGGGGAAATAGGCGGCCCAGGACAGTTCGTTTGGAGACCTTCCGCTCTGTAGCTCTCAGGGGTCAGGGCTGGGACAGGCGCCTAGGCCCCAAAGCAGCAGTTAACAGCAGGAAATGCTGACCCAACCAAAGAGGACAGTAGGAGCCGTAAATTCGGGCGGCGACGTAGTGGGCGGGAGATCCACGCGCTCCACCTTCGCCCAACCCCTAGCCCCATCAGTTGAAGCAGCGTTGAGAGGCGGCTCCAGGCCAAGTGCAGTCCCCGCCCCCCACCCTCATTGGTCCGCTCAGCTCTGAGGCAAATTACTGCAAACTCCGGCCCGCCTGTACATTGGGTAGCTCTGTTCTAGTGGCAGTTCTAGTTTGTATCGCCAACCTATTCTGTGCTTCCATTGGTCTGCTTTGATTTAAGGGCGGACCCTAGCGCAGAGGCTAACCCCGCCTTGCGTTCTCATTGGCCGCCCTGACATTCACGGAAGCTTCCAACCCCGCCCCAGAACTACCCCTCACTGCCCATTGGCAGGCTCTGCAATGAGAGTCGGGTGCCGGCAACACTCGCGGGTACTGTGGCAGTTCGGGCATCTGAGCCCACTGAACAAGCGTTGGCCGCGGACATGGTGCCTGAGGACCAGGAGGAGAGTCAGCCGCTCCTGGGGCCGTCCGGCGGCAGGTGAGCGGAGGCCGAGGGCGCGGCCTCTCTCCCTGCACCTCTTCCCTGCTCCGCCCGGCGCCGCTGACGGCCCTGTCCCCGCAGCGTCCCCCGAGGCCGCCGCGTCTTCCTCGCCGCCTTCGCAGCTGCCCTGGGCCCGTTCAGCTTCGGCTTCGCGCTCGGCTACAGCTCCCCTGCCATCCCGAGCCTGCAGCGCGACGCGCCCCCGGCCCCGCGCCTCGACGACGATGCCGCCTCCTGGTTCGGGGTGAGACCCGGGTCTAGGACCCTCCCTCTCACACTCTTGGGCTGGCACTGGGACCCCTCTCCCCTGTCCAACCTGGCTCCTCTGCCTGGGGCCGCCCCCTCCCCGACCTCCAACCCGGGACCCGCAGCTCCTTCCCTGTGGGTGAGGTTGGGCCGCGGCCCCTGGCGCCCCCTCTTCATCCCGCGGTCCGCCACCTCCCAGGCCATCGTGACCCTGGGCGCCGCGGCGGGGGGCGTGCTGGGAGGCTGGCTGTTGGACCGCGCTGGGCGCAAGCTGAGCCTCCTGCTCTGCACCATGCCCTTCGTGGTCGGTTTTGCTGTCATCACTGCGGCCCAGGACGTGTGGATGCTGCTCGGGGGCCGCCTCCTCACCGGGTTGGCCTGCGGCATTGCCTCGCTAGTGGCCCCGGTGAGTGTCCACCTGCCTCTCGGCCTGAGGCCGAGGAAAAGGAGTGGGACAAACCGCTTCCCAAACCTGGGGCGTGGCTTTTCCCTGGCTGTGGCCCACACGGGCTATAAAGCCTCCTGAGTGCCAGACATCATGCCCCTTACCCTCACCACAGCCCATGGAAGGAGCCAGCTATCGTCCCATTTTACAGATGAAACTGAGCATCAGAAACGTGAAGTCCTTTCCCCAGGCAGGGTCCACAGCTAATCAGTGGTGAGGCCATTGTCGGGCTTAACTGTGCCTCCCTTGTGCTTTACACACACATGATGGCTTAAACTCTACGTGTCTTTCAGACCACAGGCAGCAGAAAAATCCTGTTCTGTCTTCTGCACCATTAAAGACATGGATTTGAGTTTGTCTAGGGGACAGTAAGGGCTGCTAAGATCCACTACTCCCCTCCCCCTGCTCACAAACTAGCCCCTCAGCTTCCCTGTCAGCCTGTCCTGACCCAGCGCTGCAAAGGCAGACTTTGGAGCTGCACACCTGGGTTCAAATCCCGGCTCTGCCACCCACCTGGGCAGGGCACCTCTCTGAGGCTCAGTTTCCTCCTTTGTAAAATGGGGATAATGGAATAATTGCCTCATATGAGGTGATTATGAGGATTTAGTGGAACTTTGCACATACTGCTTATGGAAGTACTTGGACCCTGGCAGCTGGGATCACTGGGTAACCCAAGAACTACTGCTGGCCATGGGCTTGGAGGATGAACTATCTACACCCCAACCTCGTTAAGACTGAAAACAGTGGCTCTACTTTCTGATCATCCCTTTGCTTCTCCAACTCATTTCACCTACATTTGCTGGGCAGCAGCTGGGATGTATTTCTCGATTTTGTTTTTTCCTAGGCAAAAACACACCTGTCTTAGTCATGGACCTAAGGTGTAGGGAATAACATAGAAGTGTGGGGAAGGCCCTGGTGGCCCCTGAGCCCAGAGGAGGTGCTGAAAGCCACTGGTAGAGATAAGGCTGGGAGTTCCTGATTTATTACTCCAAGGGTATCACTCAAAGTGTGGTTCATGGGCCAGCAGCCTGAATAGTTATAAGAGCAGAATCTCAGGCCCCACCCCAGACCTACTGAATCAGAACTGACATTTTACCAAGAAGATTTGTACACATTAAAGTTTGAGAAGCCCTGTTCCCTCTCCTCTCCCCTCACACACAACAGCAGCCAAGTACATAACCTTAATCCCCTTTGAACACAAGGTACAGATCACTGTTGATGGTGGGAGTGGGGAGCAGTATGGGAAGGGCACTGTTGACCTGGGACAATGTGATTGGGGGTTTGCAGGGCCTGCAGCAGCCCCAAATAGGGCTCCCCTCAGTGCTGGACAGCTGAGGCTTTTCAACTTAAGACCCTCTTAGATGCCAAGTAAACCCTCATCTTAATTGCCGGCAGGTGTATATCTCCGAAATTGCTTACCCAGCAGTCCGGGGGCTGCTCGGCTCCTGTGTGCAGCTGATGGTCGTCACAGGCATCCTCCTAGCCTACGTGGCAGGTACAGTTTTCACGTTATCTCTTTTGAGCCCTGTAAAAGGCCCAGTGGTCATTTTGCAGATATGGGAACTGAGGTTCAGAGGTCAATGGACTCCAATGTCACACACCCATTACCCAAGGTGTACAGCCTCCCTGGAATCTTGTGGTGCATGAGGTCTTGTTATTGAGTTGCAGAGAGAGCTGGAGAAGGTGATGTCCTTGTTTCCCAAGGGTAGAAGCCCAGTCGGAAGGGTGTGGCAAGGACTGACTGGTTAGGTCAGTACCTTATTGAGCATGGACAAACCAGAGGATTCCAGGTGTAGGTGGGGCACTCCAGAAATCTTCAGCACAGGAGTTTGAAAGGCCGGAGTGTGTCTTCCTAAGAAATGTCAGTGCTGGCTTCACAATGCCAGATGAGTTGGTGTGAAGAAGGCAGGTTTCCAGGGACTCCAAGGGGGCAGAACTAGGGCCGGCATGGGGTAGCTTCAGGAGGTAGCCGTGATCTCACCAGAAAGAAATGGGGTAGAAAAATGGCAGGCTTCAAATCTGACAGTCCCAGGTTTGGAGACGGCCTCTGCCATTTACTTACTATGTGACCTTGCCCAAGTCACGCTGCCCCTAGGTGCCTGTTTCCCTGTCTAAATGGCGATAACCCCACCTAACTGTTGGGGGGTTAAATTAAGTGACACACAAAAAGTGCTTTATGTAATTCTAGATAATTCTGGTTTTGTACTGTTCTTTGTACATCTTCATAATAACAAAATCCTGCCATCACTTTATTTATTGTTGAATAGATATACGTTCAAATGATTCAACACTTAAGAAGTACAAAACAAAAAACCAGTTGCTGTCAAGCTGATTTCGACTGATGGGGACCCCATGTGTGTCGGAGTAGAACTGTGCTCCATAAAGTTTTCAATGGCTGATTTTTTTGGAAGTAGATCACCAGGCCTTTCTTCTGAGGCATCTCTGGGTGGACTCGATCCACCAATCTTTTGGTTAGCAAATGAACACGTTTACCATTTGTATCACCCAGGGGCTCCCAAGAAGTACAAGTAGGGAGAGTATTCAGTGTAAAGACTCTCCCTACCTCTGTTCCACTCCTCTCTGGAGAAGCCAGAGGTGCCCAGTAATGTTCCCAAGAAGAGTATGTGACTATATGAGGAGTATGCATATTAATTCCCCTATTCCTTACCTTTATATATGTGGTGCCATATCAACAGCATGTCAATACGTAGGAAACCCGTTATCAAGTCGATTCCAACATATAGCCACCCTATAGGGAATGCTCATTTTTGGTTTGATGGTTACATAAATATTTCACTAAACGGATATAGCATAATTTACACACCCATCATCATCTCTACAACTGATAAGTTGGACCACGATGTCTCCATTTATTAACAAGTTATTAACAGTAACAATAACATTATCAGTAACAAAAATGAAGGCAGCCATGCAGAGTCAGTGAGCTCCCTGTCCTTTGAGCTGAGTCCCTGGGGTTGTGAGGTGCAGGCATTCCCTGAACGTGGTCCAGATTGGTTCTGACGTCCTGCACCCCTGCCAGGCAGCATCCTGGAGTGGCGCTGGCTGGCAGTGCTGGGCTGTGTGCCCCCTTCACTCATGCTGCTGCTCATGTGCTGCATGCCCGAGACCCCAAGGTTCCTGCTGACTCAGCACAAGCGCCAGGAAGCCATGGCCGCCCTGCAATTCTTGTGGGGCTCTGAACAGGACTGGGAAGAGCCCCCCACAAGGGATGAACACCAGGTAAGGGTCTGGGAGCTGGGGGGCATGGGTGACATATTACCGCTTTGCAGCTGGGGGAGGCAGCATAGCCTGTTTCCAAGTTTTCACACACTTGAGGGGGATAGGAACCTATCCCTCCATCCTCAGTGAGGTGGGACAGACCCTGTGTTGTCCTGTTTATGAGCAGGCAGAGGCCAGCTAGAGCCCCACTCAGCTGGGCCTAGCCTCTGGAAGTCACCAGAAAAGCTTTGAGCTTTGATTCTTACTGTCCCAGGAAGAGAGAGGTCAATTCAGAAGGAAATACAGGTGCTAAATTGAGGACCTAGATTTAATTGGGGAACTGCTGGGTGGGGGGTTGTAGGGCAAGGAGACAGTTAAGAGTCTCGATTTTGGAGTCAGACCTGGGTTTGAAACTGCAACTCTGCCACTTAACTGCTATGTGACCATTCCATCTTTAACCCTTAGTGTCTTCATCTGCAAAGTGAAAGTCATATAGCGCGTGCTGTGTAGGTGGCAGTAAGGGTTCAGTGAGAAGGGCCATGGGAGGCGTTGAGCACAGGGCCAGGCCCAAGGGAAGGACTGGATGCCCTCGAGGTCGGAGGGGTTGGGGTGCATAGAACTTTGCTGTTTGTCCCCAACAATTCAGGAAAAGACATGGACAGGTAAGGATTTCCTCACCTTACAAATAGGGAGGTGAAAGTGATGTGGGGACTCATCTGTGGACCTGAAGCCACAGGTAGAGCCTAGTCGAGAATCCATGCAGAGGCTCATTCCCCTCCGCGACCTTAAGGACAGGGGCTCAAAGCCCAGGGACGCCCATGAGAGAGGGCAGAGAAGCCACTGATGACCTGGTTTCTGTCTGAGCAGGGATTCCAGCTGGCCCAGCTGAGGCAGCCTGGGGTCTACAAGCCCTTTATCATCGGCATTTCACTGATGGCCTTCCAGCAGCTGTCAGGGATCAATGCCGTCATGTTCTATGCAGAGACCATCTTTGAGAAGGCCAAGTTCAAGGTAAAGCAGCCTCTGCCTCATCAGCATGCCATATGGGTGGGGTTTCCTCCTCAAAGCAGGGGCCTACTGCGGTCACCCTCCCAGCCTCTTTGGCTGGCCCACCTGACTGCCTTGGCCCCCGTCTTCCCTCAGAACAGCAGCCTGGCCTCAATCATCATGAGCATCATCCAAGTGCTGTTCACTGCTACAGCAGCATTGGTCATGGACAGAGCTGGACGGAGGCTGCTCCTGACCTTGTCAGGTGAGGCCTGAGGATGAGAACCCAGCCCTGTACAAATATTGGTGCCTCCATACCAGGCTCCCACCACGGGCTGGAGGGTCTTTGTGAAGGCCACCACATTACAGGATGGAGAAGGACGGTCGAGTGTCCAGCAGAGCAAGCATCATGGACTAATGAGGCTGTGATTTTAGCAGCAGCTGTGCTCACCAAGCACTTGCTCCAGACCAGCTTAGGCTAAGAGTGTTACTGCATTAATGCATTTAACCTTCACGATAAACCCACAAGAGGGGCCCTATCACAGCCCCCATTTTACAGTTGGTAAACTGAGGATCAGGAAGTGAAGTGAAGCTTTTGGTCTTTTTGAGCAAGTAACTTTACCTCCCTGAGCCTCAATTTCCCCCTTTGAGAAAAGGGGATCACAGCAGTGCCTTCCTCAGTGTGGTTATGAGGATCAGGAAATGATCTATGTGAGGCCCTGGCACACCATGCTTTGGCCCACAGAGCACTGCTATGTGCCGGCCACTGAGAAGATTATACCATTGTGGGTGGAGGTTAAAATGCTACTGCTGTTATTACTCCTGCTTCCTTGGCCTGGTCAGGGAGGGTCTGTGTCCCGGAACTTCTTAGAGTTTGCTAACGTTTGAGGTTCAAGCCAGGGCTGGTGGGGCAGGGATGGGGTGCTGCTCAGTCAGGGGTCCCGAGGCCAAAGTGCTGGAATATTGAGTTTGCAGGGCCCTGCCACCCTCACTGCACCAGGTGTGCCCTCTCAGAGGCATCCAGGCCACATGGCTATGGCCACGAGGCACCCTGGAGCTCCAGCCAAGTGCCTCACACCGGGCCTGCAGGCCATTTCCCTGCAGACAGGGTCAGGCAGGTGGACGGTGGGGAGGGGATCAGCACTCCCAGTGCACTGCCCAGCCCCACCCTCCCTCCTTCCTGCAGGTGTGATCATGGTGTTCAGCACTAGTGCCTTTGGTGCCTACTTCAAGCTGACCCAGGGTGGCCCCAACAACTCCTCACATGTGGACCTCTTCATGCCTATCTCCACACAGCCTGTTGATCCCAGTGCAGGGCTGGCCTGGCTGGCTGTGGGAAGCATGTGTTTTTTCATTGCTGGTGAGAGGGGGCCCACAGAGAGGCTGGGGGAGGGCCACTGTCCCCCACCAGCTCCCATACCCCATCACCACTGGGTTCCTGCAGCTCCCATGAGTCCAGTCTTACCCAGCCTCAGGGTTTATATCTCTGACCACATGCTAGACACTGAACTAAGCCCTTTTGTGTTCATTTCATTTAATCCCCACAACAGTCCTATGACCAGGCCCATCATTGTCCCGTATTATAGATAAAAGCCTGGTGCACAAGGAGTGAGTGACTGGTCCCAGGTCTCACAGCAGGAAGGCACAGAGCTGGTGGGACCAGACTGGAACCCAGGACCCTTGGAGACCCAAACTGCTGCCCTGTGAGCCCTCAGCCAGGGGGTCTTGGGCCAAGGCTGTGGGCTCTGCAGCCCACAAGGAGTCTAGCCTCTGTGGGTTCGAATGCCTATCTTGCTCCCTCAGGCTTCGCTCTGGGCTGGGGGCCCATTCCCTGGCTCCTTATGTCGGAGATCTTCCCCCTGCACGTTAAAGGTGTGGCCACCGGCATCTGCGTCCTCACCAACTGGCTCATGGCCTTTCTCGTGACAAAAGAATTTAGCTACCTCATGGTGAGTCCAGGCCCCAGTGGCCTTCCCCCCTGCCATCACCAAAGAACTACTTTTTAAAACAGCTCTCGTTGTAAAAGACTCAGGGTTGGTGGCTTTCCGTGCAGGCCCATGCCTGTGAGGCCTGTAGTCTCGGTTAGGGGTGAGGTGGAGACTGATGGGTCAGAGCAGACAAGGAACCCAGGCTGTAAGCACTCTCTCAAGAGTCTTCAGGCCATCATAGTGGAGGACAGTGTGGTTGGCCTGCCATTAATGGAGATTGGGCATGCAGATCAGGCGAAGTCTGTGCTGGGAAGAGCTTGGGCTTTGGAGTCAACAGGCCTGCTAAGTCCTTACTGTCTGTGTGGCCTTGGGCATGCTGCTTACCTTCTCTGAACCAGTTTCCTTGGCTGGAAATGGAGGAGGGTAACAGTACTTTCCTCCTAGGGGTGATGGGAGCATCAGTTTGGTTCAACATCTTGCTACTTTCCTGCAGACAAGACTGACACAGACATGGTCCAGGCCCCAGGGCTTCCCAGCCAATGAGGGATGGTTCTGAAGCAGATAATGAAGACATTTGTTCAGTCATTGATTGCCCCCAGGTCTCCTGGCACATACCAGGTCGACGCCCTGTTCAGGGCACCAGAGTCAGCAATGAATGAGATGGACAAGGCCCCCTTTATGACGAGGGCCAGGAAGGCAATAGACAAGTGGTGGGGAGTGAATTGCTGGGAGGCTGTATGGGGGCACCCAGATGCAGACTTGGTGAGAGGCCTGGACACAGGGCCCGGGACCCCCTCAGGCAGGGATGCCTGAAGGAGCACATCAGGAAGACCAGGCTGAGGCCTGGGAAGAGAAGGATGACAAAGTGGGGAGGAAAAGAAGCCAAGGAGGAGATGGCAAAGGACCCAACCATGACCCAGGAGTGTACAGCATCTGAAAAGGGCTTCCTGAGGTCACCAGGCCCCAGATAAAGAGAAGCTTTGGTTCTGGCACCTGGGATGTCACTGGGGATGGGCTGGGGTTGGGGGGCAGCCTCACTCCCCACTCCATGACAGTGGGCCCTGAGTGTCTCTGTATGCTCCCGGGGCCATGCTCACTCTGCCCCATCTGGACCTGCTGATAGCTCACCCATCCCCACCAGCACCATAAAAAGAGACCCCAAGGCAGAGACCCCAGAGGGTAGGTGGGACCAAAGCTGAGTATAGAGGGTGGGTCTGTGCACCCTGGAGTCAGACACAGGCTAGAGCCCATTTAATGGGTCTCTGGCCTTGGAGGCAGTCAGTTCATCACTGTGAGCCTCAGTTTCCCACAGAACATCTACACCTTGGGCATAGTTGACCCGGGCCACAAGACTGCTACCCTTGACCTTCCTCCATTGCCCTGGGCTTGGTGGAGACAGACAAGGTGCAGCCGTGGGCTGGGCAGGCTGAGTCCCGGCACTGGTTGTCCACACATGGCGGTTCCCCTCTCTCTGCAGGAGGTCCTCAGGCCTTATGGCGCCTTCTGGCTCACCTCTACCTTCTGCATCTTCAGCGTCCTCTTTGCTGTGTTCTGTGTCCCGGAAACCAAAGGGAAGACTTTGGAACAAATCACAGCCCATTTTGAGGGGCGATGACAGCTCCTTCTTGTGCATGGCTGACCTTCCTAGCTGGGCCGGCTTTGGGCATCAGAGGGGATGAAGCCACCCTAAACCCTTGCTGCCCCCAGGCCCCAGGGGAGCTGAGACCCAGAACCACAGCCCCTTGGAGCCTTGGCCTCCAGGGTCCCTCCTTCCTGTGCAGATCTCTGTAGCCCAGCGACTGGGGGTATGAGGTGCCAGCCTCTTGGTCCAGTTCCTGCTGTTTTTCTGTGGACTTGGGAGCAGGGAGCAGCTGGGAGAGTCTCTGCAGTCCGAGGTCACCCTTCCACCATCTCCTTCACAACACTGAAGCAGCAGAGAAAGAGATGGACTCGTGGTTCCTCATTTTCTGGCTGGAGATGCTTTCGGAGGCTAGGTGCTGGGCACACAGTTTTTACTCTCAGGTAGTTGGACTATCTGGAAGGAACTTTGTCAAATAAAGATTTGACTCAGAAAAGCAGGCCACAACGTTTTTGTGTGAGCCCCAGTTTGAGAAGGGTATATTCCTATCCTTTCCATGGACAAGGCCCTCCTGGGCCTTGTGGAGAACTTTCTGTGGGTTTACTTCTCACAGTCAGCCAAGCCTACCCTGAGCATGTTGAGGTCATTTCTGGCTCCTTCCTTAGACTCCAGTCCCTGGGTCATTAGTCATCTTGTTGAATTTCAAAAAAAAAAAAAAGCACCTGTCTTTTTCTGTTAACTTTAATGGAACTGGAAGTCTTTTCTAAATTATTATCCGTTGTGTTGATTGCAGGAAAATTTGAAAACAGATTTATTTAACAATTATTTTTATAGCTAGGCACTGTCCTGAGCACTTTACAAATATTAGTTTTCTTGGATATAATTATTCACAGCTGCTCCTTTCCATTGATAACCTGTTAAAAATTTGATTCTATCTCAAAAGATCTCTCCCGACATATGCTTTACCGCATCACCACACATAAGTGGGTCCATGCTGCTGCTTTAATGGTCTGCTTCATCCACTTCCCAGGTTGTACAAAACCTTACCCCTTCCCCCTACCCCCAGCATATACACTCCTTGGCATCTTAAGGCATGTAATGAGAGTGGATTGCCTGGGAATGTTTGGAAGGGAGTGGAAGTGCAGTGTGGTACTGAGAAGAGTGGTGACAAAGCAGGACTCCAGGTCTGGTTTCCAGAAGATCCTGCAGCAGCAGCTCTGATTCCAGAAAAATGTGCTCAGCAATGCACAGGGCCCTGGACTGTTTTCAATTCCAGCAAAATCCAAATTCTTTGAGGTCTTCTAGGAGCGAGGTCATGACTGTGTGAAGGAACATCGTTCCATGTAGATACTGCTATCTACATTACCATTCTTAATGCTTGCACGGTGGTCATTGATTGGGTTGGGAACCATATTGCTTTTTTTGTATCTCAATGCAGCAATGGTAGTAGTAGCAGCAAGTTTTCAAACTTCTTTTTTACCCAGACTTGTAATATATTTACGTGTGCTTATTGTAAAACATTCAACAACAAAAGTAAATACTGAAAATGTTTCCAACACTCCTTAACCCCACTCCCCAAAGTGAAGGCACTGCAATGATGTGGTGTGTATTTTGGACTTTTTTCTGTGAGGATAGTTGGTTCTGAAACCTGCTTTTTTCACACAACAGTATATCTTGAACACCTCCCCGTGTTCATGCATGCAGATTGTGCTGGTTAATTTTGTGTCAGTTAAGCTAGGCTGTGGTGCCCAGTTGTTTGGTCAAACACTAAATGTTGCTCTGAAGGTATTCTGTTGATATGATTAACGTTTGTAATCAGTTGACTCTAAATAAAGGAGATGACTCTCCATAAGCTGGCTGACCATCAATTCAATCAACTGAAGGCCATAAGAGCAAAAACTGAGGTTTCCAAGAGGAGGATTCTGCCTCAAGACTGACATAAATATCCTGCCAGAGTTTCCAGCCTTCTTGGCCTACGGATTTTGGACTTGCCAGCCCCCGCAATTGCGTGAGCCAATTCCTTAAATTTATTCTTTCTAACATTATTGTGGTGTAGTGAAGCGCTTTAACATGGCCCTTCTAGCCATGGTCTTGTGACTCCCACAAAATGATTGGGTGGGACTATGCAAATAAGGTGTTCGTGGCCCACCAAGGGGATTAGACAGCCTGCTGATAATGCAAATAAAGTGCATGGAACCGTTGTGGGGGTGGGACTATGCAAAGAAGGTGCATGGAACTCTTGTAGGGGATTGGTCAGTTTTGCTATCCGGAGGCTAAAAAGGGACCTCATTACCATCAAGAAGAAGAGCCAGGAGGAAGTGTGTCTTTTGGACCCAAGGTATCTGCACTGAGAAACTCCTAATCCCAGGATACAGAGCTGTAACACTGAAGATGGCATGAGACGGCAGCGGCATGAGACCAGCAAGCTAGGCTTGCCAACCCACCAAGCAAGAGAGCTGAGTACCTTCAGGCAGGAGGTTTTCTGGCAGAGTAGGGTGCATCCGGGCATGTATCGGCAGAGCTAAAGAGCTTTGTAACACTTCACTGAGCAGCACAGAGGCCAGGGATGAGAGGGGGCCTGCACAGCTGAGAGGGAGCATGCATGGTGGAGAGAAGGGCCTGCTTGCTTGCATGGCTAGGAGGAGTCGAGACAGCTGCCCTGCACTGAAGAAGGGGGGGATGTGCTCTCCACTTTGGGGGAGACTTACAGGCTTTGCCCGCATGCTTCCTGATGCAGATCTTGATCCTGAGTTGTAACCTGTTGATCCTGATCATGAGTTATTCCTGTTACTTCCCTAATAAACTCCATAATCGTGAGTATAGTCTGTGAGTTCTGTGTGTCCACTGCAATGAAATTATTGAACTCAGCAGAGAAGTAGAGAGTGCCATGGGAGGGACGGCTGGTGTCAGAATTGGTAAAAAAGGTTGGAAAGCAGAGGTATTTCTGACCTCCACCTCATAGGAATCAGCCTTAGGCTTATGATGGTGATTATTCTCCCTCCTCATGAAGTTAGAGGACCTCTGATGCCACACCATTTTTACAATAATAGATATAATGTATATATGATATTCTGTTCTGTGTCTCTGAAGAACCCTGATACATAGATCTACCACCAAATAAACGCTGCCAAACAAAAATTTAACTCAGGTGATCAGAATGTGAATTTTTTGTTTGAGTCCCAACTTGATAGGGTGGCTTCCAATCCCTTCCTCATTTTTTATAAGAATTTAACTTCTTTAAAAACCTTAGAAACGGTATTATAAAAGTAACATGCTTTTTTTTTTTTTTTTAAGTGAACTGGTACAGAATACGACTAATGAAAAGTAAACGTCCTCACCCCACCTTCAAGTATACGGAGGAACCACTTTTAAGAGTTTCTGATTGTAGTTTTCAAGGTGATTACCGTTTTGACCGTACATATTATACAGAAGCCATCAGTTTGTGATGGTCTGTCTTGGCCCTCCTCTGGGTAAGAGACATTAGAACTTCTGTGTCACCCTCACGCCATCTCCCTACTTCTCAGTTCTATTTTTACTTTGTCAAGATTAAGAATATCCACATTTTATGTATTTCTATATATGTATATACACACATGGAGCCCTGATGGCGCAGTGGGTAAGTGTTTGGCTGCTAACCAAAATGTCAGCAGTTCAAATCCACCAGTTGCTCCTTGGAAACCCTATCGGGCAGTTCTAATCTGTCCTATAGGGTTGCTTTGAGTCGGAATCGACTTGACAATGATGGGTATATATACACATATATACATGTATGCATACATAGGTGTGTATATGCATGTATACACATATATACATACATGTATCTGTACAGTTGTCTTTCATGCTTAGGCTGTAGGTTGTTTCCAGAAAAACAGAAACCCTGTGCTTTAGGTAAAGTCTGTTTTAGCATCCACTGTGACTAATGAGAAATGTATTACCAGTTAATTCTCTTGCAGGTGAACTGTTCTTATCCTCTGGAAGCTTTCATGGTTTTCTCTTTGGCAATCTAAAATTTCCTGAGAATGTATCTAATTATGGGTTTCTTTTCATTCATTCTGTGAATATTCGAATCTAAAGATTCTTCTGGTTACGCACTGGCTGTGCCTGAGAGGGGCCCTTCCCCCATTATCTCAGCGAGAATCTGTTCTCAGGGAGTCAGCACCAAAGAGAAGGGAGCAGGACTTTCAGAGGGCTTCAGGCACACATTAGGTGTCTAATGACTGGGGCAGCTACAGCATCTGTGCTACTCACATCCACGTTTTATAAAACACAACAGGCTTAAACTTCTTGAACCACAGTCCCTACTCAGGCTACCCACTCTCTGTCACCTTGTCTTTGTACTGGATGACTTCTTCACATGGAGCTTGAGGGCAGCACCTGCCTGGCCATCCTCTAGCCTCTGCAAATGGGGGCCGGTGAAGGACCAGAGGGAAGGCAGGGGGGATGAGTTAGCTCTCCAGGCTGCAAGGGAGGGAGATGGTTAAAGATGTGAGCTAGGTACACATCATTGTGGCTTCAAACCCCACCTTGGCCTCTTTTCTAATTCAGCGGCCAGGAGCCAGTGCTGCATAGTGGGTAAGTCAGTGTGCTTGGTTCAAATTCTGGTTGTGTTACTCACTGACTGTGTGACCTGGACAAGTGGACAAGTCACTTAACCTCCCTAACCCTCAGTTTATTCATCTGTAAAATTTGCATAATGATGCAAACTCCCTCATGGGGTTGTCCTGAGGATGAAGGGAGATAATTATGCAAAGCACTTAGAACTGAGGTTGGCACAAAAGAAGTGCTCGATCAATGTTAGCTGTTGTCGTTGGTGAGGCTGTGCAGGTGAGCATGGGAGGCAGTGGTAGGGTGGGGAGTGGCAGGCAAGGCCAGGTGTGAGGTTCGAGGGATGACTCATAAAGAAAGGGACATTTTAAATCTTTAAACATTTTTCTCCTTATATGTTACTCCTACCATGATCCTGCAGCAACTCCTCCCCATGGCACCTTCTAATCACTACCAGCACCCACTTATAGCAGATGACTTGTGGGTCCATACACTCTTTAGAGGTCCCTAAGGCAGTGATAATCGGAGCCCTGGTGGTGCAGTGGTTAAGCACTTGGCTGCTAACCAAAATGTCACCAGTTTGAACCCACCAGCCACTCCACGGGAGAAAGATCTGGCAGTCTGCCTCCATAAAGATTTACAGCCTTGGAAACCCTACGGGGCAGTTCTACTCTGTCCGACACGGTGCTATGAGTCAGAATTGACTCGATGGCGACAGGTTTTTTTAAGCCCCCTTAGGGTCTTCCCATGACAGCACAAAATACTTCAGGGTCCAAGAGCCAGTCCCAGCTAACACTTCTTTATCTGGCTCTGGAGCCCAGTACAGCACCATCAGGCCCATGAAGAGGGGCAGGATACAGCATCCAAGAGGACAGTGCAGCAGAAGCCGTGCTTTATTCTAGTCAAGGGAGAAATCTCCCCTGCCCGCTGACACCCACCACCACTCCCTCTAACCTCTCCCCCACCACTCTCCTATCCCCCCTTTCCCTCACAATAACTTCCAGGAGAATCGTCTGCAACCTAAAGGAAGACGTGCCTTAACGCCACCCAGTGGTCATGGACAAAATTGCATCTGCTGGAGAATGAAGCACCCTGTTGCCTTTCAGTGGGATTCCAATACTAAGGCAAGAAACTCTTCCCTACCGCCTTACAGCCATCATGGAATTAGCATCAGCTGGGCCTTGTGATAAGAGTTTGGCTGCTAACCAAAAGGTCAGCAGTTTGAATCCACCAGGTACTCCTTGGAAACCCTATGGGGCAGTTGTACTCTGTCCTATAGGGTCGCTATGAGTCGGAATTGACTCGATGGCAATGGGTTTGGTTTCCTTTTTTTTTGGTTTGAGCCTTGTGACCTGGGAAGGATGACACTGTCTCAGCTTTTGTCCCTGTCAGGGTAGAGTGACTGATGATTATGACTTTAAAGTTCATCCCAACTGCTCAGGCAAAGCAAGGTCAGGAAAAGGGAGTGAGGGAGGTCTGGGCTTCCCACTTGGTTTCTGGATGGTTTTGCTCTTCCTTTTCTTTTTTTGTTTTTCCCATACAAAAATTTATACATACATTGTTATGTGACCCTAATTGCTCTCCCCATACTGTGACAGCACAC
>NW_004443974.1:11846973-11875554 GCF_000243295.1 Trichechus manatus latirostris
GTGCATGGTGTGAGGTATGGGTCTTGTTTCAGTTTTTTGCAGATGGATATCCAGTTATGCCAGCACCATTTGTTAAAGAGACTATCTCTTCCCCAGTTAACAGACTTTGGGCTTTTGTCAAATATCTGCTGCTCATAGATGGATGGATTTATGTCTGGGTTTTCAATTCTGTTCCACTGGTCCATGTATCTGTTGTTGTACCAGTACCAGGCTGTTTTGACTACTGTGGTGGTATAATAGGTTCTAAAATCAGGTACTGTGAGGCCTCCCACTTTGTTCTTCTTTTTGAGTAATATTTTACTTATTCGGGGCCTCTTCCCTTTCCAGATAAAGTTGGTGATTTGTTTCTCCATCTCAATAAAAAATGCCAGTGGAATTTGGATCGGGATTACATTGTATCTGTAGATCACTTTGCTCCTCCTTTTCTTCCTACGCCCTCACAAACCACATTCTCAGGAAGGAGCACAGATTACAGCTCTCAGACTCCATTTCCCAACCTCCTGCCAAGACAACCACAAACGGGCATACTCTGAATGCCCAACTGCAGTAATATTACTACTCCGAAATAATTGTTTTATTCTGAGTATTAACTCAAGGTTAAACATAAAACCCTTAAGCGCAGGATATTAAAGGTAGGCAGTACCAAGGAAATCACTGATGACACACACAGTTGGTGCAACATTTACATTTATTTCCCTTCAGCAAGCTAAGCAAGAGGAAGTAATGGGGAGGAGGACAGGGTATTAGGGACACAGCCTGTATTTGTTTCCTAGGACTACTGTAAAAAATTACCACAAACCATATAGCTCAAAACAACAAAATTTTATTGTCTCATAGTTCTGGAACCTAGAAGTCAAAATTTAGGGTGTCAGCAGAGCCATACCCTCTCCGATGCTCTAGGGGAAGATCCTTTCTTGTCTCTCCCAGCTTCTGGTAGCCCCAGGTGTTACCTGGTTTGTGGCAGCATAATTCAAATCTCTACCTTGTCCTCACAGAGCCGTCTTCACAGAGCCAGCTTCCCTGTGAATCTCTGTGCATCTTCTCTTTTTATAAGAACACCACTCAGACTGAATTAGGGCCTACCGTAATGCAGTATGACCTCGTCTTAATTATATCTGCAAAGATCGTTTTTCCAAATAAGGTCACGTTCTCAGGTACCACGGGTTAGGACTTAAACATATCTTTTGCGGCGACACAAATCAACTCGTACCACAATCTTAACAGGAATGGTCAGTTTCTCACTGCCTCAGCGCCGCTGACCCCAGCTGCGGAGAGAGGATCCCTGCGACGTACGGACAGGGAGACAGGGACACAGCAAACTACTCAGGCTGCCAGGTCCAGTACAGATCTGCGCCTGCGCGGTCGGAGCACTAAAACCACTGTTCCCAGGATCCTTCCCGGCAAAGTCGCTTCCTGTCCCAGAGGCCCCACCCACTGAATTCCGGTGGACCTAAAAGACATCTGCAACAAAGCATAATGGCAAACATTCTGGGAGTGAGAACAAGAGGAAGCCTCTATGTGAAGTACCATCCAGGAGAGAGTGCGGGTCACAAACCTGCTGCCAAGAGAGAAAAAAGCTTTCACCAGGAACCAGCCTGGCACAGACTTCTGGGAAATGGAGTCATTGTGAGGCTGCGATGAGGCATGTGCGCATCACCGGAAATTTCGCTTTTGAGGTGCGTCCTCTTTGGCGCGAGAGAGGTGGCGCAGTTTCTGAGTCGTTGCCTGTTACTGGTCGCTTTTTCGGGAAACCTCGCAGCGGCATTTGCTCCCGGGGCTCTGCTTGAGGCCCAGCCGGTGTTGCGCCACGGGCTCCCGAGCCAACGACTGGCTGTGGCTGGGGAGACCTAGTGAAGGAGTTGGCTGGAGATCCCAGGGTCTAGTACCCAGGCACAGAGCCGGCCTCTAAGGGGAGAGGCGGGGAAGGAAGAAGCGTCCAGCCCGGGAGCAGTAAGAGCAGGCCTGCACAGTCGGGGCTGGGGTTTCTGTGGAGCGATTCTGACTCCCAAAGGACTGCTGGGAGGCAGTGGCGCTAGCTGGGACCCAAATGCTGGAGGAAGGAGGTGAGGAGTGGTGGAGGGAGCGGTTTGCAGGAGATCCGGCTTCTTGTTCAAGCTTGCCTACTAAAGCTGTGTGACCCAGACCAGAAGTCTGCGGCTGTTTTCTCCACACGTGTTTGGGGACAATCTTTTTTTGAATAAAGAATTCCAGGGTCAAAAATTTTTCAAGACGTCAGGCCTGGAGTATCCTTCCCCTTACCCGGATCTGCCCGATGGAACGATGGCACTAGAGAGTAGGGAGAAGTGGGCCCTGGGAAGGAAAGTGGGATTTACCCTGGGTCGTCTCTATTGCTTCTCTCCTTCCGGCCCTTGAAGGAGCCAGGGATGCTCGGAAGCCCATTGACTCCTCCTAAATTCGGGGGCGGGGTCAATCAGTTAGATTGTATAGTCGTGGAGGCTTCAGGGGATTTGTAATCTGCGAGGTACCGGCTGGGTCTCTTAACTTCTGTTTCTTCAGGGAAGAAAGGACAAAATATAGTCAACTACCTTGTTTATCTCTAAAAATTGTAAGCATCAAATAAAATAACGTTTTTGAAACCACCTTGAACGCCGATACAGAACAGAACAAATGTGTAGGTCGTCTTAACCACGGAGGTCTGTGCCATCCTCCCCTAGATCAAGAAGTCTCTGTATTTGGTCTATCACTTTTCAAGTGCAATTTCACGTCCAGTATCTCCTGTTGTCTTCCCCAGAGATCTGGAAAGCAGGTTAGGTGGTTATCATTTCCACCATACTACAAAAAAGAAAAATAAGATACAGTGGAGTTAGGTACAACCCAGAACATAAGGCCTGTACTAAGTCCAGTATCCAGATACATTTACTTCTTTTTCTGAGCTATTTCTGAGGACTACATTTACCTCTACAGTTTTTTTTTTTTTAATTGAGATATAATTTACATACCATTACATTCACCTTTTTAAAATACACAAGTCAGTGTTTTTTAGCATATTCACAAAGTTATGCAACCATCACCACTATTTAATTCCAGAACATTTTCATCACTCCATAAAGAAATGCCATACCCATTAGCAGTCACTCCCCATTCCCTCTTATCCTAGCCCCTGATAGCCACTACTGTACTTTTTGTGTCTATGAATTTGCCTATTCTGGACATGTCATACAAATGTTATTGTTAGGTGCTGTTGAGTTGGTTCTGACTCAGAGCAATCCTATGTACAACAGAACAAAATACTGCCCAGTCCTGGGCCATCCTCACGATCACTGCTGTGTTTCAGCCCTTTGTTGCAGCCACTGTGTCAATCCATCTCGTCAAGAGTCTTCCTTTTTCGATGACCCTTTACCTTACCAAGCATGATATGTCCTTCTCCAGGGACTGGTCCTTCCTGATAACAGGTCCAAAGTATGTGAGACGAAGTCTCACCATCCTCGCTTCGAGGAGCATGCTGGCTGTACTTCTCCCAAGACAGACTTGTTCCTTCTTCTGGCATTCCATGGTATGTTCAATATTCTTTGCCAACACCATAATTCAAAGGCATTAATTCTTCTTCAGTCTTCTTTATTCATTGTCCAGCTTTCATATGCATATGAGGTGATTGAAAATACCATGGTTTGGGTCAGGCGTACCTTACTCCTCAAAGTGATGTCTTTGCTTTTCAACACTTTACCGAATGCAGTATGTCATTTGATTTCTTGACTTCTGCTTCCATGGGTATTGATTGTGGATCCAAGCAAAATGAAATCCTTGACAACTTAAACATTTTGTCCTTTTTTTCATAATGTTGCTTATTGTTCCGGTTGGGAGGATTTTGTTTTCTTTATGTTGAGGTGCAATCCATACTAAAGGCAGTAGTCTTTGATCTTCATCAGTAAGTGCTTCAAGTCCTCTTCACTTTCAACAAGCAGGGTTGTGTAATCTGCATATCGCAGGTTGGTAATGAGTCTTCTTCCAATCTTGATACTGTGTTTTTCATGTAGTCCACCTTCTTGGATTATTTGCTCAACATACAGATTGAATAAGTGTGAAAGGATACAACCCTGACACACACATTTCCTGAATTTTAAACCACACAGTATCCCCTTGTTCTGTTCGAACAACTACCTCTTGGCATATAGAATCATATAATATGTGGCCTTTTGTTCTGGCTTCTTAGCGTCATGTTTTCAAGGTTCATCTATATTGATAAGGTACTCCATTCCTTTTAATAACTGAATAATATTTCTTTGTATGGATGTATCTCATCTTGTTTATCCATTCCTCAGCTGATAGGCATTTGGGTTGCTTCCACTTTTTGGCTGTTATGAATAATACTGTTATGTTGTGTGGACATGTTTTCATTTTACTTGAGTATATACCTAGGAATGGAATTGCTGCATCATACGATGTCTTAGTTATCTAGACACAAGTGGATGGCTTCAACAAACAGTTTATTCTCTCATAGTATAGTAGGCTAGAAGTCTGAATTCAGGGTGTCAGCTCCAGGGCAAGGCTTTCTCTCTCTGTCAGCTCTGGAGGAAGGTCATTGTCATCAATCTTTCCCTGGTCTAGGAGCTTCTCAGCACAGGGACCCCGGGTCTGAAGGACACGCTTTGCTCCTGGCACTACTTTGTTGTATGAGGTCCCCCTGTCTCTCTGCTGGCTTCTCTTTTATATCTCAAAAGAGATTGACTTAAGACACAACCTAGTCTTGTGATTGAGTCCTGCCTCATTAACATAACTGCCTCTAATCGTGCCTCATTAACATCATAGGGGTAGGATTTACAACACATAGGAAAATCACATCAGTGACAAAATGGTGGACAGTCACACAATACCGGAAATCATGGCTTAGCCAAGTTGACACATTTTTGGGTAACAATTCAATCCATGACATATGGTAACTCTATGTTTAACTTCTTGAGGAATTATCAAACTTTTCCAAAGCAGCTGCACCATTTTACATTCCCACTAGCAAAATATTAAGGTTCCAATTTTTCTGTATCCTCACCGACACTTGTTATTTTCCATCTTTTTTATTATAGGCATCTTGTTGTTGTGTGCCGTTGAGTGGATTCCAACTTATAGCAACCCTGTAATACAGAGTAGAACTGCCCCATAGGGTTTTCTAGCCTGTAGTCTTTATGGAAGGAGCCCTGGTGGCGCAGTAGTTATGTGCTCAGCTGCTAACCAAAAGATCAGTGGTTTGAACCCACCAGCCAGTCCACAGGGGAAAGATGTGGCAGTCTGCTTCCATAAAAATTATAGCAGTCTGCTTCCATAAAAATTATAGCCTTGGAAACCCTGTGGGGCAGTTCTCCACTGGCCTGTAGGGTTGCTATGAGTTGGAATCGACTTGACAGCAGTGGGTTTGGTTTTTTGGGTATAGTCTTTATCGGAGCAGATCTCCAGGTCTTTTCTCCCTCGGAGCCGCTAGTGGGTTCGAACCACTGACCTTTCAGTTAGCAGCCAAGCGCTTAACTAGTGCACCACCGGGGCTTCTTTATAGCCATCTTAGTAGGTGTGAAATGGTATCTCATTGTGGTTTCAATTTGCATTTCCCTAATGACTGATGTTCAACGTCTTTTCATGTACATGTTGGCCATTTGTATATCTTCTTTGGAGAAATGTCTATTCACATCCCTTGGTTGATTTTTTAACTGGGTTATTTGTCTTTTTATTGTTGAATTGTAAGAGTTCTTCATATATTCTGGGTACTAGAATAAGATATATAATTTGCAAATTATATCTATAAGATATAATTGTATATATTATATAGAGAGTAAAAACTGGAAGCTGTGTAAGGCACAAAACTGTCAGAGAAGGAAAACTCAAATATTTTCGACTAAAACAAGTGATATAAAAATGGTAAGACTGCATCCTGTCAAAGGCAGAAAACTGGAAAAACAAGACACTCCCATCAAGTTCTGGCTCTCATAGGTTTCACTGTATTTTTTTTATATATAGATATATATATATATAATTTGCAAGTATTTTCTCTTGTTCTGTGGTTATCTATTCACTTTCTTGATAGTGTCCTTTGAAGCACAAATTTATCTATTTTTTCTTTTGTTGCTTGTGCTTTTCATGTCATATCTAAGAAACCATTGCCTAATCTGAGGTCATGAAGGTTTATTCCTATGTTTTCTTCTAATAGTTTTATAGTTTGAGTTCTTAAATTTAGGTCTTTGACCCATTTTGAATTAATTTTTGCATATAAGGTGAGGTGTGGGTCCAACTTCATTCATTTGCTTGTGGATATCTAGCACTATTTGTTGAAAAGACTTTTGTTTTCCCATTGAAACTCTTGACACCTTTGTTGAAAATCAGTTGACCATAAGTATATGGATTTATTTCTGGACTCTCGATTCTCTTGCATTGATCTATATGTCTGTCCTTATGCCAGTACTACACAGTTTTGATTACTGTTGCTTTGTAGAAAACTTTGAAATTGGGAAGTGAGAGTCCTTCAACTTTGTTCTTCTTTTTAAAAAATTTTTTTTTTTTTGCTCTTCTGGCTCCCTTGCATATCTGAGCCCTGGTGGCGTAGTGGAGCTCAGCTGCTAACCAAAAGATCTGCAGTTTGAATCCACCAGCCGCTCCTTGGAAACCCTATGGGCCAGTTCTGCTCTGTCGTATAGGGTTGCTATGAGTTGGAATCAACTCGACAACGATGGATTTGGTTTTTTTTTTGTTTGGTGCATATCCATATGAATTTTAGCATTAGCTTGTCAGTTTCTGCAAAAAAGCCAGCTGAGATTTTGATAGGGGTCACATTGACTCTGTAGATCATTTTGGGGAGTGTTGGCATCTCAACAGTATTAAGTCTTTCAATCTATTTCCATTTATTTAGGTCTTGCATAACTTCAACGGTGTTTTGTAGCTTTCAGTGTACAAGTCTTTGCAGGTCATCTGTTAAATTTATCCCTAGATATTTCATTCTTTTAATTGCTGTTGTGAATGGAATTGTTTTCATGTAAATGGAAATGTTTTCTTGTAAATGAAATTTCATTTTTGGATTGTTCACTAGTATACAGAAATACAGTTGACTTTTGTATATTTATCTTGTATCCTGCAGCCTTGCTGAACTCATTTATTAGGGCTTTTGTGGATTCCTTGGGGTTTTCTACATACAAGATCAGGTCATCTGCAAAGAGAGAGAGCTTTACTTCTTCCTTTCCAATCTTCTTTTTCTTGCCTAATTGCCCTGGCTAAAACCTCCGGTATAATGTTGAATAGAAGTAGTGAGAGCAAACATCCTTGTCTTGTTCCTGATCTTAGGGGGAAAGCTTTCAGTCTTTCATCATTGTGTATAATGTTAGCTGTGGATTTTTTATAGATGCCCTTTATCAAGTTGAGGGTGTTCTCTTCTATTGCTAGTCTGTTGAGTGTTTAATCATGAAAGGATATTGGATTTTGGAGATGAAAGGATATTGGGTTTTGGAGATGATTATGTGGTTATTTTCCCTTTATTCTATTAATATAGTCTATTAATTGATTTTCATATATTGAACCAACTTTGCATTTCTGGAATGCATCCCACTTGGGCATTACCTCTTGTTTTGATTAAGCAAATGTATAAAATTTGTAGAGCCACTTTCTCCAAAGAACTATTATTGCAAATAATAGATAATTTTAATAAATTATTTATGTGCTAGGCATTGTAACAACTGTTTTATGTGCATTTTTCTTTAACCTTCATATTAAACCTACAAGGGATTGTTATCTCCATTTTACAGATGAGAGAAATGAGATTTAGAGAGGTTATGTGATTTGCTGAAGGGCACATGTTAGTAAGTGGTGGATCCAGGATACTTGAGAGTCCATTAAGCTCTGATGTTTCCCTACAGATGAGTGAGTTGATGAAATTTCCAAAGGAAGAGGAATGGGAAAATATACATGGCTTTCTGTCCTCGATCACAGAAATGTTGCTCCTTCCTCAGTCACTCAGTTATCTGCGAATTTAGCCTGAGTGCCCTGGAACCTGCTATGATACACGTCCTTTGAACCTTCTCTTCGTGGAGAGAATGTGAGACTTGTTGACTCAGTAAGCTGCAAACTTTCATGCCTCGTTGGTTTCTTTCTCTTTCTTCAGTGCTGTCTTCTCCTGACCCTGCCCTTCCCCAAGAGGAAAGTACAGGAGAGGAAGGAATGGCTGCTGGTCTCCTCACAGCCAGGCCCCAGGTGAGTCGGAAATTCACTCTGAGAGACAGCCCTTCTTTCCCCCTCATTATTAATTGTAGGGTTTTTTTTTCCCCCTAATTACAAAAGTAATTCATGTTCATTGCAGAAAGCCTGGAAAATATAAAAAACACAAAGGAAAAAAATCACCCTTAATCACAAAGAGGTAACATTTAACATTTTGATTTGTGTCCTTTCAGTCATATTCTTCCTTTCTTTATTCTCCCCAAATGGGTTTGTCCTGCCTTATAATTTCCTTTTTATTTCCACTTAGAAGAATTAGATGAATATGGCCCCATTTCATTAAGAATAGCCTGCAAAATCGTCTCCAATGGCTGCATTCTATTAGACTGCACAGTCCCTCTATAAGGGCAGAACTGTCTTCTTCACTATTTTATTGACTGGACTAGGTATTGGTCTGTCTGTTTTCATTTTTTAAAAGTCTGCTCTTAGATTTCCTCATCAGTACTACTCTTTATTAATACATTTTCTTTATTAATTTTTTACTTCTGCTTTCCTCAGATTTATCTTAAAATTTAGTTTTTAATCTTTTGAGTTGACTCTTTTAACTCATTTGCATCCTTTCTTGTTTATATTGAAAGTTTTTAGTTGTGGATTTTATTTTTTAGATAGACCAAAATTATGATTTTGATTTCTTTGCCCATTTGGCTGGTCTCTGCGCCATGAGGACAGAGTCCATATCTCTTGTCAACACAGAATACCCAGGTAGAGTCAGATTGCAGGGCATGGGGCTTGATAGCTATGTCAGCTCATCCTTCCTAAGTCAGTCAGTCAGTTCTTCCAAATCTTTATCTGTTTATTTTTTGACTAGTTGATCTCAGTGATTGAGTTACTTAGACATCTCTCACAGCAGTAATTTTTTTCTCCTTGTATTTCCTACAGTTATTGTTGTTTATGACATTTATGTCTTTATATGAATTTTACTCTCTTGATTATTATAAAGTAACCCTGTTGTTTCAAATATTTCATAGTTTTGTTTTGTTTTGTTTTTTTAAAAAAAAGACCCTCTTTGTCCCAAGTATTTCTTAGTGTGAGAGGTGGATCAGAAAGGCAAGGTGAAATTAGAGTCAGGGGCTAGTTACAATTTGGGGAAATAATGCTGGCTTAAAACAAGGCAGAAGTGGGGGGATGGAGAAAAATGGTTGAATTCTAGTGATATTAAGGAGGAAGAATCAATAGTCGATTGATCTGGGGAGGCTTTAGGAAAGGGGAGGATAACACCCAGATTTCTGGCTTGGCTGACTAGGTGAGTAGAGGTGTGACTCCCTGAGCTAGGACTAGACAAGGAAAAGCAGGTCTTCAGGAGAAGATGGGCTTCCCTATTGCATTTTGTTGAATTTGAGGTTCCTGTGGGACCTGGCCAGGAGATAATTACTGCCTTATGTTAATAAGTAGTTAATAACTAATAATGTGATTAGTCTCTCTCCTTTCAGCCACCTGCTTATACTCCAGGTACCTAGCGCAGGGTACCTTGCGTAGAGTAGGTGCTTGTTTGTTGTATGAATAGCTTCTGCTGACACCTACATGCCTTATGGCTCCTGCTGTCTCCTGAACTCCAGACTCGTGTTTTCAGATGTTCTAGAACACTGCAGCAAGCTGGAACTCAGTGGGGCCAAAAACAAACTTTGCTGACAAGTCTCCTTTTCCCATGTTTCTTCTCTTAGTTGTTGACATCACCATATACCTGATTTTCCAAGCAAGAAACATCTTTGATTCATCCTCAGTTGATCATCTCTCTACTTGACACTGATACTGTTAAAGATCTTAACCTCTCCCCACCTCCATCTCATGGCACATCTTTCACTGCCTCCCTATTGCCCATGGGATAAAAACACCACTTTTATTAAGTCGTTCGAGGCTTTTTACATTCTGACCTCAACCAGCCTTTCTAGGCCCTTCACTCCCTCACCCCCTCATTCGCACTGCCTAGACCACCTGTCATTCCCTGAATACAGAAATGCTTTCTTGCTCCAGTGCTTTTGCTCATGGTGCCTGCCTCACCTTGGATACCCTTCCCTTGGTCCATCAGGACAACCTTCTTCTTCAGGGTCAGCTCAGTGATTGCCTTCTTTCTGTGGTCTTCCCTAATTGTCCCTTCCTTCTCCCAGGATTCCTCTTCTGTTTGACACATATTATTGCAGTTGGTTGCTTACATACCTGGCTCTCTTGCTGTATTGTGTGATATCTGAGTTCACAGATATCTTTGTTAAATGGTCTGAAAATTCACTTTTCACATTTCTTTTCTAATTTGCACCTGATTCCTAACCATACAAATTTACATATTCTAATTCCCCTCAACCCACTGGCTCTTTGAAGGACCCCTGGTGGTGCAGTGGTTAAAGTGCTCGGCTGCAAACCGAAAAGTCAGCGGTTCAAACCTACCAAGCGGCTCCACAGGAGAAAGATGTGGCAGTCTGCTTCTGTAAAGACTACAGCCTTGGGAATCCTATGGTTCTACTCTTCCTATAGGGTCGCCTATGAGTCAGAATCGACTCAACAGCAACATGTTTGGTTTTTGGTTTTTTTATTGGCTCTTTAACTCTGAAGTACCTGTTAGTTTCTGCCCAGTTATTTCTCATATGTATTTTCTATCTATTTATATATAATGTCTGCCAAAATTATAAACGTGTAAAGACGAGAGATGGTGTTTTATTTACTTTTTTGCATCACAATCCAATAGAGTGTAGGAACTTAGAAAGTGATCAACAGATGCTTTTCTTGAACTACCCAGAGCCCTGAATCTTTCAAAGACTCTTTCTAGGCATACCATAGGCCTGGGTGAGCTGGAATATGCTTGTTGTTTCAGGGATCCATGTCCTTCAGCAGTATGACTGTAGCTTTTACCCAAGAGGGCTGCAGACACCCAGTCCTTGCTCCGAGGGACAGATACAAGGAGGGGATACCAGAAAAGTCCAGGAACCTGGTCCTACTGGGTAAGAAAACCATTTTCTTAAGATTTGAAATCTGCTAGTTGCTACCTGACTCAATTCTGAAAGTCTGGCACTTCCCAAAGTGCTTACTTTATCTTACCCATTGCCATCAAGTCAGTTCTGACTCATAGCAACCCCATAGGACAGAGTAGAACTGCCCCATAGGATTTCCAAGGCTATAGTCTTTATGGAAGCAGACTGCCACATCTTTCTCCCCTGGAGCAGCTGGTGGGTTCGAACCACCAACCTTTCGGTTAGCAGCCCAGTGCTTAACCACTGCACCAGGGCTCCTTTCCAAAGTGCTTAGCAATCTTTAATTGCTCTGATGCACCAGAGGGATTGTGCTTATCCCTCCTTGTTCCCTAGGGAAAGGTCTGTTGGCAAATAGGCAGTTTTGTTTTGTACCTCCTCAGGCTGCATTGTCATTCTCTTGTTTCCCACCGGCGTAAGGTAACCCTCATTATCAGTTCCTCCAGACTCAGTAGGTTCCCATCTTCCTAAATAGGGTGTTTTATGGGCTTAGCTTAACTCCCTGGGTTAACCCCTCCTTGAAGTTGTGTCTTTACCGTCTTCCAGAAATGCTTTACCAAGACCTTAGAACCATGTCTGTCTTATTTACTGCTGTATACCCTAGTGTCTGGCACCAAGTAAGTGCACAATAATTGTTTCTTGAATGAATTAAATGAATGACCTAACTGGCCTGCTTCATCTCCCCTGAGTTTTGGGTGGCTATTTATACTTAGTACAAATCTCTGAGGCCCATTTCTTCCTCTTGAATAGGACTTCCAGTCTCCCAGCCTGGCTTAAACTCCCAGTTGGAACAGAGAGAAGAACCATGGATGCTGGAAGGAGAAGGCCTGAGAAGTACTTGTCCAGGTAAGTGATCAAGCACTAAGTTGATGAGAGTCTTGGAAGCAAAAGCCCCTTCAAAACACATGTTAGTGCATTTGATTATTGTAGATATTATTAGCCTCATTTTTCAGGTGAGGAAATTGAAACTGGGAGAGGTTAACTCACTTGTTCAAAGCCTCACAGCTGGAAAGTGGTGATCCTGGGATTTGAAGCTAGGTCTGACTCCAAAGCCCACTCCAAAGCCCACTGGAGATGTCTGTGGAGACACATGATATTACTGGCCTCTGGAAGACTTCCTCCCGGGGGGGGAATGAGAGTCATCTTTGCTAGCTTAGCACATCCCCTGCTTGGGCTCACCTCACTGAGGGTCTTAGGTACCTATCTTTACCCACATTTCCAGCTGACAGCTACTGCTACTACCCTCTCTGGCCCTTAGTTAGATTCTGCCCCCTCTCTCTCTGCATGACATTGCCAGAATTTTCCAAGGGCTGATACTAAGAAACTCGGGAAAAACAAAAGGAAGGGAAACCAGTTTCTGCTGTTTATCCTTGCACTTGTTTTCACCTAAGGTTGTTTGCTGTACTCCCACCATCACATCTCAGCCTCTGCTGTCGTGTGACCTCTGTCAGGGCCTCCGTAGTATTTCCCTTTGAACCCAGCCACCTTCAGTGTTTTGAGAATTAAAGCATTAGAGGTAAAAATGAATTAAACTACTTTAAGGTGACAAGTTTTACATTTTTCTAAAAATGTAGCTTAATGCTTTATTTCTTTAGTTACCAATTACTATTGCTGATAGGAAAATGGGAACAGAGCCTCTGGCTTATTTTCTGCGTGGTTCCTCTGAGCTGTCCTTTCTTCCCACCTTATCAACCTCTTTTTAAGCAACGTATCACGTTACAGCAGTCCTCATTTGGACACCAGGTGCCACTCATCCTCGCTGAAATTGCCTTTACAAGGAGCTTCACCAGTCCTTCTGCTTCCTTCTCCCAAGTGCCCCTTCCTCCCCAGCATGCCCATATTTGTTTGGCAGGGCCTTTAAACCTGTGTGAAACCTCAGAAATTGTGTGCAGTATTTTTGTGGCTAGGGGATAGCTGCATTTTTCTGGGAAAAAGATTTATTCATTGTCACAGAGGGGTTCAAGATCCTAAAAAGTTTACCTCAAAAAGTTCAAATCACATTATTAGAAACAGAAGTTGGGAAAGGGTGTTACTACTAACTAGATGTGCTCAGAGGCATTAGTGCAGGGAAGTAGAAGCAACTTTGGATATGGATGCATGAAAGACATGCATTCAAGTCCTGGCTTAAAATCTTTCTTATTTTACAAATCAATATATATGAAAAAAAGTTGTCAACTGTAGAGTGCTGTTTAAGCTATATAATAGTGAATAGAAGTTGTTTAAGGTAAGTTTTAAATTAAACCTGGCTGTAAGTCAGAATTGACTTGACAGCAACATGTTTGGTTGTTTTGGTTTTATTAGAGTAACTCAAATACTGCTTCTGTAGTGTTGTACCTCTGCTCAGAGATCCACAGAGCATCCTGGGCGTCACTGCTCCTCCTCGGGCTGGTTTCAGGGTCCTCCATGATCCCACCCCATTGCGCCGCTCCCAGAACAACAGACCCAGGCCTTTAAAGTACCTTTTCCCTCACTGCTTGCTTGGGAACTTCTGTTGTGGATGCTGCTAGTCTATTTGGCTCTTTCACATTCATGTAAGTATTCATTCAGTAAACAAATACGTATTAAGTATTTGGTACATGCCTGGCATTGTATTGGCTATAACAGAGAACAAAACATAGTCCTTGCTTACATCCTAGTGAGGCACGTAAAAAAAAAACAATGAGTAAACAAAACAACTGATATAATTTTAGATAGTGATGAGTGCTGTGAAGAAAATAAAGCAAGTTACTAAGGGTACAAAGCTGAGTAAGAGAATAGAGATGGAGGGGAGGGGGTACTATTTTAGGTAAGACAGATATGAAAGACCTGAGATCTAAAGGAAGAGAGTAAGCCAGCCATGAAGATCTGGGGGAGGAACATTCTAGGCCATAGCATGTGTTGAGGCCTTGAGGTGAGAATGACTTGACTTGCCTTAGGGTCAGAAGACCTCTGTGGCTAGAGCGAAGGAGAGTGGAAGGCAGGGGACTGACTGATGACATAGGGCATTGTACGCCATGGTAAGGTGTTCAGATTTTATTCACATAGGAAAATAGGAAGCCATTCGAGAATTTTAAAGCAAGGAAAAGGCAATCTTTCTGTTTAAAAAGGTAATTCAGCAGACATGTGGAGAATAGACTTTCAGGGATCAGGAGTAGAAGCAGGAAGGTCAGTTAGGAGGAGGCTGTTACAGACATTCCGGTGAGAGATGATGGTAGCTTGGTAAGGAGGGATTCAGGATGTGCTTTGGTGTTAAAGCCAATAGGACTTGGTAATAGATTGAGTGTCGGAAAGAGTCATTAAGGATGTCCCAGTTTTTTGGCCTAAGCAGTTGGGTAAATGGGAAGACTGACAAAGATGCTGGCTTCAAGGGGGGAAAATCAGTAGTTCCAGTTTGAGTGTTTTCAGTTTGGGACATCCATTAGCTAGTGAGCCAGCACTCAGGGGAGAGGTGGGCTGAGATATAGCAATTAATGATCATCACATGATCTTCTGAATTGTCACTTTCTCACTGCTGCTTGTCACTTCTCTCCTTTCTGTTTTTTATTCAGATAGCCTATTTTGGAGAGCCATCAAACCCATACATGATCGAATACCAAGTTACGTAGAGATACACAGAGACGCCATCAACCTGAAATGGGAATCTCTCAGTGGATCATGCATTAACGTGCACCTGTATAATGCTTTATGATGGTTTACAAGGAAAGGTCAAAAATAATACCAGTACCAGTTGCCATTGACTGACTCATGGTGACCCCATGTGTGTGTATCAGAGTAGAATGGTGCTTCATAGGGTTTTCAGTGGCTGATTTTTCGGAAGTAGATCGCCAAGTCTTTCTTCCGAGGAGCGTCAGGGTGGATTAGTTAGCAGCTGAGCATATTAACCATTTGCACCACCCAGGAACTCCCCAAAATAATAACATTTACTCTGCATCAGGAATGGTTCTGGGTGCTTTATGTCTTACCTCATTTAATCCTCACAATTCTGTGAGGGAACTACTGTAATTATCCCCCTTTCTCAGATGAGAAATCCAAGGCATGGGAAGATGAAATAATTCACTCAGGGTCATAGGTAGTAAGAAGAGGTAGAGCTAACATTTGAACCTAGGGAGTCTGGGTCAAGATTCTATATAGAAAGACAAATAAAGGATGCTTAGAACCTCTCAAAATAAGGTAAAAGGGGGAAGAATCATTCCTTCAAGAAAATTGGGGAAGAATCCCTTCAGAAAAAAATCAACCCTTGTTAAAAGCTCCTGGCCCTCCCTATAACTCCATTTCCTTACCCATAAGGAGACAGGTGTCTGGGTCCCACAGTGGACCTGATACAGGCAAGGGCCTTATGCTTCAGTTAATGTTTTAACACATTCCAAATATTATATATTATATATTAACTGCATTTAAAAGTTTTAAAATGAGAGCGGTCCCATTTTAAGAATCATTAACTCTAAAAAAAAAAAAATAACCATTTTCTGGTTGTAAAAATAATGCTATTTATTCTTTTTAAAATAACTCTTTTTAACTAGTAAAAATAATAAAGGTTCATTTAAAATTTGGAAAATATAAAAAATAATCTAAAAAAATCAAGATTCCCTATAATCCCACCACACAAAATTAATCATCAGTCTTCTTCGTATCATAAAATACAGTAATATATCTATCACTGTATATTCTTTGAAGCAAGCTTATAACTTTTATTATAAAAATAATACTGTCATTGGAGAACACTTAGAAAATAACAGGTATTGACGAAAATAAAAATTGCCCAATCCTACAACCGAAAGACAATATAGCTAACATTCACATCGTCTTATCTTTCCAGTCTTTTTTCAGTAAATACCTTTTTAAAAAAGGAATTATAGTGTACAGATTTCAGATGTGAAAGTATAACTTGTAGTTGGCTGAATAATGTCCCTTCATTGGCTATATTTTAGCCATTCCTTATTTAACATTTAGGTGTTTGTTTTGCATTTGACAGTGATGCTATGATGATCACCCTTGTCTGTACATCTTGTATGATTTCTAATCCTTAGGATAAATTCTTACAACTGGAATTTTTATGTCAACATTTTAAAAGCTCTTGACACATACCACCCATCTGAGACTGGGTTCTCTAGAGGAACAAAACCAGTGAAGCGTATACTGTATTTTTTACGCAAGTAACGTGTGTCTTCTGTGTTTGTTTGCTGGCCACAGCCTCCCACCACCCCACTCCCCCACCCCGTGAGGTATTTTTGTAAGCATGCTGTCCTAATTTTTTTTTTTTACAGCAATATGTGGAAGAAGATTGGTATGGTAGTGCTTGTGAGGGTGCTTTTTTGGGGGAGGACATTTCTGGCAAACAAGCGCAGAAGGTGTGCGTTATTTGTGTTAAAATATGGTGGCATGTATATATAAATATATACATAGAGAGAGATGTATTTCAAGTAAACGGCTCATGCAGTTGTGGAGGCTGGCAATTCCCAAATCTGTAAGGCATCAGGCTGGAGGCTTTTTCTGACTCATATGGTTGCAAGGGCTGACAAACCCAAAATTGGCAGATCAGACAGCAGGCTGCTGGCTCACAGCCCAAGAACTGGAGGTCAGAGGATGATGGGTTGGATGCAGGATCGAGAGAGAGAGAGCTTTGCCAGAACATCCGTATATATTGGATGCAGGCCACACCCCCAAGGAAACTCCCCTTTCAACTGAGTGGCTGCTCACATCAGATCACAAAGTGGAGGATGATTACATAATATCTGCCAAACCACTGAAAATCATGGTCTAGTCAATTGACGCATAACCTTAACCATCACAGTCTACCCCTTGTCAACTTGGCACCTGCAGACTATCTGTAAACCAGACATAATCTCTAAATGAATTTTAAAAAAAACCAAACCCATTGCCGTCGAGTCGATTCCAACTCATAGCAACCCCATAGGACAGAGCAGAACTGCCCCATAGAGTTTCCAAGGAGCGACTGATGGATTCTAACTGCCGACCTTTTGGTTAGCAGCGGTAGCATTTAACCACTACGCCACCAGGGTTTCCAGTCTCTAAATAAAGACGATTATAAAGTCATAATTGTAGCTAACGTAATACAGCTAATATGCGTACAACCAAAAACACACTAGCCCTGTTTACAGCTTATATTTTATAGTGAGTAATGGAATAAGGGAGGGAAGAAAACACACGCATTCACGTATAATAAAACAAGGAAGAAATAACAATTACCCTCCTTGTTTCTGCAGCTGGTCACGTGGTCATAACTGGTATTTAGGAACTACCTTCTCCCACCACCCATTCCATATTCCCTTTGCCCTCAGCAAGCTCCTCAGCCGATCGTGGTTCTTTGTCTGGTGGGATGACCCAAACCTTCATTCCTGAAGGGTCTGGGCCATTAGTAGTCATGTCAGAATTGGGTTGTTGTAGTTTTCCATTGACTAATCACACGGCATGGTGTAGTACTAAGAGACGTCCTAAGGGATCTCCTGTATTCCAGACATACTCTTCTTTACCTCCATTATGTCATATCAATCTCATTTCTCCCTTGGTAATCAGGATCAATCATACTAGCCACAGTAACTCCCTTCTTTGCCTGTTGATCCAGAGGCATGAGGAGACCAAAGTGTCCAGGTGGCATTCTTCCAGTTCAGTGGAATCAATGTTGTCTCTCCTGGTGGGAGCATTCCTCCCTTTGTAACTAAGACCTCTAGACCCCCAGAGCATAGGGTTGAAGGGACAGGAAGCAAAAACTTTGCAAGTGGGTCACTAGGGGTAATAGTGATGGTGCCGCTCCCATTTCCACCCCTTGATTCCTGGACCCGCAAATCCTGGCTATGGGAGAAACAGCACCATATATTGGATGCTGGTTTAGAGCATACACAGTCTCCTGGAGAACATTGCCTCTACCCTCCAAGGTATTGCCACCTACCTGGTGCCTTAATGGTGTCTTTAAAAGGCCATTCCATTGTTCTGTCAAGCCAGCTTCTTCAGGATTATGGGGAACACAGTAAGGCCAGTGAATTCCATGAGCATAGGCCCATTGCCATACTTCATTTGCTGTGATGTGAGTTCCTTGACCTGAAGCAATGCTGTGTGAGATACTGTGACAGTGGATAAGGCATTCTGTAAGTCCATGGATGGTGGTTTTTGTAGAAGCATTGCATGCAGGGAAGGCAAATCTGTATCCAGAGTAAGTGTCTATCCCCGTAGGAACAAAATGCTGCCCTTTCTATGATGGAAATGGTTCAATGTAATCAGTCTGCCACAAGGTTGCTGGCTGATTGCTCCTAGGAATGGTGCCATATCGGGGACTCAGTGTTGGTCTCTGCTGCTGACAGATTGAGCACTCAACAATGGCTGTAACCAAGATGGCCTTGGGAGTGGAAGTCTGTGTTGCTGAGCCCATGCATAAACTCCATCCCTGCCACTATGGCTACTTTGTTCATGAGCCCTTTGGGCAGTGACAGGAATGGCTAGGGAAAGAGGCTTACTGGTATCCACAGAACGTGTCATCCTACCCACTTGATAAAATCCTCCTCTTCCAAGGTAACCTTTTGGCGAACACTCACGAGACACAAATATCTTCACTTCTTTGGCCCATTCAGAGAGGTCTGTCAACATGCCTCTTCTCCATACCTCCTTGTCGCCAGTTTTCCAATCATGTTCCTTCCAAGTCCTTGACCATCCAGCCAAACCATTGGCCATAGCCAATGAATCAGTATACAATCACACAGCTGGCCAAGTTGACACGTAACTTTAACCATCACACCACCAGACTGCCCTCCAGAACAGCTGTCCCAATTCATACAGCCACAACAGTGTATGAGACACCCCATTCTGTTGCACTCTTACACTTACTCTAGAATTACCCATTTAAAAAAATATCTTGCTTATTTGATAGGTGAAAACAACTTATCTTACTTAGGTCATAAGCCTTTTAAAATATTTAAACTCAGAAACCAGATTGCCCCAAACCACACTGAGAATTGTGAGGATATGAGTTTTGATAGGGTGGGAACAGGGACTGGTTATCTAGTAATTAAGGTAAGCACAGGATTACTTATTAATCTGTAGTGAATAATTTCACCACAAAGAAATTGTTCACTACAGATGATCTGGTAAGCAAGGTAAGCACCATGTTTACCTTATTGGATAACTTACCCCTGCCTGGGAGTAGTTTCCAGAAGACAGCAGAAAACTACCCGTTACCTGGCCAAGAGCAGACAGTAATACCAGAAATAGGAAAAGAGTACTGCATCTGAGGCGCAGGAGGATTAGGGTAAATTTCATCCTCTGCAGTTTATGAAAGGGATTAATGGGTGCTCTGGCAGCTAACACTAAACGTCTCAGAAAAACAGATCTTGGTCATTCTTTTATGGGTTATAACAGAAGTGTGAAACAAATGTTATGGATAGAAAGAAATCTGAATCATCAAACCTGTCTGCATAAGAGCTTGGCCAAACTCTTAAGGGAATAAAGGACAATTGCTTTTCTAAATTTTTTTTCAGACTGGAAGACTGTATCCAAGGAGTCACCACCAGAGCAAGATATTTCTGAAGAATCATTCCAGGACCCAAGTGTAGAAATCCCCCCTGGTGAGTCAGACCATAGGAACAGTGAATTTGGGAAGAGCTTCAATCTGAGACTGGTCCTTTCTCCACAACCCAGAGTTCCTACAGAAGTGAGACCCCGTAAATGTGAAATACATCCAAAGAGCTTCAAGAAGAATTCAGATATAATTAAACCTCACAGAGCAAAACCATACACATGTAATGAATGTGGCAAAGCCTTCAGTTACTGTTCATCCCTTTCTCAACATCAGAAGAGCCACACTGGGGAAAAGCCCTATGAGTGCAGTGAATGTGGGAAGGCCTTCAGCCAGAGCTCATCTCTTATTCAGCATCAGAGGATTCACACTGGAGAGAAACCTTATAAGTGCAGTGAATGTGGGAGAGCTTTCAGCCAGAATGCAAACCTCACAAAACACCAGCGAACTCATACTGGAGAAAAGCCCTACAAATGCAGTGAGTGTGAGAAAGCCTTCAGTGACTGTTCAGCCCTTGTTCAGCATCAGAGAATTCACACTGGAGAGAAACCCTACGAATGCAGTGACTGTGGGAAGGCCTTCCGTCATAGTGCGAATCTCACAAACCACCAGAGGACTCACACTGGGGAAAAGCCCTACAAATGCAATGAGTGTGGGAAGGCCTTCAGTTACTGTGCAGCATTTTTTCAGCACCAGAGAATTCATACAGGAGAGAAACCCTATAAGTGTAAAACATGTGGGAAGGCCTTCAGCCAGAGTGCAAATCTCACAAACCATCAGAGGACTCACACTGGAGAGAAACCCTACAAATGTAGTGAGTGTGGGAAGGCCTTCAGCCAAAGTACAAATCTTATAATCCACCAGAAAACCCACACTGGAGAAAAGCCATATAAATGTAACGAATGCGGGAAATTCTTCAGTGAGAGCTCAGCCCTTATTCGACATCATATAATTCATACTGGAGAAAAACCTTATGAATGTAATGAGTGTGGAAAAGCATTTAACCAGAGTTCATCCCTTAGTCAGCATCAAAGAATTCACACTGGCATGAAACCCTACAAATGTATTGAGTGTGGGAAGGCCTTCAGGTGTAGTTCAGCTTTCATTAGACATCAGAGACTCCATATTGGAGAGTAACTGGGAACATGAGAAAGTGGAGAAAACCTCAGAGGTGTCAACTTATTAATCAAAGATGAGTGGGGACCTCACAGACAAATGCAGATGGTTTTAAAGCATTGGGGACATACGACATTTAGTTTGTAGGCCAGAGCCACGTGAAAATTGCCTTCAATAAATGTTTCATTTTGTTACATGGCACATGTGGGAGGTGTTGAGCTCTCTTCATTCTTAACACCATTCAGCAGACATCACAAGGTAGGGAATTGAACAGTTCAACTCAAATTTTCATTCAACTTTAAGAGATTTATTTTTATTCAGATAGTGTATGAAAGAATGCCTTCTATGTAGTAGGCACTCCAGAAACCTTTTGTCTATTAGGAATAAATGATCAAATCAATAGGTGAAGAACTTGACTCCTCCATCAAGGCCAGGCATTTAGGCAGTGCTCACAAGTAGTGAGGGCTTTTGCAAAAGGCGAACCAAGAGCAGAGCATTGGCCAGGAATGATTTGTGGTTAAGAGCTCAGCTGCTAACCAAAAGGTCAGCAATTTGAATCCACTTTGCAAACCATATGGGGCAGTTCTACTGTCCTGTAGGGTTGCTGAGTCAGAATCGAATTGACAGTGCATTAAGTCAATTTTTGATTCAGCAACCCCGTGCAAGAGAACTGCCCCATAAGGCTTTTTTTCTAGGCTGTAACTTATGGGAGCAGATGGCCAGCTTTCTTCATCTGAGTTACTGGTTGAGTTCATACCTACCTTTGGATAAGCAGCCAAGCACTTAACCATTTTGCTACCAGGGTAAACATCAGCAATACAGCTGCCACTCAGGAAAGCACTGCTAGGCCAAATCTCTTTATAGGCTATTCTTTTTACTCGTATCACACCAAGTAGGTGGCTCAGTGGTAGAATTCTCACTTCCCACACAGGAGACCTGGGTTTGATTCTTGGGTGATGTACCTTAAGTGCTGGCACTACATGTCATTGGAGGTTTTGCCTAAGGCCTGAAGATACACTTCTGAAAAACAGCCCAGTGAAAACTACGGATCACACTAGTCTATAATCAGCAACATTTCAGTCTGCTGTGCATAGTCTTCATGAGTCAGGGACTGACCTGATAGTAGAGAAGGTACTATGTATAGTTTTTTTTCCCTCAGAAAAACAGCCCCACAGACAAGGACAGTGAGGGTGGGCCAGGGAAGTCTTAAAGAACAGGATAATGAAATCCCCTGTGGTGTGTGAAGGTCATCACTTTCTGCAGAGACAGGAAGGGCAGAGTGGGTCACGTAAGCTGAACCAGGCTTCTCATTCCTCTCACCTCTTCCTGACAAAAAAGCAGTGCAATGTCTACTTTTAGGATTTTTACTGTCTGCCTGCTTCCCTTGTTTGCACTCACATGAGTCCTACCCTCCTTACTCCACCCATTTAAATGAACTCTGCTCAGTACTGCTGTGCCTCCCTTGATTTGTTTCCTTGGCAACTTGGAGAGGACTGTGCTGCAGGTGTCCTGAAATGCTTATTTTCTCCCCTCCCCTGACCCATTATCAATCAGGCCACCTGGGGGGATTAAGAACCACTGATTTAAAGAGACGACTGTTGACAAAATGACTGAGAAGCTACGAAATGACTAATGCAGGGAAAAGTGATGAAGGTCTTGGGGCAATCACTCCCTTGAGGCTGGTACCACAGCAGCCCTTTCCAGGTGGTGCTTAAAACCTGTTAGTAGGTGCAGCTTGTCCTCATGCCAAGTATCTTGCAATTTATCCCTTCACTCATCACACATAAGGTAAAGTGTAAGTGCAGGCAGCACTGAGCGGGTAAAAAGAAACAGAATTTAAGATGAAAAAAGAAGAGAATTTAAGAGAAAATGAGTATAGACTTGGCAAAAATAAAAGATGCATCACACAAAGCTTACTAGTCTTTATACTTAAGTGACTACAAAAAGCAGTGACTTTTCCAGATGTTCTTCTCATCTGAGCTGATCCCATACAGGCTAGGTTATGTCCACAGGGAGCTAGTTACCCAGATTGCCATTTCTCCACGGGCTGCCACCTCGGCCCCCACTGACCACCCCTCAAAAGAACCTGGCTTCCCCCAGAGAAGATACCGCATCAAAAAAACAAGCCCACTGGTTATCAAATGATCCTTTATTGAAATATTTTCTTTTGTTCTTAGCTCTGGGGGAAAAGGAAAAAAAAAGTCTTATTAGTAATACCACCAAAAAAATGTTTTCCAACCCCACTATTGATAATTCCTATAACTCTCCAGCTTATATCCATGGATATATTAGCCACCCCACCCCCCCATTTGGGAACTTCACTCCCATTTAAACCAAATGAAACTGACAAGGTCACTTACAGCTGGGCATTCCACAGCACCACTGTTGATGTCATCTATGATGTCATGAGGGTGGCGGCCATCAACATTACAGCCCACAGACTGAGCAGTCCCGAGGATCTCTTTAATAGTTCCTGTAATCGAGAAAAGGTGGCATTAGAGGCGCTCAGTCCCTCAGAATACTCGGTTGAGGAAATAGCCCCACTTCGCTGAGTAGCAGAAGTGACACCCCAAACCTCAGCACTCCATCTAGTTGTGCAGCAGATGCCCGAATGCAAAGTCTCCATTAGTGTCCAGATATAACAGATCCAGCCTAACACTGTCACCACAACCTCAAGCCATTCTTTCAAGCCCAAGAAGACACTGAGCCCCAATTTGAGATCTTATATATATATAGTGTAAATCCTCAGCTAAAAAAGAGCTCTAACCACTCAGCAAAAATCCCCCAAATTACAATAATGAAAGTGCTTCCAAGTTATCCTCTTACCAGAGAGTTCTCTAGCTAAAGATCGGTGTCGCATCTGACGGGCAATGCTGACAATCTCATCAAAAGTGATATTTCCACTGTGCTTAACTGCAGAAAGGAAAACACAAAAACTGTCACAAACCAAGGCCAGAGCAGACTCCACGTCTTCAATCATTCTCTAGGCTGTTCCCATGCTTTCGGCACAGAGTCATCCACATGAAGAACAACCCTGTTTCCTAAGCTGGGGTTTAGTATCAGCTCACCACTGGATTGCACCAGCCAACAGAGAACTGGTCAGGTGCAGTGGCGGGTGGCTAAGGGCAAAACCAAGTCTTTGTTAATCTGACTTTATCAACCCTATTTTAGAGCTGAGGAAAAAGACTCTTCTTTCCCTCATGTGCACTGAGTGGGAGAGGCCCCACACCAGGGTCTGGGGAAAGCTGTGTGGCACTTCTTGGTAGTGCCTGGCTCTGTAACAGCTTTAACTGAATCACGCAATCCCTATGCCAACCCCAGATTTCATTAAAGGGAAAATATGCGGCCCTTTATCAAACACTGGCTACACAACATCCATCACAAACCATCACTAGAACAGATTACCAAGGAAAATGCAACTCACTATTTTTCTGCTTCTTTCTGTCTCTGGGTGGTTCCTTGAGGGCTTTGATGATCAGCGCAGAGGCAGAAGGCACCACTTCAATCTGCAGCAGAAATCCTTGATGTGAATAAACCCCACCCCACCTCCAATGAAGGCAGGCAGTACTGCCATACACTTCAGCTCTCAGTTCCTGAGCCAGACACTGGGCTTGCTATACATTCTCAAGCAGTCCTTACAATCTGACAGGGTGTCTACTAGCCTGGGAGACATTAAGTGGTCTGCCCAAGGTCACACAAGTGACAAATATTAGAACCTATTTCTTTGCCCTAGGCACATGCTCTCAGAAATGTCTTCCCCACAAAGATAAAATTCTACTTTTCTCTACTTTAAAAACAATCTTATTCACTTGAAATTGATTAGCATATGGCTTTTCAGTCAACCCCACTCTGGGCATGTATGACACCCATGTTCCCAGCCTCTCAGTGCAATTCTCCCAACCATAGCAGCTGCCTCCTATAGCTGGGAGCAGGACTGCTTTCAACGCACCACTGGTAGCAAGGTGGCTGTGCCAACAAAATCATTCCACCCAAGGATCCCCAGAGGATTGCTACCTCCTCCATCTCTCAAACTAAGTACAGGTAAATACCTGGGCCTGTCTGTTCTGAATGGTCAGCTTCACTGTAATCCTCAGACCCTTCCAGTCACCAGTTGCCTTGGCAATATCATCACCAACCTTTTTTGGAGACTGTAAAAACAGAAGTACGTAATCACATTGTGCCCAAAGTTGAAACACAGCCTTATCATCTGCCTGGGACCTCACCTGGCAACGTCCTAAATCTTCCCTTTCCAGCATCCAGGAAGCAAATGTATGAAGCACCTAACTTTACCTAATCATGGCACCGCTATCCCCATAGAATAAATCAGGAAAATGACATTGAAGGTTAATTTTGTCCAGGGCTGTAAGCTGTAGGCTCAGGGCCAAGTCCCTTACTTGAAAGGGTCTGTGTGGAAAAGTAGGTGATTTCAGTCCAGTTACATTAGAATTACCTGAGTAGCTTTAAAGATACCAGGTTCCCATTTCAGACCAATCAAGTCAAACTACAGGGATGGAATCTGGACATCTGCTACTTTTTAATTCCCTTAGTGATCACTAGCCTCAACAGGAGGGATGTCTGTATAAGTGCCAGATATGCTAAAGACCAAGATAGAGTAATAAAACATTAGTTAAGAAAGACATGGGGAGAGCATGTGGGATAGAACACCGCCCAAAGAATAAAGGCCTAAAGATATTCAGGGAAATGCAGGTTCAGTAAAAGCACAGTATAAAGCGGACAGTAGGGAGATGAGGCTGGTTATCAACAGACTAAGCAAAAGCTGGTTCTATTAAACACTAGGTTTACACTTTAGGACAGTGGTGCAAGTACAAACTACTATACTACTCACCAGGATCTTCACCCCCCTCCCCATTTAATCCTCCCAACAGTGCTAAACCCATTTTTTTGACCAAGAAATGTAGGTTACCCATTGTAGTAAAGCCACCCCCGACTCCAAAACCCTCACATTTGACTTCCTCCAGCTCAAGCCTCAGAAACACTAAAAGCAACTATACAGACATGTGCAGACTAACTTCAAGGATTTTCATACATAACCTTTCTATGGTACCTACTGCCTGTGCTGAATTCGGTCGGAGATGATAAACGATTCCAAAGATGTGGGCAGCTCAGGTACACTCATGTTTGCCCAAGCCAGAACTTAACTTTGCTCTTCTCATGTAGATTAAGAAATACACCTCCATTAAGAATAACTTACCAGACCCAGGGGGCCGATCTTGGGGGCCAGAGCAGACGTGGCACCGACTTCCCCACCGGTGCACCTCAGGTACACTGGGAAAAAAGAAGGATTAGTGCTTCTGCAAAGACAGCCCCCGACCCATAGCCCTCTCTCTGCATCTTCCCGGGGCTGGTCACACCACGCAGTGTCTCTTCTCAAATAAGCAGCAAGAACCTTAGTGGGGACACAAATAGGCCCCCTTCTCGCCCTCCCGGCGAGCCACCTCCTCTCCCTTGGGCGTAGGCCGCAGCGGGTGCCACGTGGAGCAGCGACCTTCGGCTCGGCAACCACCTATGCCCCACGCCGGGCCGACATGGAAGCTGCCCTGGCCGCCAACGAACCCAGCCCAGAAGAGCAGAAAAGCCCGTAAATAAACCTTACCCTAGGGCGTGCGGGCTGCAAAGCCGCCACAGGTCGTCCGGTCCTCCCTCCCCATTTAGACGTTTGGGGAAGCTGAGGCCCAGAAAGGGTAAGAGACTCGGGCCAGGACCGCACAGCGCCCCGAATGCAGCGCTGGAAACTCCGAGAAGGCCTCTAGAAGGCCAAGGCTTTAAAGACCGACATGGGAATGGCAAGCGCGGCGGGGGCCGCAGCCCCGATGGGCTGCGGTGAGGAGGGATGCTCCATCCCGCAGCCCCGGCCACATCTAGAGCACCCACCGACTTTGATCTCGTTGGGGTCGAACTTGGGAGGCATGGCGGAGGCGGCTGGTGTCGGATGAACCCAGATGCGGGACGACCGAAGAAAGTTGCACCTTCGCCTCCTCCGAGCCGAAAGACCGTAATTTGCGCGGATCACGCCGGATATAGCCACGAAAACACTGATATCGCGAGAACTGCAGTCTCCGCCCAGACTCCCAGCGACGTCCTTGCGGTCATGTTGCTTCTGGGCAGACAGCTGAAGTTGATGGCTGTAGAGTCGGGCACCACGGTGAGCTGTGGCTAGGGGCTCCAAGGGGGTTTCGAGGCTGTTCGATCCAGGGGAAGGCGGCAAAAGGGGGTTGCTTCCGGGATCAAGAGCTCCACTGTTCCCCAATGTTCCTTACTGGAAGAATCACCCCGGGGTCCCTGTCCTCCCAGGGCCCCGCCCCTCCCCTGAAGGTTCGGCGCCCCAGTTCCGGGACCCTGGTACATTGACTACCCCGAGTTCTCCTACCCTTCTAGTGCTGTGTGCATTTTAGTTATCAAAATAATTTTATACGGGTCTAAATCACCTCCAGTTCTTAAATTCTGGTATTCTGCGGTTCTCAGGGTCTCAGACTTCGTCATCCTGGTCTGCATGACTTTCTGAGATTCTGAGTTTAGGTTGCCAGCTCCTGCTTTTGGAAGAGACCAGACTCCGGCTCCGCCCCGGCCTGTGCCGGGTGGTTTGCGACCCTGCGCCCGTGACCAGCCCCACCGAGTGATCCGTCTGCCTTCGGGTCCACCCGAGGGTCCGAACGTCGAGGACCTCTCCCATCCACAAAACCAGGTCTGGCACAGCTCATCCCGGCCCAAAGGATGGGTGTGATTCTCCCCTTCTGGGCTGGACGTTGGGGAAGGAATCTGGGAGGGCTGCACATCGGGGACTGGTTTGGAAAAAGATGATCTTGGGAGATTGCTAGTCATTGAAGAGAGTGGAAAATGCTGGACGTCGGCGAGGGAGTGAGCGAGGGTTGGTCATTAGGGAGCTGGGGCGTAAGAGCTGGTCGTCAGGGAAGGATAGATGAGAGTTGTTTCCTGACCATTCCCCATGCCTGCTGGCACGGTGAGGTGACTGGAGGGGCCTGGGCCGGCTCAGCAGGCCTGGCAGCATCCCCAGACAGCCCTTGCCCCTGTGGGCGGAAACCTGTGATCTTTACTCCTCCCTCTGAGGACCGGGTGTGTCTTCAGCTGCATTCTCCTCTCCCTCTTCTCCCCTGCTCCTTAATCTGTAGTTGCTGATGAATATGTTTGTTAGATGTGTAGTGCTATGTGGCTAACATTTATTGAGCGTTCACTGATATACCAGCCTTGTGGTGCAGTGGTTAAGAACTAGGGCTGCTAACCAAAAAGTCAGCGGTTCGAGTCCACGAGCTGCTCCTTGGAAACACTATGGGACAGTTCTGTTCTGTCCTATAGGATTGCTAAGAGTCGGAATCTACTGGAGGGCGACGGGTTTGGTGCTATAGGCAAGGAGCTCTGATGGCACAGTGGTTAAGCACTCAGCTGCTAACTGAAAGGTCGGAGGTTCAAACCTACCAGCCGCTCAGGGGAGAAAGATGTGTCAGTTGGCTTCCATAAAAATTACAGCCTTGCATGACACATCTTATAAAGACAATGCTCTACATTCTAGCTTGGTAAGTAGTGTCTGGGGTCTTAAAAGCCTGTGAGCGACCATCTAAGATACTCCACTGGTCTCATCCCTTCGTGAGCAAGGGAGAATGAAGAGAACAGGGTAGAAGGAAAAGATTAGTCCAAAGGACTAATTGTCCCCAGCTACCAAGGCCTCCACCGGCCTGAGTCCAGTACAGCTAGATGGTGCCCGGCTACCACCACTGACTGCTCTGACCAGGATCACAACAGAGGGTTCTGGACAGAGCTGGAGAAGGATGT
>NW_004443974.1:11875949-11901845 GCF_000243295.1 Trichechus manatus latirostris
ATAAAATATATATAAAAAAAAAAAAGTTCTGAGAAATCCTGCATAAAAGAAAAAAAAAAAATTACAGCCTTGGAAACCCAATGAAGGAGTTCTACTGTCTCCTACAGGGTTTACAGAGTTGCCATGAGTCAGAACCGACTCCACAGCAAGGGGGAGGTGTGGTGGAGAGTGCTACGGGCTTTATGTATAGGAAATCACTGAATCTTCACAACATCGAGTGTGGGTAACATTGTCACTTGCACTTTGCAGATGAGGAAACTGAGGCTTAGAGAGAGTGAACCAAGGGGCCAAGCTAGTAGGTGGCAGAACTGGGATTTAAACCAAGCTATATTTCATCCCAAAGCAGTGTTTTCTGGCCCATCGCTATTCCTTATTAAGCACTGACAGGCAGGCAGTGACCACCTTGTCTGAGTTCTGGACAGTGTGCTCAGTGTATGCTAAGTTATTTGAACACCAAGGAGTTGGGTAAACTCCAGAGGATCAGGACTCCGAAGACCAGCGTTCCAGGCTGTATAACCAAACCATTAAACTCCATGAGCTTCAGTTTCTTCTCTTATAAACACTGAGAATCCAGTGGAATAAGATGCTTGAGGATTGTTTTTTAATTTTTATTGTAATTTAGGAATCTCTGGGCAGGATGTAGTTGAACTCTGCAAGGTCATGGCTGGCTTGAGGTTGGTTCTGCTGATATCGCTCTGACAGTGTTTCAGGAGCTAGAAGTGGTTCATCAGCCAAGTGTATTAAAGTCATCAAAAGTCATTCTTGGAAACGACCTGAGGAAGCTTATCTAGGTCAACCCCTTTGTCTAACATGGAGGAGAGATGGAGGCCCAGATTGGGGAAAGGTTGTACTTAAGGTCTCGCATGGCAAATGTGGGCAAGACTCTGGGTTGCCTGACTGCTACTGGGGTGCTCTTCCTACTACATCTTGCTGCCTATTGTCTAATCAACTGAGAATACTAAGCATCTCCTGTGCAGGGCTCAGGGGACAGATTGATGCATGAGACTGACACAGCTCTGCTCGCATGGAACTCTAGTCCAACAGATCAACTACATGCCCTGTGTTACCGTGTTACCTGTTGTGGGTGTTCAAAGGGTTGTGAAAAATTCCACAGGCCCTAACTTCTGTGTTATACTCCAGTGTCCTGAAGATCACTCTGGACAAAGAGAAGGATGCCACTCTTCTTCCGAAAGCGGAAACCCAGCGAGGAGGCTCGGAAACGCCTGGAGTACCAGATGTGTCTGGTGAGGGACAGGGGTTTCCTCTGACTTATCCGCATGTCTTCCTCTGACCCATGGAACAAGACTCGCACCATCCCTAAACAAGCCGTGCTCCCTCCCTTCTGCCTCTCCTACCCCAGAGTTATAAGGATGAAATCTCTGCCTCTCAGACCAGACCAATGAGGCCTCTGTCAAGTGTTCCAGGAGTGCCCTGAGCACTCCTGTGTAACACTGATCACACTTGTCATTGCTTGTTCAGTTTATCTTCCCTGCTGGACCTCAGGCTCTGTGAAAGCAGTGACTATTGGTCCACCTACAAAACAGACTAGCTGAACCAAGTGGTGTCTGTGAACCTTTGCAGCTCCTTGATTCTATGTCTCTGTTTTCCTGATTTGTCTGTTCTGCAAAGATGATTTGCTTAAAAACATCTTTTTCTGTTGTTCTTTTTATCCTTAGGCAAAAGAAGCTGGGGCAGATGACATTCTTGACATCTCTAAATGTGAGCTCTCAGAGGTTAGTGTTCGGGCTGTGAATTTGATCTGACCTGTGCTCCTAGGAAAGACAGATTTGGATGGGGGGCTTTAAAAAAGCCAGAAGTACTAGATAAGACATGTTTCCTTGGATTTTGCTCTTGCCCAAAAGAATTGAGATGATCCTTTGGCCTCAACATAGTCTCCAAGAATCAGAGTCTATCTAGAAAGTGTACCCACAGATCCCTGGAGTACTGGAAGAGTCTGGGATTCTCCTGCCTCTACAAAACACCAGAGACCCTTTTCCTGCCCCTGATAGCATTCCAAACGGGGGGGTGTGGGTGGAGGGGGCGGGGGCAGGCCAATCTCCTGCCGACTGATTGGAAGGGAGGGCTGATCACATCCTCAGCAACATCCCTGGGCATCCTTTCCCCTGGGCTTAGCCTTTCTCCACAGCAGCATTTCGCATGGCAGCACGCCCACCTCCTGCCCCGTCTCTCCCGCACATGTGTGCCACTCAGAGAGCACATTAAAAACGGGCAAGAAAGAAGGCACTGACTCTTCTTTATCTCATCTTAGATTCCATTTGGGGCTTTTGCAACATGCAAAGTTCTACAGAAGAAGGTGAGATGGCTGTTCGTTTTCAGAGAATTGCTTCTTGTGTGTTTGCATGTTTGAAACCACATGGGACTTTTAGGAGCTTTCTTCCTGACATAGACACTTCCTTTCTCTTGGCTTTTAGCCTGCAGCAGGTGTTCATAGTTAGCAGAGTAGGCTTAGGGATGGGACAACCCTGGGTCACATCCTGGCTCTGCCCCTCCCTGGCTTCATGACTGGGGCAACTTCCTTAAACTCTTACATCACAGTTTCTTCATCTATGAACTGAAGTCATAATTCTACTCTCTCAGAGATGTTTTGAGAATTAAGTGAGTAATGGTATAGATATATAGATGGAGATAGAGGTACAGATGTGCTGAGTATAATGAGCAGCTTCATTGTTAATTACAACTACATTCAGTTCATTCTGGTCACCCAGGAAAGATTTAGAGTGAAATGAATGATTTCTTAGAAGACCCTTGCAGCTTTGAATACAAATAGGTAAGAATATTCTAAATGAAGTATCTAAGTGAAGATAGGTAAAATGTGTACCATCCTGACAAAGTAGTGAACACCTTGTCCCTGTAAGTATTAAAGCAGTGGTTGCATGCCTAACAAAAAGAGTAATAGGTAACACTGAGCGCTTACCACCTGCCAGCCCTCAGCTAAGTGCTTTTTGTCCATTAGCTTATTTAACCATTATGGCAGCCCTTGGACACAAGTACTTTATTATTCTCTTTTTTCATATGAAGACGCCAAGGCTGAGGGAGGTAAGATCAGGACAGCTGCAGAGGGGCCCCTTTCTTAGGATGGAAGGTAAAATGAGACCTCTACAATCCCTTTCACCCTTGAAACTCCAGATTTTAAGGTCATCTGATTCCAGATTCAGAGGTTCCATGATTCTGAACTGCATATCCCCCTGTTGCTTGTGTCCGGGAGAGCAGAGACCATGCCATTGGACACCTCAGGGCCACTGTGTCCTGTGCTGAGCAGGCTATCTTCTCTTTCAACCTTCCCTACCTGTTGCTCTTCTTTAACCTGAACATTTCCTCAAATGATTTCCACACAGGTGTTGATTGTCCACACGAATCACCTCACCTCCCTGCTTCCTAAATCCTGCAGTCTCCTGAGCCTCACAACCATCAAGGTACTGTGGCCTTTCTCCCAGGCCTCTGACTCTGCACCTTTCCAGCCCATGCCCAAGGAGACTCCCTTTATGTCTCCTCTATTAAAGTTTCTGCCAGACGGGTCTGATACAATAGTAAATCTGGGATTTGATCAGCATGGATTATTTATCACCTTCTACATGCCGTGCTTGGGGTAGAGGTGGAGTTACAATGATAACCAGTCACAGGCCCTGCCCTTGGGGAGCTTATGCTACGTGGAGAGCCAAATCATAAAGTCATATCAAGTAAACCAGCAGAGAGCGAGGAAACTGATGGTCCCAAACAAGAAGGAACAGGAGGGACGTCCAGGGCATCGATGGTTAATGTGTGAAACCCCGGTGAACTGGAAAGACCCCTCTCGACTGTGAGTTCCTCCTGGACAGGGACGTATTCACACTGTATAGGAGGTGTGACCCCAGGGTTGTTCCACTTGACGTGAGTTTGCGAACATGGTATACACACTAAGAAAAAGTACTGGAAAGCCTAGAGATCAAAAAGGGTTTTCCATGGTTAACTCTGGTTGGTGGGGACTGGGGGTAGTTTCTACTTCTTTATTGTTGTGGTCCAGCATCATTTTTGTATAAAGATAAAAAAAGATAACGTTAAAAAAATACGTTTATAAATAAATAAAATGCGTAATATACACACGCATACACCTTGTTGTTAGTTGCCGTTGAGTCGGCCGTGACTCGTGGCGACCTCATATACAGCAGAATGAAATGTTGCCCAGTCCTGTGTCATCTATGCCTTGTTTGCTCACTTTCATTTTAAAAAAAAAAAAAAAAGAACAGATACAGTTAATCAAAGTGTAGAGGGAAAATACCACATATAACTTCTCCCCGCTGGAGAACTGCTATCAATATCTTATTACATGTTTTGCTAGTCTTTTTTTCTATGCAAAGATATGTTTATACTTTGGGGTGCTTTTCTTTTTAACGTATGAATATCTTGGCCTGCTGTTTTGTAGCATATTTTTTCACTTGACAGTAAAAGTGAACATTTGATAAAAGAATGAAATGGTGTAAGAATTTGAAAAAGAAAATGAGGTAGGAGTGGTCAAAGCTTAGATGGAGTGGAAGGGTAGGGTGCACCTTGTTTCAGCACCAGAGGCATGAGGCGGCTCCGAGACTCTTCTTGCCGCTCTGGATCCTGAAATCTGGTGACTGGTTGGTGTTAAGTTTGTCTTCTTCTGCAGGTTCTGGATCTTCACGATAATCAGCTGACAGGTCTTCCTGACGATATAGGGCAGCTGACAGCCCTGCAGGTATGGCTGCAGGAAATAGAAAGCCACCTCCCACTTGCCTGTGCCAGACATTGCAGTCACACTGCCTGCAGTTTCCTGGTTGAGCTCTAGCGAGCAGAAGCAGGTGCCTTCAGTGCCAGCGCCGTCCTCCCCTTTGCTCTTAAGCTGCCCCAAGGACACCCCTCTCCATTGCAGTCTGGGCTGTGGGTGTCTCTCTCATGTCTGGCATGTGCTTTTTGGATTTTTATCATAAGCTTCCACAACTTTACAGAAAAAAAGGGCCCAGTGAGTCTACCTTTTAAAAATGATGAATTCAGCCCTCTGACTCACCGTCAGTAATAGCACACCCCCCCACCACCCCCGTTTGCTGAGTGCTCACTATGTGGCAGGCCTTGGGCTAACCATTTCACTTACATTGTCTCTTCAATCCTCACAGCCATTGTGGGGTAGTTTCTATTATTGTCCCCACTTTACAGAAGTGGCTTCCCATTGCACTTAGATTAAAACCCATTCTCTTCACCATGGCCAATAATAACACCCTATATGAGGGGCCCCACCTGCCTTTCCAGACCCTCTCCTCTCTCCCCACTGCTCCCAAACCCTCAAGGCCTTTGCACCATCTCCTCCTTCTGCCTAAGTGCCCTTCCCAGGGCTGTTTCCCTGGCTTATCCTTCAGCCGTCTGCCCAAAGGCCTCTTCCTCTGAGAATCCTCTCCCACAAACTTGTCTAAGCAGATCCTGTTATTAGTTTCTCTCAGTACCTGCTTATTTCCCCGCGCACGCTAATTGCATCCGTAATTATTAATTATGTTTACTGCTTTATTGACTACCTCCCCTACTGGAATGTAATCTCTACAAGGGCAGCACCTTTACCTAACACATGGAGGGGCCTAAGAAACTGTTTAAATGAACAGTCCCATGATGTAGGTGATGTCATTTTATTTTATGGAAGAGAAAACTGAGACCCAGAGGGATGACTAACTTGTCCAAGGTCACGTAGAGAATACGTGACGGAATAGCAGTTATTGCCACCGCTTAGAGAGAGCCACAGTAAATACCTTGATGGAGATCTTTGGGAATTTTTTAGGTACATATTTTTATGGAATTGCTGTGTTCACTGTTTTGAAACTTTTGGATATCTGACAATAACTCGTCCTGTCTTTCCAGTTCATCAAATATTCATCCACTACAGTATTTTAATGTCTTGTTAGCTTTCTGTTGTGCCTATTTGTAATGATTGCTTAGTGTGTCATCCTGCTGGCCTCGCTCGCTCAGCCCTGCCAGGTGGGAGCTCAGCCTTCAGAATCCAACAAGCCCGGTTCTAATCCCAGCACTGCCCCCTGCCAGCTTTGAGACCTCAGGCAAATCACATTGCCTTTATGCAGCTTAGTTTCCTTTTCCTTAACATCAGGATATTAGAGCCTTGTCATGCGCTGCCTTGCCCAGAACCTGAATATGTTAGGCCCCTTCTTCCTCCCTCCCCGATTGTGGGGAAGTTATTGGGCATTTTGTGGTCGATATAATTGACTGGGACCCCAGCCAGAATCCAGTTCAAGATTTGGCTTTGCTCCCTTGGGCACATTACTTTGCTGCTCTGAGTCTCAGTTTTCTCATCTTTCAAATGGGATCATAACAATTATACCCTCCTCAGAGGGCTGCCCGGAGGAGAGAGATGTGTATAAAGTGCCCTGGCCCAAGCAGGGGTTAGGGAATGCAGGGGTAGTCACTGTGTCTGAATATGGGTTCTCGTGTCATGTTTTCCTCTTCCTTAGGTGTTGAATATGGAAAGGAATCAACTGACATATCTCCCACGTTCCATTGGGGACCTGATCCAGCTGCAGACCCTCAATGTGAAAGGTAGGGAGGCCAGAAAGCCCTGTCTGTGTGACCCTTGGTCAGCTCGAGGCTGTCCCAGTCAGGCTGCATGCGGTGCTCAGCCTGGGAGCCATTGAACACAGAGGTAGCCTGTCTCAAGGTGCTCTTTAGGCTGGAATGACCTCCTGTTAGGTCATTCTGTCTCCATGGTAATCAGACAGGGTGTCTGAGGGTTTCCTATGGCCCCTTGGAGCCAGGGCCTGGTGAGCAGTGGGGAAGATGGCATTGACAGCTAGACCCGCCCCCCAACCCCAAGACTCGGTCGTTCATATTTAAATAGTGAGTAGTGACAGGAGTAGTGGACTGACTGGGTGAGAATGATTCAGGAACCACGGTAATGATTCTAGTATCACTTCATACTCAGTGGTTGTGCTTCCACTCCTGTGTTCAGTGATGTGGTAGCCTTGTGACAACTCTGTGAGTGAGGCGGAGAGAAGTGGTATTATCTCCCAGTGAGGGAATTGAGGCTCAGAGAGGAACAATTGCTAAGACAGCCCAGCGAAATAGTGCCAGAGCCAAGATTCTAATGCCGTCTTCTTACCCTCATCTGAGTGCTTACCTCATTAGACCCATCAGGTCTTACATCTCTTCTTGCTGTCCTTAAGTACTTTCTGCACAGAATACCTCAGTTTACCCCCTTTGTAGCATGTGAATAATTATAAAAGTAATGGCACCCGTTTGTTGATCACTTACTGTATGATGGCCACTGTGCTGAGAGTTTCGTATGCATCATCTCATTGAATCCCTCAATATTCCTATCAGGCCAGATAGTAGTAGTATCCCAGTTTTACAGATGAGAAAACTGTTGCCCAGGGAGGTAGATCGGTTGTCCAAAGTCTCTTAACTAGTGCGTGGTGATGTAGAAATGTGAATTCAGATCACTGAAACTCTGACATGTGTTCTTACTCATGGAGCCTCAGGTTCCGGGACCTGACGGTGGTGTATGCTCCTGGGTTCAGAATGAGGCCCCAACCTCCCCTGAGTCCTGTTGGGTGTCAGGCATGAAGCTGGTGAAGGGGCTTTGGGGTGTTGAGCTGTGCCATTGGGATCTCTCCAGATAACAAGCTGAAGGAGCTTCCAGACACCTTGGGGGAAATTCGGAGCTTACGTACTCTCGACATCAGTGAAAACGAGATTCAGAGATTGCCACAGATGCTGGCTCATGTTCGAACCCTGGAGGTAAGCGGGGAGCCATTTGCACTTGGGGTCCTCTCTGCACCTACCTACTGCCCCTCACTCCCACATTCCTGAGTGCCTTCCCTGGTCACAGGGTTCTGGGGTCACAGAGACCCCATGGCATGGCCCTTGGAGCTCACAGAGACCGGCATGTAAACAGCTCTCATTCGGTGACTTTTACTGCCATGTTTGAGGCAGAAACACATATTTCTAGAGTGAAGAAGAGAGAATGCTGAATTCCGATGGTGGTAACACTTTATGAAGGAAGTGGTATTTGAGCCAGACCGTGAATGACGGAGAACATTTTGAGAAGTAGACCTGAATAATGGTGCGTTACAGGTGGAGGGCACAGTATGAGGAAAGAAAGGAGTAGAAAAGCAAGGTGTGTTAAAGGAAGAGGGAGGGAGCTGATGTGGCTGAAAGTTACTGTGCCTGGAGGCTCCAGATCTTAAAGAGCTCAGAAAGCTGTGAGGGAAGGGCTGTGGAGGTTAGGGTGGGAATCGCCTCAGGTCAAGGGTCTGGGCTTCCGCTTGGCAGGTGCAGAAGCTGAGTTTCATCAGAGCAAGGGGTGGAGTGGGATGAACACTTCCTGGGACACTGACATAGGGCATCCCACTCAGTGAGCGTGGACTCTCACAGTGACCTGACGGCTCTGGTGACGCATATCTATCTTGTGCTTCCTAAGGGCTACACACCTGACCTGGGTTATCTCCCTGAATCCCCAATAATATTTGTCCTGTGAGGCAAATACTTTTGTGCCACTTTGCAGATGAAGAAACTGAGGCACAAAGAGCCTAATGAGCTTGCCCAAGGGCCACACAGCTAGTAATAGCCAAGATAGGTTTGAAAGTCAGGCAGTCTGAATCCAGGGCCTGGGCTCTTCACCTCTGTGAATCTCCGCCTTCTGGAACAGGGCTTTATTCACTCAGTGGACAGTCTGGCCAAGCATTCCAGAATCCTCCAGTGAGCAGTCAGTGAAATACCTCAGAGACATCTGTATCAGGAGTGGGTAGGTGAGCATGGAGACAGAGCAAAGGGAGCTGGTGACCTCAGCGGCTGTGCCCTCCTGCAGTGACTGCAGCCTAAGAAGAATAGGTAGTCAGGCTCCTCTCCCTGGGCAGGCTGAAGAGACAGGCTGGCACATGCTTATTCTCCATGCTCTCCAGTGGAACCAAAAGAACTTTCTGCAATGATGTTCAGTGACTGTGCTGTCCAAATTGGTAGCCACTAGCCACACGTGGCTGTTCAGCACTTTAAATGTGGCTAGTGTAACTGAGGAACTAAATTTTTTATTTTATTGCATTTTAGTTAATTTACATGTAAATAGCTACATGTGTTTAGTGGCTACCGTATTGGACAGCACAGCTCAGAGCACATTTTCCTAACTCTGAAGCCATTCTAAGTCATCTAGACTTAGATGAGAGCCCTGGGAGTGATTCATCATATATCAAAAAAAAATCCTTTGAGCTTTTTGGTGGTACCTTGCAGAAGCTTTTATTTTTTAGAATGAGGGCATAACAGCAGCCATTCTTAGTTGAGGCGCTACTACGTGCAAGGTCTTTTTCATGTTGTTTCACATAACCCATCAGATAGCCTGCAAGGTTGGCGATATTATTCAAAGAGATAAAGAGGGGTCCCCTTGTGTTTGCAGACTCTGAGCCTCGATGCTTTGTCCATGGTCTACCCTCCACGGGAGGTGTGCAGTGCTGGCACCGAGGCCATCCAGCAGTTCCTCTGCAAAGGTAAGGCTAGGCAGCCCACCTCATTCTCCCAGTGAGGAGCCATGACCCCAGAGCCTACTGTGTGCTGGGCTCAGGCTGTTATGTGGCAGAGACCAAGATGGCCCCAGTTCCTGCCTGCTTGGAGCTCAAGGCCCGGCAGGGGAAATAGGCAAAACAAATGATTACACAAGGAAATATAACTACAGATTGTGGTTACAAGAGTGTACAGTGCAGTACTTCATGCTGTGGAGTCCCATGGCTTATGTAGCCATCCCCTTGTTGTGAGCATGGAGGTTGTTTCTAATTTCCCATGACGATGAACGTTTTCATCCACACCTCTCTGGGAAAGTATGAGTTTTCCTGCAAGGCAGATAACAAGTGGAGTTGCTGGATTAAAGGGAGTGAGCACTCTGCACTGCCCTTTGAAGTGGTTACACCAGTTTACATTCCCATGAGAAGTGTCTGAGGAGATCCCTTTTTTCCCCCACAACCTAGCTGACACTTGGTAGTATCTTAAAAGTCTGCCGGTCTGATAGATAGACAAGAGAGTCTGCTATTATTTTAGTGTCATGTCCATGATAATTTGGATAAATTTTCATGTATCTAGGGCCATTTTTAGTATTTCTTCTAAATTGCCTATTTGTATCCTTCCCAGGAGTGGGGGGAGAATAACTTTTGACTACATCAAAATAAAAAACTTCTGTACCTCAGAAGGACATCCTCATCAATGTTAAAAAGATAAGTAATCCCCTGGAAGGAGAGAGTTGCAACGTATATAGTAGACCTGAGGTTATTAACTACAGTGTACAAAGAACACCTACGAACCAGTAAGAAAAAGGCAAACAGCCCAACAGAAAATGGGTGAAGGCTGTGAACACTTTCAAGTATACAGGGCCAGAGAAGGCAAACATCTTGCTCAAGGTCACACAACTCAGCCAATTACTGGTAAAGCTGGGTCTTCGATCCATGCCTTTCTATTAATCTCAGGCTTTTTCTACCATCTCCATCTCACTTGGATGGTAAGGAGGCAGATGGCATTCCCACTTATTCATCCAGCTGACATATATTGAACACTTACCACATCCCAGGCCCCAGATTAGGACCGGTGGACAGCACAGAGTGCCCTGTCTATGGAAGAGGAAAGCAGTGGACTGAATCACGGGAGAGCAGAGGACGCTGGAGAGGAAGGGAGAGGAAAGGGCTGCAGGAGCTGGGGTCTGAGTACCCAGGCATGTCTCTTCCCTCCTGATCAGCTGCGTCCCATCTCTTACAGAGTCAGGGCTGGAATACTACCCCCCTTCTCAGTACCTGCTGCCAGTTCTGGAGCAAGATGGAGCTGAGAACTCCCGGGACAGCCCCGATGGGCCCACAGACAGACTCTCAAAGGAGGAGCTAGAGTGGCAGGTAAGGTGCACCTTGCCTGCTGGCGTAGAGGGATGTTCAGAGCTGCAGCTCCCAGATTCCTCCATCCATGAGGGCACAGGAGCAATAGATGAGCCTCAAGAATCAAACTAGGGTTTCACCCCCCAATTCAGATCGATGTGCTTAGACGCATTTACAAAGCCTACTTTGACCACCTCACCTCGCTAGCTTACCAACCACCAGCTGTACCTTACTCTTCTCTGTTTCCTGAACAAACCACACTCCTACACCCCTCAGGGCCTTTGCCAGTCAGTTCCCTCTGTCTGCAATGGTCCCCACTCACTTTCTCCTAGCTCACTCAGTCTTATCCTTCAGTTCTCGGTTTAAACATCACATCCTCTGGGGTCCTTCCCTGACATGCCAAACCAGGTCAGGCCTCCAGTGACGTGTTCTCCTAGTGCTCTGCATTCCGTTGATAGCACTTACTGCATTGTAAGTTAAGAATTCTGTGGGAAATTGTTTAATGTCTCTCTTCACTGCTGGGCTGAGCTTCCTGAGAGTAGGGATCATGTCTGTGTTGTTCATTGTTGCCTCTCAACAAATATTCTTGAATAAATACCATTGCCATACAGGACACCTGCCATGTACTCAGTCTAGTGAAGGAGTCAAACAGGTACTCGGTCATCACAGGCTGGCCCTCCTGGGTCACAGGTGGTGTACTAGCATAGGACAATCCTGGAGGAGGAAGCTCAGCAAGTGTTTGCCATGTTAACCCAGGGTACCCAATACTGGAGCCAGATAGAAGTCACCTCTGGATCTGCCCTCTGCTCGCACTGTGGAGGCTCACAAGCCGGGGAACCCTCTGATAGCTGGGACAGAGATGGTGGACACTGGGGGAGCAGGCAGTGCCAGCTGCTGTTGAGTTTGGCTTCATAGAAAGTGGGGCATTGCCACGCCCCTGAAGATCTTCCATTATCCCATGCTCAGCCCCTGCCATCTTAGGGCTTGCTAGTTTTGTAGGGATTTGTTGCTGGCTTTCTGGGGATTTGTTGGGAAGACTGATCCACCCGTTTTCTAGATGTCTCTTCCTTTGCCTTTGGGATTTTCATTTTCGGTGGGATTTTCTATCAGTCCAGTCCAGTCTGCTTTATATCTTGCAGTAGTTTTTTTCAGTTTCTGATTCCCTGATGCTACCCTCCCCTGTTTTCCAGTACTTCTGTGAATGCATTTGTAATTTTATACTTCTTTTGGCACTTCAGTGAGAATTGGAGAGGGAGGAGATTGCAATCTAGGAAGATATGTGCCAGTTTATACTCTCAGAAAGCATTTTTAGCAGACATATCCAATGAAGGATTAGCAGACTGAACATATAAGGAACCTCTTCCAAATGAATAAGAAAATAAAACAATCCCAATAGGAAAAATAGACAGAAGATTTATCAACAGGTATTTCTCAAAATTAAAAACTGCAAAAAAGAAAGGTCAGTAAACGTGAAAAAATGCCAAACTTCACTAGAATGAGAGACGTGCAAATTAAAACAGTAAAAAACTATTTCCCCCCCTCAGATTGGCACATATTTTTGTTTGATAATTTCTGTTTTCCGGAGTATGGAGGAAACAGGTACTCTCATAAGCTGCTCGTGGGAGTGGAAATTGGTATCACCACTTTGGAAGATAATTTGATAATCTATGTCCCATGATGAACATAAATGCCCGTGATCCAAAAGTTCCACTTCTGAGTCTATACCCCAAAGAAATACTTGTACAAAGAAGGTTCATTGCAGCCTTATTCGTAATAGTGAAGTATTGGAAGCCCCCCTAAATGTCTTTCAGTAGGAAGGAGCTAAACCAGCTGCATCATATCCATACCATGAGATAGATCTCTGCAAACTCAGGACACCAGGACACATGGATAAGTAAAAAGGGCAAGATGCAGGGCACAAAAGATATAGTATGTTTCTATTTTTATGTTTGAAAAGAAAACTCAAAACGAATGCATAAGAAAACAGATCAGTAGTTGCCAGGGGCTGGGGGTGGAAAGAGGGTTGGATGACAAAGGGGCCCAAAGGAATTTTTTGGGCTGATGGAATTGTTCTATATTCGGAGTATGGTGGTAGTTATATGATTATATATGTTGGTCAAAATTCATAGAACTGTGCAGTAAAAAGGGTGAAATTCACAGTATGTAAATTATACCTTGATTAAAAAAATACTTTACGTGTATACGTACATATATATACACACACACATACACACGTATGTATAGTATAGAATACTTTTTTTTTTTCCCAAAGACAGAAGTTATATGTATATGGATGTGTGGGCTTGGGTCTGATAATGGTGGTTACATCTGGTGTGAGGTATGGGAAGGGAGGGAAACCAGGATTAGGCCAGGTTGTGGTCAATAGATACTTTAGTTATATATGCCATGTTATAATTTTTTACCAAGAGAACATATCCAGATATTACCCGTTTAATTAAAGATTAATTTTTTTAAAAATCAGCATAAGAAAAATCGTATTTATTTGTAGAATACTGCTGCTTTTACAACCCGGACAGAGGCTGATCCTCATCTCAGAACAGAAGGGCCATTAAAAATGTGTGTGTGTCTTTAATTATTAAAGTAATTCATAGTCCTTATTATAAATTTAAACAATACAGAAATCTATAAAGTAAGTGGATGTCAACCCTTCTGCCCTGCAGTCCCAGCCCCTGGAGGTAATCATCATTAACCGATTAATGAATGTCCTTCCGGACTTTTTTCTCAGCACCTACGTACATATTCTCAGAGTGAATTTTTGTTGTTGATGTAGTTTTTACAAAAATGGAATCATGCTACATGCAGGATGGAAGGCGGTAGATGTCTTCCACTACCTTCATACACATTTGCTTCATTATTTGGCAGCTATATAATAGCGCTTTGTATGGATGCACCATGGCTTACTGAAATAATCACCTTTTGATGGACATTTAAGTTATTTCCAATGTTTCCCTGTTTTCACCCTTTTGAACAATTGTGCAGGAACTTGTACAAACACCTTTGTGTGTTTGTGAGAGTAGTTTTGGTGGGTAGAACCAGGTACTGAAGGTGTGTTAACATAGACGTATGAGGGAATCACATGTTCCCATTTCTTGGTCTTCTGTAAGGAGCACTGCACCTTCTCAGTGCCGTGTCCCCGGAACTGTCTTGAAAATCTCCGTCAAGATTTTCCGCCGAGCACATGGTAGCAGCTCAGTGGTTCTCTGGAGCCCTGGATGCCCACTGGAACCACTTGGGGCCCTTTATCAAAATGCCCATTGCCTCATCCCACCCAAACCACCACTCTGATGCCATAGGGCTGTGGTGGGCCTGGGAGTCTGTATTGTATCAGGCTGCCCTAGTGGTTCCTGGCACACGTGCTGGTTGAGAACCACTTCCACCTGCCGTCTCTTGACCACAGTCTTTTCCCCCCCAGAATAGGTTCTCAGACTATGAGAAGAGGAAGGTAAGAAAATGCTTTTTTTCTCTGTCATTTTTCGTCTCATTAAAGTTCTCAACCTTTATAAAAGATTTGAGGAAATGACTTCTTCCCTCCTCTAAACTGGAGGTTAATGTAATGCTTTCCTGTTACGTACATCACCTTGCCAAGTCTTCACACAACCTCAGGTGGATGGTAAAGTGTCTCCATTTGACAGATGAGGAGACTGAGCCTCAGAGAGGTTGAGCCCAACCCTAGGCTCTGAACCGCTAGCTTCTGCCAGTGAACAGCCCATTGTAGTACAGTGGGCCTGGTGGAGGGAGTAGGGGTGGGGGAGCAGGTAGTTGCTCAGCATTGAGACCTGCACCGTGCAGAGCTGAGGGTGGATTCACCCTGCTCTCATGCACTAACACCCACAGAGCCTTGCTTGGTCTCTGGCCTGTGCCAACAGTCACCCGGGATCTACATTCTTGCAGGAACAGAAGATGCTGGAGAAACTGGAGTTTGAGCGGCGCCTTGAACTTGGACAGCGAGAGCATGCCCAGCTCCTTCAGCAGAGCAACAGTCAGAAGGACGAGATCCTTCAGACAGTTAAGGAGGTTTGTGAGTGGCCAAGTGAGTCAGGCTTGTCTGTGTCCCCCCATCAGTGGCCTTCTGACTCAAGCCGGGGTCTCTCTGATGTAGGAAGGCAGAGGGATCAAGCTTTCTTACTTCTGTCCTCCAGGAACTGCGAGGGCCTTTACCAGTCACCTAGTCCAGCCTCCTCATTGTGCAGGTGGAGGCTCTGAGGCCTAGAGAGGGAGGAGCTGGCCCATGGTCACACAGGGAGGACTGGTGAGGCAGGACCAGAAGCCAATCTCCTCCTGTCCTGGTCCTCTCCTCCCCTGCCCTTCACTGTGCTATGGCATCGAGGGAGTCCCCGCTGACTCAGGACCTCTGCGTCTCCTGCCGCAGGAGCAGTCCCGGCTGGAGCAGGGCCTGAGTGAGCACCAGCGCTACCTCGACGCAGAGCGGCAGCGGCTGCACAAGCAGTTGAAGCAGACAGAGCAGAACATCTCACACCGGATCCAGAAACTCCTGGAGGAGAATCAGAGGTGAGGCTCCTGGCCTCCAGACCCAGAGTCCTTCCCTCATGTGATACCGTTTGAGGGGCCCAGGATGGAGGTCCATTTCTACCTTGCAGTCTCTCCATTCCTGCCCAAGGTTCCCATCATTAGGACCCAATCATGGTGCCTCAGTGTGCACCAACTTAAAGAGAAAAGAATCTGTTTTGGGCATTACAAGCCCTGGTTTCTTGTCATGTCGTAGGACTGCTACTGATTGGATTTATGGCTTCAGGTAAGTGTTTCCCCCTCTGGGCCCTGAGTTTCCCATCTGTAAAATGAGTGGGTTTAACAAGATAGTTGAGATCATGTCCTCTTCCAACATTCTGGGTTCCAAGTAACCTATTGCACTGAAGTCAGCCATTCACCCTATATTGAGAATTGCCTTAACAAATCCTTTCCAAGGTAGGAGCTCCTAAGAGCAGGTCCTTATGAGACTTGGAAGAAAGGGGGCCAGACAGAGATCTCAAGAAGCCTGAGAAAGGTCTCATTAGGAGATCCATTGCAGAAAGATTCCAGTAACAGGCTTCAGCCATATCCCTGTTTCTTCCAAGCTTCCTTTTTTCTATCCTCACTCACTTGTCCTCCATCATCTAGCATTTACAAAGTACCTCCATGAGTCAGTCAAACTTGCTCTGAGCATCATGTTCTCATCACCAAGGGACTCCAGTAGAGCTACCATTTATTGCGTCCTTGTTATGTGCCAAGCACCTTTTATGTATTTTCTCATTTACTCTTACAAACACTGCGTGAAGTTGTTTTTTATTATTGCTTTGGTATCTGGCCTGAGAACACAGAGCTCCTGAGTGCTGGGGCTAAGATCGTACCCAGCCCAGTTACTAAGCCCCCCTATACAGCCATGCAGTGAGGGGGGAGCAGTTCTGTTGGAAACAGGCCTGATGGTGATTTCTGGGGCCTTTTATGGATTTCTCTACAGGCAAAAGAAAAGTTCCGAGATTTTGAAGTCGCTGGAAAATGAGAGGTATGTGTTCTACTCTGTGTTCTTTCCCAGCCCTCTCTTCCTTCCAGGGAGGTGAGCAGCTTTGGGGAGAGAATGTCTTATGCTTCCCCTAAAGCTGTAAGGAGATTCACCTCCTTAGGGAATATTGAATTGAAAAGAATTACTGTCTTCAAGTTCTTTTAAAATATATGTACATTCCTAAGAAAGAATAAGGATCATGTATAGTGTCCAGCTGTATTTTCAGTATAAAAATTTGGGAAAAAAAAATTTCTGGAAAAACATTCGTTGCCTAAATTATGAACAAAGGAATAATCTGCAGTCATTAACTATCTTGTGGAAGCATGTTCCTTGTTAGGGAAAATACAAAATGTTGCTAAGCAGGAGAATGGTGGGCCCGATTTAAAGCAGCACGTCCAGTATATGAGTTTTTAGAGACAGTCTGCAAGTGTCTCCACAGAAAGCCAAGGGACCCACCCCTACATGTTTACACTAAATGTTTTGAGAGGTGGGAATTATAGGTGGTGATCTTTGTTTTTTTCCTTTGTGTTTTTCTGTATTTTCCAAGTTTACTGCTTTGGGGTACACTACTTTTATAATCAGAAAAGATGTTAGGTGGGAGGGATGAAATCCACTCCTCCTACCCCCACCTGACACACTGAATGTGAGTCCCTCTCCTGTGTTCTCTGGAATCCCAAAATATCAGTGTGGACTTTCTCGCTGTCCTTGGCAGGGGTCTCCCTACTCCCAGGTAGCCCAGCCTTCTGGACCCCTGGATGCTGGGCAGACCTTCGGCACGGTACTCCCACAGGGTTGGAAGGTAACCGTATCGCCCTGCCCACTCAGCAGTGGTGCTGGGGTACCCAGGGAAGGTCAAGGCCCAGCTGAGTCATGGCAGGTGACACCACTCATTCAGCACAGGCAGACCGCGTGCCTTCTCTGTGCTCAGCCTGGGCTGGGCCTGGGGGCGTGGCGATATGCCAGACACAGCTTCCCTTGAGTAGCTTGTGGTCCAGGGCAGGAGACAGAAATACACAAACAATACGTACTTCTTCCGGCTAAGTCTGTCCCTGCAGAAGCATGAAAGGATGATGTCCCCTCTAAAAAATGAATACCTCATTTTTTTTTTAATAAAGTTTTCATTATTACTGCCTTTTATTATCAGTGGAGCCCTGGTGGTGCAGTGGTTAAGAGCTTGGCTGCTAACCAAAAGGTCACAGTTCAATCCACCAGCCACTCCCTGGAAACCTTATGGGACAGTTCTACTCTGTCCTGTAGGGTTGCTATGAGTAAGAATTGACTTGATGACAACAGGTTTGGTTTTTGTTACCAGTATCTTTATAAATCCAGTCTTTGTCTTTGGTGGTTGGCAAGAGAATGATAACATCAGCAAAGTATATGCTGCAACATTGTAGTACATGTTACTGATGATAAGATGTAAGAAAAAAAAATGGACGGTGTAAGTGCGGTTCATAGTAACGTGAGTATGTCGTGTCATAAGTCGAGAGCTACCTGTACATACATGCAATTACCATTTTTATTTTCACTTATTGTATCATGGGTATATTTCCATGCCAAACACTTCATTATTTGTAATAGTTGTAGAATATTCCACTGTATGATTACATTATAATTTATTTAATTAGTCCTCTGTTCATGGGTATTTGTTTCCAGTTTTTCTCAATTACAAACAAAATTATAGTGAACATCCTCTTAATATACCCTTAAATGCACTTCTATGAATATTTCTGAAGGAAACATTCAAAGGATTTGCATATTTAATGTTTTGATGTGGCACTGCCGGACTGCCTTCCAAATAACATTTTGCTGATTTGCCCTCCTCTCAACAGTATATGAAAGTGCCCATTTCTCCACCCTCATCTCTATCACCAGTGGTCACTGGTTTTAATCTCAACCAATCTGATAAGTGAAAAGAAGATTTTACTTTCTCTAGTTATCAGTGAGGTTAAGCATCTTTCAGTGTGTTCACTGATGACGTATATTTAAGCATCAGTGAATTGGGTGTTTGCTTCATTTGCCCATTTTTCTTTTTATTCAAGAAACTCTTAACTACAAGGCTGAAGATTAACACGGACCTAAGGGAGGTGCATGATGTAGTGGGCATTCAGAGAGCATGCTAGGTTAGCACATCAGGGAGGATTTCCTAGAAGAGGTGGCATTCATCTGATTGGATTCCCTGTTGGAAATGTTGTATTTGCTGAATGAATGGACGGATGTTTTCTAGAATAAGAATGGAACAGTTGATGTCCGTAACCCAGGAGGAGACAGAGAACCTGCGGCGACGTGAGATTGCCTGTGAGTCTGGGGACAGGGAAGGGAGGAGGTCCCTGGGGCCAGCACTTGGCTGACTGGGTGGACAGGGATAGATAGCCCTCTATTTCGGTCACATACAGAGGGCAGTGAGTGTTAAGTCCAGTAAAGTCCAGTCATGAAACATGGGCTCTGAGGTCAGGCTGCATTCAGAATCCCAGCTCTGACACCATCTGTATGGCCTTGGGATTACTGGTTCCTAACTTTTCCGAGCCTCAGTTTCCTTATTTATAAAATGGAGAAAGCAATAATTCCCTACCTCATAGAGTCAGTATGAGGATCAGATGAGATAATGCTGGCATAGACTGAGCATGCCACAAAGCATGGCTATTACAAATTCAGTATCAAGAGCTGGGGTTGTCCCTTGTTTGTCTTCCTGGGCAGTCTTCTCCTTCCCGTGCTTCCCCAGGAGTGGCCCTGTGATTCCACATTGTCCACACTAATGAGAGAGGTCTCCCTCCATCTGATGCGAACCATGTGCCAAGGAAGGCCAAGGAGGAGAGAGGCTAGAGGGAGAGATGGAAAGATAGGGAATGGTTCCGTTTGGATTGCACGTTCTTCAGAGCCGTTGTGATAGAGTGGGCTATTCTGTGCGCCCTTAGTCAAGGCTTTCCGAGAGCGAGGCACTGTGCCAAGTACTCTCCATACACCATCTCACCCTCACCACCTGATGAGGCATCGGGTCATTAATATCCTTCTTTTAAAGATCACTGTTAGCTACCATTTGTAAAAAGGAAAGCTGTGTTCACTTTTACAGAAAAATCTCCAGAAGGATGTTTATCAAATTAACTGTGGTTACTGCTTAGGAATGGAATCAGTGGCAGGGGACTTCTGTGTTCGACTTTTCTAACTTCCCTTAGCTTTTTAAAAATGAACGTGTATTATTTTTATAATTTTAAAATGTCAATAAAAATAACAAAAAGGCAGGAAAAGGTAGCACCTGGAGTTGTTGAGGGCATAAGGAATGGGGCTGTCCTCTTAGCTGCTGTAGGGAGTATGAGTGGGCTGCATCTTTCTGGAGGGCTGAAAGGGTAACCCAAATTACCCATGGCCTTAAGACTGTGGCCTTCTAAGCACTATTCTTAGGAAATAATCAGATGGGCACAAAGATGTTTGAGCAAGGTTATTTATTGAAGTATCACTTAATTATTGCAAAAAAGAGTCCAAATGCCCCAAAATAGAGGATTATCCAACTAAACTCTGGTAACCCATGCCTTGTAGTACTCTGCAGCCCTGAACATCGCATCAAAGAAGGATATTTATTGATGAGGAAAGTATTCATGGAAAGTGAGAAGTGGCAGCTTTACTGTGATACCATTTAAATATTTTTTAAATGCATAAATATGCGTAGAGAAATGACTGGAACAATATACATCAGAGTATAATATTGCTCATTTCTGGGTAACAGGAGTATAGATGATTTTGTGTATGTGCTGTTTAGTGTTTTACAATTAGTCAGCATTTCAAGCTTATGTTACTTTTATAGTTAAAAAAAAGAGTTGTCTTTTTAAAGGGTGACGCTCAGGTGAAAAACCAGGTAAACCCTATAAGGCCGGTTCCTTAGCTCCAGAGAAAATTCCAGCTGCATCCTGCCCTACCCTGGGAGTGGCTGGCCTTTCTCAGCCTGCCCTGGTGTTTCCACAGCCGCCATGCAGCAGATGCTGACTGAGAGCTGCAAGAACCGGCTCATCCAGATGGCCTACGAGTCTCAGAGGCAGAACTTGGTCCAGCAGGCCTGTTCCAGGTAAGTAAGGAAGAGGTTTCTGGCAGGGCCACTTGGACTTGCTGGCTGGAGGTGAGAGCTGGGGCACTAGAATCCCCTGTCTTGTGCTGCCATAGGGGCGGCTGTGCTATCAGGCGCAAATGTGACTGGTCTTTTGTGACTTTTCTAGCTGAACCCCGTGATTGTGTGTTGGGCTGAAATAAAGTCGTAATAACCACTAACATTTCTTGTGTACTTCGTATGTGCCAGGCACTAGGCTAAGTGATTTACTGAATTTGTTTATTGATTCTGCAAAGGACCATATTGTTAATAGCCCCATTTTACAGTTGCAACTGTGACGTTCAGAGAGACTGTGTAACACACCCAAGAAAATATAGCTAGTTGGTGGCAGACCAAGGATTTGAACCCAGGCAGAGTGCAGGCTGTGCCCTTGTCCATGGTGCCCTTGTCAGTCTTCCAGGGCTCTGCACAGGTTGGGAGTGGGATACACTCCAGGGGATGGATGACAGGATTACTTTCATGCTCATGGTTGCTCTGGGGTCTGGCTCCCCCAGTTCACCACAGCACTGCGGGTTTGTCTGTTGATGGAGCCACAAGCTCCTGGCGGAGTCAGCTAAGAAAAGCTCATCGGTTGATGCTCAGGAACCCCAGACAGAGATAAGCCAGCAGCTGTAGCGCCCCCACACTTCTCCCATCCAGGCGGCTCTGCACAACTGCTCCCTCCACATGTCCCTACTATCTGGAGATTTCTCCCTCCTTCCTGGTGGTGTGATATTGTGCTTAGGAGCATTGGCCCTGGGGTCAGGCAGACCTGGATCCGGGTCCCACCTCTACTTACTAACTCTGAAGGCTTGGGAAAGTTACTTTCCCTCCCTGGGCCTCAGTTGTCTTATTGGAAACATGGGGATAAATCATCGCACATACCTCATAGGGTTGCTGGAAGAGTTAACAAGTGTTAATGAGCATGATGTGTGGCATGTCGGGGTCCACTAAATGGTAGCTATTATGAACCAAACAAACTCAGAACCAAGACTATACTAGAGTGTGGATGTATGAGACTGCAGGTTTGGATTGTTGTGCTAAAACCACCAGACTTGAGTCACTTCCGGACAACATGGCGCTACAGACAAAAGCATCATGCTGTCCCTCCACAGCGAAGATCCAAGAAACTAAGTCAAACAGAGTCACACGACAGTCCTGAAACCCTAAGCATCAAATGAAGCGATAAAGAACTCAGCCAAGCACCGAATGGAATAAGAAACTGACTGAGAACAGAGAGTAAGGAGAGATATATGCAGAGGTCCCCTATCAGCTACCACAGCACGGATCCAGCATCTGAGATCAGCGAACAGGGGTTATGAGAAGGCAGCTTCACGGAGCTTCCAGCAGGAGACAGAACAACCAGTAACCAGCGATATACACTTTCCCACTCCCCACCCTTCTTCACCCCCACTTGACCTCCTCCGCTTCCTGGGACCACAGTTTCTTGGCCGGGAAGCACCGGCTTCACCTCAGTGTCACTTGGATTCCACCTGCCCGCACTGGCTGGCTCCCTGAGTGCCAGTTTTTGGCTGCTGGTGTTGCTTTTTTCCGCTTCTTTAGATTTCTTCCTTACCTCTCACCACCTCTCCCTCCTTTCTCTCAAATACCTGGCTCCGTGTGCCATCTTTACTTCTTCCTGAAAGGCTGCAAAACACCGCTCAACTGCGAAACTGCTTCCCAGCCCATGGTGCCACACTGGTGGGACCCCCAGAGCTTTTTTTGTTTGTTTGTTCTGTTTTGATCTGTTTGTTTGTTTTCTTTTTCTTTTCTCGGCTTGGGAGCTCCTTGTAGCCAGGCAATACCACGTGGCTTGGGAGCTACTCCTTTACTCTGTGCAGACGCACGGTGACATCCCTGGGGACATTTCTTTTTTCTTGTTTTTTGGGGGGTTTTTTTGTTTGTTTTGTTTTCTTCTCTCTCTTTTTCACTTTTTGTCTCTGTTCAGTTTCTCGTCTCTCTGTACTTACCTTCTCCTCCTGTCTCCTGAATACCTGGCACTGTGTGACACCTGTACCCCTTCTAGTCAGGCCGGGGAGCAACTTCCCCAGTCCTAGCAGCCACACTGGTGGGATCCCTGGGGGCTTTCCTTTCTTTTTCTTTTTTTTTTTTTTGCCCCTAATTTTTATTTATTCTTTTTTTTTACCCTTTTTTTTCCTTTTTGTTTTTCTCCATTTCTCAGTTTCTCATATTTCCACTCCAATAGCATACTCCCTTAGCACTCTTTTTCTTTGTTTGTGTGTATATTTTTGGCTCCTGTTCCTCTCTCTTCTCTCTCCTCTATCCCATATGCATCTTAGCTCCACACATCACAATCTCCCCCCTCCTTCTTTCCTACCTTCACCATGCGCTGAACATCACACTCCCAAGGAGCACAGGCACAGCCTACTGGAACCTGCCCTGCGCTGATTCCCGGTCTGTCCTGTCGGCCCTAGTACATGCCACAAACAACCCATCCAGCATCTTCCCTTCAGCTGGACCTGCCCTGCTGTACCATACCTGAGTGACTGACCCTGCCCACTGGAGAGGGAGGTGAAAAGTATCGTGCCCACAGATGAGCAAACAACAAAGAACACTCAGCCTGCCTGCTGAGACATAGCCAAATAAAACAAAAAAGCAGGATGAAGCAAACAGATCTACAATCAATAAATGAGGAAATAACTACTGAATGCCCCAAAGACAGCAGACAATATCAAAACATATACAAAAACAGGACAGGATGGTTCAAGTAGGCATCCAAAATAAAACACCAGATGACTTTCCAGTAGAAGAAAAGGCACTAGAACTACCTGATAGGGAATTCAAATCTTAATATTAAGAATTATGCAAGAGTTGAAGCAAAAAGAAGACAAAAATGAGAAAAAAAATAGACAAATTCATGGAAAATACAGACAAAAAAATGGAAGAATTCAAGAAAATAATTTAGGAACAAAATGCTAAAATAAATTCACAACTATAAATCATACAAAAACAACAATTAGAAATCCAAAAGATAAACAAGATTTCAGAAATAGACAGTGTCATAGAAGGCCTGAGGAGCAGATTTGAAATGATGGAAGACAGGATCAGTGAAATTGAAGACAAACACTTGGATACAACTCTGTTTGAGGAAAAATCAGAAAGAAGAACGAAGAAAAATGAAGAAACCCTGAGAATCATGTGGGATACAATCAAAGGCAAAAATTTGCTAGTGATCGGAGTTCCAGAACGGGGAGAAAACAGAAAACACAGAGAGGACCATTGAAGAATTGCTGACAGAAAACTTCCCCAATATCATGAAAGATGAAAAGCTGACCATCCAAGAAGCTCATCGAACCCCAGATAGGATAGATCGCAAAAGAAAATCACCTAGGCATGTCATAATCACACTTGCTAAAACCAAAGACAAACAAAGAATCCTGAGAGCAGCTCGAGAAAAACAAAAGGCATATACAGAGGAGAAACGATAAGACTAAACTCGGATTATTCAGCAGAAACCATGCAGACAAGAAGGCAATGGGATGACATATATGAAACCTTGAAAGAAAAAAATTGCCAGCCAAGAATAATATATCCTGCAAAACTCTCATTCAGATATAATGGTGAAATTAGGTCATTTCCAGATAACCAGAAATTAAGGGACTATGTAAAAACCAAACCTACGAGAATTACTAAAGGGAGTCCTTTGATCTGAGAACAAACAACATCAGCCCACAGGCTGAATCTAGGACACAGGATTGTACAAGCCAGATACCAACCTAGGAAATGAACTCTTAAGGACTAGCCAAACCAAAAGAATTACGACAGGGAACCAGAGAGGTTAATCTGTAAATGACAACAGCATCAGAACAATAAAAGAGAGAATAAATGGTGTAGGTATAGACCCTTCTAATGGACAGGAAGGCAAGGCGATACCAAGTAATAATAGACTGGTTCAAACCTAGGAAGATACGGGTAAATTTCAAGGTAACCACAAAGAAAATTAACAGACCTGCTCATCAAACTAAAGAAGAAAAACATAAAATCTCAGTAAAAACAAAACCTACAAAAACAAAAGAAATGAAAAAAAAAATCCACAAACAAAAGGAATTCAGTGCAGGAGAGTAAGAGGAACAAAGAAAATGTCAACACCACAAAAAAAAGCACTGCAAAATGACTGCAATAAACTCACACCTATCAGTAATTACACTGAATATAAATAGCCTAAATGCACCCATAAAGAGATGGAGAGTGACAGAATGGATTAAAAAAAAAAAAAAACAGGATCCATCAATATGCTGTCTACAAGAGACACACCTTAGAAACAAAGATTTGAATTTATTAAAAATCAAACGATGGAAAAAAATATATCAAGCAAACAGCTACCAAAAAAGAGCAGAAGTGGCAATAGTAATCTCAGATAAAATAGACTTTAAAACAAAATCCACCATAAAAGACAAAGGAGGACCCTATATAATGATTAAGGGGATGATCCATCATGAAAACATAACCATAATCAACATCTACACACCCAATGACAGGGCTCCAGAATACATAAAACAAACTCTAACAGCACTGAAAAGAAAAATTGGCAGTTCTACAATAATAGTAGAAGACTTCAACACACCACTCTCGGTAAAGGACAGAATATCTAGAAAGAAACTCAACAAAGATACAGAAGACCTAAAGGGCACAATCAGCCAACTTGACCTCATAGAAATATATACTACACTACACCCAGCAGCTGCAAAGTATACTTTTCCAATGCACATGGAAAGTTCTCCAGAATAGACCACATCTTAGGCCACAGAGCAATTCTCAACAAATTCCAAAACACTGAGATAATACAAAGTATCTTCCCTGACCACAACACCATCAAGCTAGAAATTAATAACAGGAAGAGCAAGGAAAATAAATAAATTACATGGAAACTGAATAACACCCTGCTTACACATCACTGGGTAATAGAAGAAATCAGAGATGGAATCAAAACACTCCTAGAATCAAATGAGAATGAAAACACATCATACCAAAACCTTTGGGACACAGTAAAGGCAGTCCTCAGAGGACAATTTGTGGCAATAGATGCACACATCAAAAAAGAAGAAAGGGACAAAATCAAAACATTAACTACACAACTCAAAAAACTAGAGAACAGCAAAAAAAAAAAAAAAAAAAAAAGCCCACAGCCACTAGAAGAAAGGAAATAATAAAGAGTAAAGCAGAAATAAATAAAATAGGGAATAGAAAAACAATAGAAAGAATCAACAAAACCAAAAGTCGGTTCTTTGAAAGGATCAACAAAATCAACATAGCGCTGGCCAGACTGACAAAAGAGAAACAGGAGAGGACGCAAATAACCCAAATGAGAAATGAAATGGGGGACATTACAACAGACCCAACTGAAGTAAAAAGGATTATAACAGAGTATTATGAAAAACTCTACTCCAACAAATTTGAAAACCTAGAGGAAATGGATAAATTTCTAGAAACATACT
>NW_004443974.1:11901945-11903362 GCF_000243295.1 Trichechus manatus latirostris
AGAGTATTATGAAAAACTCTACTCCAACAAATTTGAAAACCTAGAGGAAATGGATAAATTTCTAGAAACATACTACCTACCCAAACTACAACAAAGTGATGTTGAAAATCTGAACAGATCCATAACAAGAGAAGAGATTGAAAAGGTAATTAAAAACGCCCAACAAAAAAAAGCCCTGGCCCAGATGGCTTCACTGGAGAATTCTGCCAGACATTCAGAGAAGTGCTTATACCAGTACCACTCAAACTATTTCAGAACATAGAAACGGAAGGGATACTTCTGAATTCATTTTATGAAGCCAGCATAACCCTGATACGAAAACCAGGCAAAGACAACACAAAAAAGGAAAATTACAGACCAGTATCTCTCATGAATATAGATGCAAAAATTCTCAACAAAATTCTAGCCAATAGAATTCAGCATCGTATCAAAAAAAGTAACACACCACGGCCAAGTAAGATTCATACTAGGTATGCAAAGATGGTTCAACATTAGAAAATCAACATGATCCACCACATAAATAAAAAGAAAGAAAAAAGAATCACATGATCATTTCAATTGACGCGGAAAAGGCATTTGACGAAGTCACACCCATGCCTGATAAAAACTCTCAATAAAATAGGTATAGAAGGGAAATTTCTCAACATAATAAAGGGCATCTATGCAAAACCTATGGACAACATCATTCTTAATGGAGAGAGGCTGAGAACATTCCCCTTGAGAACAGGAACAAGGCAAGGATGCCGTTTATCTCCACTCCTGTTTACCATTGTGCTGGAAGTCCTAGCTAGAGCAGTAAGGCAACAAAAAGAAATAAAAGACATCCAAATTGGTAACAAAGAAGTTAAACTGTCCCTGTTTGCAGATGATATGATGCTATACATAGAAAACCCTAAAGACTCTGCAAGGAAACTACTAGAACTAATAGAAAGATTCAGCAGAGTAGCAGGATATAGGATAAACATACGAAAATCAGTTGGATTCCTATACACCAATAAAGAGAACAATGAAAGGGAAATCAGGAAAACAGTATCATTTATAATTGCCCCTAAAAAAATAAAATACTTAGGAATAAATCTAACCAGGGATGTAAAAGACCTATACAAAGAAAACTCCAAAACACTACTGCAAGGGATCTACATAAATGGAAAAACATACCATGCTCATGGATAGGTGGACTCAACATAGTGAAAATGACAATTCTACTCAAGGCAATTTACAGATACAGTGCAATCTCGATCCAAATACCAACAACGTTCTTTAAAGAGATGAAAAAACTAATCATTAACTTTATATGGAAAGGGAAGAAGCCCCGAATAAGTAAAGCACTAGTAAAGAAGAAGAATAAAGTAGGAGGACTCGCACTACCTGACCTCAGAAACTACTATACAGGTACAGTAGTCAAAACAGCCTGGTA
>NW_004443974.1:11903947-11905311 GCF_000243295.1 Trichechus manatus latirostris
TGGCACTTCCTTAGAAAGCTAGAAATAGAAATACCATACGATCCAGCAATCCCACTCCTAGGAATATATCCTAGAGAAATAAGAGCCGTCACACGAATAGACATATGCACACCCATATTCATTGCAGTACTGTTCACAATAGCAAAAAGAGGGAAACAACCTAGATGCCCATCAACAGATGAATGGATAAACAATGGTACATACACACAATGGAGTATTGTGCAATGATAAAGAACAATGATGAATCTGTGAAGCATCTCATAACATGGATCAAACTGGAGGACACTATGCTGAGTGAAATAAGTCAACCACAAAAGGACAAATATTGTATGAGACCTCTACTATAAAAACTCATGTAAAAGTTTACACACAAAAAGAAACAATCTTTGTTGGTTATGAGGGATGGGAGGGGTGGGGGGGAAACTAAATAGATAATCGATAAGTGGCGACTTTGGTGAAGGGTGAGACAGAGCACAATATTGTGGAAGCCAGCACAACTTGTACAAGGAAAGGTCACGGAATTTCCATAGACACATCCAAACTCCCTGAGGGACTGAATTGCTGGGCGGAGGGCTGTGGGGACCATGGTCTCAGGGAATGTATAGCTCAATTGGCATAACACAGTTTATAAAGACAATGTTCTACATTCTACCTTGGTGAGTAACGTCTGGGGTCTTAAAAGCCTGTGAGCAGCCCCTTCAGGAGCAAGAGAGAATGAAGAGAACAGGATACAAGAAAAAGATTAGTGCAAAGGACTAATTGTCCACAGCTACTACGGCCTCCACCAGACTGAGTCCAGTACAGCTAGATGGTACCCGGCTACCACTACTGACTGCTCTGACCAGGATCACAACAGAGGGTCCTGGAGAGAGCTGGAGAAGGATGTAGATGAAAATTCTAACTCACAAAAAAAGACCAGATTTACTGGCCTGACAGACTGGAGAAACCCCAAGAGTATGGCCCCCGGACACCCTTTTACCTCAGTGGTGAAGTCACTTCCGAGGTTCACCGTTCGGCTGGGGATTGGACAGCCCCATAAAACAAAGTGGGACTAATGAGGCACAGCAGTTCAGGGACAAGGACTAGAAGGCAGAAGGGGACAGGAAAGCTGGTGACAGGGAACCCAAGGTTGAGAAGGGATAGTGTTGACATGTCGTGGGGTTGTTAACTACTGTCATAGGGCAATATGTGTACTGACTGTTTAATGAGAAACTATTTGTTCTGTAAACCTTCAACTAAGGTCCAAAAAAAAAAAAAAAAAGAACTATGTGAGATCAAATTGACAACAGCAACTCAAAGGGTTTGATGGGAAGCCTGGGGTCAGTGAGTTGAAGATAATGGTGATGGAATAATTTGGAAAAGGA
>NW_004443974.1:11905500-11921826 GCF_000243295.1 Trichechus manatus latirostris
GTCATGAGGTTGTTTACCAATATAAAACAATATGTGTACTGACAGTTTAATGAGAAACTATTTGTTCTGTAAACCTTCATCTAAAGTATAATAAAAACTATATATACATATATATATATGAGAAAAACAAAAACAAAAAAAACAACCAGACTTGTTCTGGGGGAGCTGAGAGGCAGATCCCACCACAGCCAGGCTGGGGGTACAGATGTTAGTGCCCCGGAAAGATAGTTTCTCACAGCCTGAGTGGCTCACCTGGGAGGTCGTGACCTTCGTCCATGGAGTTGGGTGGGCAGAGGCTGGGCAACTACCTCAAGGAGGCATTGTAGAGGGAATTCCAGTGGAGGTTTGGATGAGAAGACCTGGGAGGTTTTCTCACCAAGCTCCCTAGACACACAGACTCTTATCTCCTTATCCTCCAGGGCCGCGGGGTTTGGACACTCTCTGTGTCTGTGCCCAGCCCAGAGCATGGCCCCCAGCAGATGCTCCATAAGTATTGTTGAATGAATAAATGGTTTATCAAGGGACCTGGCACATAATAGGTGCTCAGGAAATGTTCACAGAGTGAATGAACATGCTGTCTTTCTGGCAGCATGGCCGAGATGGATGAGCGGTTCCAGCAGATTCTGTCGTGGCAGCAAATGGATCAGAATAAAGCCATCAGCCAGATCCTGCAGGAGGTGAGCCCTTGCCCGGGGCCTGAGGTGGGGGTCACAGGAAGGATGCACAGGAGCCCGGGCAGAGCATTGATACTCCCCACGGAGCCCTGCTTTAGATAGCGTGTGAGACCCAAGGGGCTTAGTGACATTAGAAAGGATGAGGGGCAGAGAGAGGCCTTCCGGGGATGGTTTCTGATGCTGAAATCTAGCTAGCAGCTCCCCCTCTTGGCTGTAGGCACTCGCTGGCCATCCTGTGGAAGAGAGGGTTTCTACTGTAAGGATATCAGGAGACAGGATGGTGGTCACACTGCTGAGGTCGACCTTTGACTTCTACTCACCTCCAAACCCACTGCACTTCTCTCCGCTTCACTCCCATCTTGGCTAGCCCATCATAGGTGCTTGTGTGGATGCTATTAACAATGAAAGGCTCCTTATTACTTCCTCCCACCTTCGTCCATATTGTCCTCTTCCAGCTTTTTCCCACCACAGCCTCTGCCGAAGTCTCCTTCCTCTGCCCTGGGGTTTGCTCTCCTTGCCTTTCTCTCCCTCCCCGCTTCCTCCAATCTCTTTTTTCTTCCAAAGCACCTGAACTTAGTATTTGTTGGAGTTGTTTGAGGAGAGCTCCCTATTTCTCAGAGAGGGCCTCTAACCTATGGTTCAAAGTGAGCCTCTGGAGCTGCATAGACCTGGTTCAGGTCCTGGTGCCAGTCAGTGCATTTCTCTGAACCTCCCTTTCCTCATCTGCAAAACAGGGAAGTAAAAGCCCCTGTGTCACCAGTCATTGTGGAGGTGCAGTGGGAGATGTGTAAAGAACACTGAGTAAACTCTTAAGTATTATTTTAAAAATTTTAAACAAATGAACTGAAAATTGGCTTCTGTCTCTTTCTGTAAGAAACAGAAAAGTCATACATCAGGTCCTTTTTATGCAGATTTTGTTTTTCCCCTTGGATGGGGGCCTGTCGGGCCACAGTGGCCTCTGCTGACCAGCCTGTGATCTCTGTTGCAGAGTGCAATGCAGAAGGCTGCGTTTGAGGCTCTCCAGGTGAAGAAAGACCTGATGCATCGGCAGATCAGGAACCAGGTGAGTGCTGGGAGCCGTGGTCACCTGCCTGAGAAGCCTGTCCTGTCAGCTTTCAGAGAAATGCAAACGTAGCTCAACAGGATGGTAGTTAAGGGCAGTTAAGGTTTAACTCCTGGCTCTTTCACTTGCTAGTTCAGATCTCACCTCTTGGAACCTCACTTTCCTCATCTGTAAAATGGGTACAGCCACAGAACTTAAGTCAATGGCTGTTGGGAGGGTGCCCTGAGGCAGCACCTTAAAATCCCTTATACCAGGGCAAACGCAACCTGTTCTTGCTGTTTCCCATGATGCCCAGGGCTGAAGGGAGGGCAGCGCTAATGCTCGGTCTCCACTGCTTGGGCGGCCTCTGCACGGACCACATCCCGGTCAGGACTACCTCACTGATGGAAAGCAGCGGACTCAGACCCAATACCCCCATCAGCTCAGACTGAGGGATGGGCTTGAGGGGTCTCTGGGATAGATCGGGTCTCCCACTTGAGTGGGCAGGGAGGCGCCACGAGCCTCCACTGGCCCTGATGTCTGCTGAGGAGCGAGCTCGCCTGGAACGAGAGGCCGCGCGCTCGTCCAGGATCTGCTGCTGACCTATGGGTGGCCTTGGGCAAGTTCTACCAACTCTGGCCTCGGTGTCTGCCTCTGTCAAGTGGGGCTGGGTGCCTGTCTCACTGGGCTCTCATGAGGGTGAGGTGGGGGTCAGCTCAGAAACAGTCCCTGAGGGGGCAGCCTGGCGAGCATGGGGTTGGAGATGTCACGAGCTTTCAGGCTGTGGGAACGCTCATCACGTCATCTTAAGCACACTTTGAATTTCACATTTTCGCATGTTTTTTTCTTTCTGTTCTTTTCTTTTTCAACCAAAACAAACTTACTTTTTTTATTTCCATATTTAATGTCAATCCCCCCTATCCGTACATGAAGCTCATTCCTCTGACCAGGGGTTGGTGGGGTCATAGGGACATAAGGACATAGGGACAGGGTAGAGAGTCAGTGACTGTGGGGTCTGACCACCAGGGCTGAAAGCCCCAGCTACACCCTGAGGGTGTGCAGCAACCCCAGGCATTCTTACCCACCAGGCCACCTGTTCCCTTCAGACCCTGAGCGGGAACATCCCAGGGAAAGGTCTCACTCACCAGCTCTGTGTGCTCTGGCAAGCTACTTACTCTCTCTGAGCCTCAATTTCCTTGTCTGTAAAATGGAGGCAATAAGACCTCCTAACAGTCAGAAGAGAAGTTGAGGAGATGCATATAAAGTACGTAGCACAAGACCTAGCACACAGTAGGTGCTCAATAAATATTAGCTGTTATTATTATTATTATTCAGTCTCTTCCGTTACCCCTGCTGTCTCCCTCGCCTGTGACAGCTGTTTAGAGAAGCCCAGAGATTTTGACCAGTAAGAGGCTCATGATAATTGCATGTCTGTTCTTTTCTCTGGCCTGAATCTTAGAGAGCCACTGATTCATTCCACAAACCTACTTGGAGACAGGACCCGTGCTCGACTCTTGGTCCGCAGTGTTGACCAGGACAGGCCTGGTCCATGCCCCCAAGGCCCACAGGGCCGTGAAGTAACTAATTCTGTGTTGAAACCCCGTCTGTGAGGTTCCCAAGATGTGCAGCTTCCCAGCGTTGCAGAGCCTCCCTCAGAAAGGTTTCTTCAGACCCACTTGGCCATCAGAGCAGCAGCAGCACAAATTGAACCATGGTTGATGTGAATAAAAAAATCCCGTCTCATCTTCTGTTTAGATTAAGTTAATAGAAACTGAGTTATTGCAGCTGACACAGCTGGAGTTAAAGAGGAAGTCCCTGGACACAGAGACACTACAGGTATGTAGGGCTCCCTGGCATGCCCTGTCCCTCCCTCCACACCCCGGCACCATCCCCGCCTCTCAGCAGCTGCTCCGTCAGCTTCTCCAGCAGAGCAAGGGCGGGTCTCCTCTGTGGCTGTGACACTGGAGGAGTCCCCCAGCCACAGAGGCTGATGGGAGTAAGCCTGGGGACCGAGCCCAGCATAGGACAAGGTTAGGGGTCGGGTCAGCCTGTTGCTAGGCAGGAGGGTCAGAGGAAGGAGGGTTTCATTGCCAAGGCTCACCCAGGCCAATATATCCATCTCCACCTTTTCTTTGTTTTGGAGTGGGGTCACTGCTGAGCTCCCTGTCTCTTTAAGCGATGCTTCTGGGCGCTGGTTGCACTCACTGGGCTGACATCCTCTGGGGAAGGAGCTTTCCTGGTGTCCCAAGGATGTTTGGAGAGAGCGCCCAGCTGGTACTGTGTCACTCCCTGCAAGCAGCTTCTTTGTGAGCTCCAGGCTGGTGTCCTGCTCAGAGACGTGAAGGCAGCAGGGACCAGCAGTCGTGTTCTGGACTGAGCATCTGGGACCTGGTTTTGTCCCAGCACAGCCTTGCTGTGTGACTTTGGTGGGTGGGGGAGAAGGGGCGGTCCTTTCCCTTCTCTGGACCTCACTCCCGCCATATGTACAGCAAACGGGGTCAGACGGTATGTGAGGATGTGTACTCCGTGCCAGGCTTTCGAGCAGAGCCTTCTGTCTGTCTCTGTCCCTGTGTCTGTTCTGAGTGGAGATGTCTTAAGTTGTCTCATGGGCTTCTCAATGCAGTGGAAATGTGCTGGGGTCTGGAGTCCTGGCCTCAGGTCTGCCACAGATATGCCGTGTGACCTCGGGCAAGTCACTTCCCTTCTCTTGCCCTCTAGTCCCTGCTCCATAAAATGGAAGTAACCATCCAGGCCCAGCCTGTCTCATCAGGCTGTCAGAGAGGGGTGATCTAGCACGTGGGAAAGCCCTTTGTGAGCCTTGAAATGTTCTTCATAGAGGAGGGGGTTGGGCTGACTCAGAAAAGATGCAACCACTATGCAGGGCGAGTGCCCTTGTCTCCTGCCCGTTACAGCCTGTAGGCCTCCTATTTTTGTGGCCTCTGTGTGGCGTCCTAGGTCCCTGTTCAAGAGCAAGAGATACGTGGACCGTGGCCACAAAGGAGGCTGCAGAGGGTGCAGCTCTGGCTTGCATGTACCTTATTTGCATAGAGCCCTCCTAATTGATGTGGGGGTACACAGTGACCCAGCCTGCCATTTGCTTCTGCTCCATGCTTTGTGGTCAGTGAGACCAAGGTCAATGCCTGTGGCTTGTCATTTCTTTTGTTTGATGTTTCTCACCACTCCACTGTCATCATTCACTAGGATCCCATGTCTGGCCTTAGCCCCTGGGGAAGGGAGATGCAGGCTTGGGAGAAGGTGGGGAGGGGGTGCCAGGGCAGAGGGCCCCCTTGACTTTGGCCTCCAGCTCTCAGCCTAAGGACCGTGGGGAGAGCCTCAAATTCAGTAGGGCTACTGTGGGCCATGGCTGTCAGCTGGAGGCAGTGGCCAGCACTCAATGAGTGAGGACCCGGGCCATGCCCTTCTTGATTCTGACACCATGTAGTAGGGACTCCTGGGCCCAGGGGTGCCGTGAGCTCACGGCTGGGTGTGGTCTGTGTTGCAGGAGATGATCTCAGAGCAGCGCTGGGCCCTCAGCTCCCTGCTCCAGCAGCTGCTCAAAGAGAAGAAGCAACGAGAGGAAGAACTCCGAGAGATCCTGGTAGTGTTTGGCTTCTGTGTTCAGCATCACACATGGGTTTGCTTTCCCTAAACGCACTTGGCTGTTTTCAGAAACATTTTTGTGATTCAAGTAATATCTGTTCATCAGAGAAAAAGTGGAAAGTACAAAGGAAAAGACTTTGAGAGTTATCTACTGCTAACATTTTTTATGTAATTTCTAAAAATTGTAATACATGTTCATAGCTATGTGTGTATGTGCATTTTAAACATACAGTGGTACATACTCCTTTATATCCAGCTTGTCTTCATTTAATAGACTTTAAACCTTGTTTCATGTCATTAAATATTCCTCCACAACATTCTTTTTCGTGGCTGCATTTGGATCGGCCACCATTCATCCAGTCCCCTAGATGAGCATCTAGATTAATCCCGTTTTTGTTTTTGTTTTTCCTTTTATAAGCAGTGCTGTCTGACCATCTTTGTAGCTAAATAGTTGTCAACAGCCATGAGTATTTACTCAGGACAGATTTCCTAGGAGAGGACAGGCTATGTCTAAGGGCAGGCTATTTGATAAGTTTTGGTTTGTTTTTTTTTTAAATAATATTTTATTGTATTTTCAGTGAAAATTTACACAATAAGTTAGGTTTCCATTTATTAATTGCTACACATATTGTTCAGAGGCATTGGTTACATTTTTCACAATGTTTTAACATTCTCATTAATTCCTTTCTAGGTGTTTTACTTGCAGTACCTAACCTGGTTTGCCTGTCCCCTTACCCTTTCATCTTTACTTTAGAGTAATTGTTGACATTTTGACTCATATCGATGATTTTTTAAAGGTGTGCAGTACTCACCAGTAGTAGTCTTTATTTTATGAGCCAATCTGTTATTTAGCTAAAAGGTGCCCTCAGGGGGTAGTCAGAGGGGGATGAGCTAGCAAGTTTAAGGTTTATGAAGTATCTCAGGGCAATAGTCTCGGGGAATCCTTTGTGTTTGATGAGTTGTTGTTTTTTTTTTTTTTTTAATTAAAGAAAATCTGTTTTTATTTATTGCTGACAATCTCTTTTGTAACTTTCTTACTAATGAAAATATGTTAAATTTAAACAGTTCTCTGTATGTCTGCAGTAGCTGTTTCCACTGTGGAAGAGGAAAATTAATAACAGACATCTTACTTTTTGATCTTAGGGTTTTTCTCATCCAGGAAACCAAATATTAACCGTAAAAAGCCTGATCCAAATTGCAAAAGCCTGGCAGAAGCCCCTCTATTAAAAAAAAAAAAAAAAAAAAAACCCAAACCCATTGCTGTTGAGTAGATTCTGATTCCACCTGCAGCAAAGAGACTTTTTGAAGTTTAAATTAGGAGGTAATGGTTTGACAACTATTCTTTTCTAGCAGGATAATACAAGTTTACATTGGTATAGAGCACTGGTAGAGCACTGGTTAAGAGCTGGGCTGCTAACCAAAAGGTCAGCAGTTTGAATCCACCAGCTGCTTCTTGTAAACCCGATGGGGCAGTTGTACTCTATCCTACAGGGTTGCTATGAGTCGGAATCAACTTGAGGGCAATGGGTTTGGTTTTTTTGGTATAGTATCCCCCTTTGCTTTTTCTGCGTTATTTGATTTTTCCGATGGAACCCTGGTAGTGGGATTTTTCATTCTTCGTTGGAGGTCACCTTCATTTTAAAACTGAATAGCCAAAGAAGTTCTCAGTACATTCATTTTCATGAAGAACACTATTTGTTAAGTCACAAGATCAGAATTAGCTTTTGATCTGTAATTCCATGGGTCTTCATCTCATATCAACTATAAAAATTAAACAGTTGCCGTGGAGTTGACTCTAACCCATGTGTGTCAGAGTAGAACTGTGCTCCATAGGGTTTTCTTTTTTCCCTCCCCTTTTTAAAAAATTTTTATTGTTGTGTTTTAAGTGAAAGTTTACAATTCAAGTTAGTGTCTCATATAAAAATGTATACATACATTATTTTGTGACCCTAATTGCTTTCCCTATACTGTGACAGCACACTCCTCCTTTCCGCCCTGGATTTCCCATGTCCATTCGGCCAGCTCCTGACCCTCTCTGCCTTCTGATCTCCCCTCCGGACAGGAGCTGCCCATTTAGTCTCATGTATATGTTTGATGGGAATTGCCAGACTGTCTTCTGTACTTGGATGGGGCTGACTCTGGGGCATTGTCTGGTGGCAGAGCCCCCTTAGAGTTGGCAGGTTGGGGTAGTTTCCTCTCCTCTACCTGCCTCCAGACCCAGAGTGCACCTGAGGGATGAGGAGTGGGGCCGGCCCACCAGCTAGGGCTGAAAAGACTGAGTTGCTCCTTGTCATTTATGCAAACAGATGTCCTCTGGGCTCCATCCTGGGCCAGGCCCTGTGCAGGGTACAGAGCAGAGTGAGACCCAGCTTCTTCTGGGGCCCAGCACACATCCAGATGGTGTGTTTGTGCCAGTTAGAAAAAGCTGCCTGCTCCTCAAGACACCTCACTCACTGCCATCTCCCCCTAAGCCGTATTAATGTGTGAATGGTGCCCTAGAACTGCACAGTAACAGCCGTATGCCCTGTCCTCCTACCCTCACGCAGCCTCTAGGAGAGGAAGCCCCACCTCAGCAGCATGTTACCAGTCAGGAGCATGGGCGTCAGAGGAGAGGGGAGTCCACAGTTGGGGCCAAGGCAGGAAGAGGGGATCAGCGTGGCAAGGTCCAGGAGGGACCACCAGAGGGCAGCCAGGCCTTGAAGGGGATGAGGGAAGTGCTGTGTTGAATCCTGCTCCCTTCATCACGCCCTTCAGGGTACGGCCACAGGCCTGGGATGGGTTCAGAGCACAGGTTTTGGAGCAAGACAGACCTGGGTATGAATCCCGCTTTTTTTCTTTGGGCAAGTTACTAATCACCCTGAGCCTCAGTTTCCTCCCTGTAAAGTAGAATCTACTTAATAGAGTTGTGAGAATTAAGTATAATGACATATTTAATTGCACAGCACAGGATCTGGCATAGAGTGCTTGGAAAACGTTAGCTGCTATTATTATTATTAGTATCATTTGTTCACTGCTTTGTCCCCAGCACCTGGAATGGTACCTGGCCCAGAGCAGCACTTAATAAGTAACTGTTGAGTGAGTGAGTGAATGAATGAATGAATGAATGAATGAATCCTTTTCAATACCATTTTTATAGTTCTCTCTCTTGGGAAGGACAGTGAAGCCCATGCCAGAAGCTGAAGGTGTCTTTAGAACCCTATTTCTCTGCCTTCCTGAGTTTTATGGGATAGAGTGGCCCAAATCTTGGAAAGAGACAAGTGCATAGTGCTCTGCTCTCCCACAAGCAGACAAGGAGGCCACCCTCCCAGCGGTAGTGGTGCACAGAGTGTGGTGCTAGGGGTCAGAGAAGCCCAGGTGCAGCCCTCCTCCTGGCCAGGGGTGTGGCCTGGGACACATCAGTTACCTTCTCTGAAGATCCTTCTCAGCAGTAAAATGGGGATAGGGGTGCTTGCTTCCTGTGATTCTCATTTCAGGAGTTTAAATGGTAAGACAGTAAATGGGCAGGAAAGTTCCATATAAAATACTGAGGGGATCCACACCCTTCAAGGAGGGCAGTTCACAACTTCATTATCGTTATCGATTGTTTTTACCTCCTGACTTGTCACCAACATAACCTGCTTCTCTCTTGACAGACGGAGTTAGAAGCCAAAAGCGAAACTAAGCAGGAAAATTACTGGCTGATTCAGTATCAACGGCTTTTGAACCAGAAACCCTTGTCTTTGAAGCTGCAAGTAAGGATGGTGGTGCCTGCCCCAGCTGGGGGTCAGCACAGTGGTGCCTTCCCCGACATGGGGTCAGTAGGGTGGTGCCTTCCCCCCCAGGGGGTCAGTAGGGTGGTGCCTTCCCCCCCAGGGGGTCAGTAGGGTGGTGCCTCACGGGGTGTCGGTAGGGCTTCATCTTCAGAGGGCCCTGGTGCCCCCAGCAATGCCTGCCTATTCGTCTTTCCAGTTTAATTTAATTTGACTCATATTGCTGGTGGCTCTAGTATGCCATGTTCTGTGCGAGGCCCTGGTAGGGACAGAAATGAGAAAAGGAGTCTTCACTGTGGTGAGGGGAGACAAGCTGCGAGTGACAGCTATACAGAGCAGGGACCAGTGAGCCTCAGTGGGATGCAGCCTGCCGTGAATGCCTTTGTGGTGGGTGAGAGCAGCTGCTTGTGAAGCGCCAGCTGAGAACAGGAAAGGTGGTCCCTATACCCCTCCTCTTTCTCTGTCTCTCACACACACTTTTTAAAAATTTTTTAATAAAAACTGAATCATTCTATACATACTGTTTTGGCAACTTGCTCTTTTCTTTTACCAGAAGACACAGACAGTTCTCCAGGCCTGTACGTGTAGACCTACTTCACTGTTTCCAGACAGCTGCACAGTATTTAGTATATGGCTGAACCCGTGTTTATTCAAACAGCCCCCTCTTGATGGATATTGAACTTGTCTGCCATTGTCAAGTTTACAAATACAGCAGCAGTGACCTTCCCCGTGCGTGTAGCTCTGTGTGCTTACACATGTAGTTTTGTAGGAGAAGCTCCAAGAAATGGAATGCATTTTATAAATTATGTTGCACACTTTTAAACCCTTTGTTCCTGTTGTAAACAGTGGGTTTCTTTTCCTTCCGCTCACTCGGCTTCTGGGTCTGTGTTACAGGAAGAAGGCATGGAGTGCCAGCTGGTGGCCCTCCTGGTGGAGCTGTCGGCCGAGCACTACCTGCCCATCTTCGCCCACCACCGCATCTCACTGGACACGCTGAGCCGGATGAGCCCCGGGGACCTGGCCAAGGTGAGAAGCAGCAGCCCATCAGATGGAGGTTGGGGGGGCAGGTAAGACCACCAGCCTGACTCAGCCAGGGGTTCACTTGCTCTTCTGCTTCAAGATCGCCAGAACAGTACCCCCATCTACCCCCAAACATCTGGGCGTGCCCCACACACCGACTGGCTAAGAAAACCCAGGTTGTGGGCCCTCCTGACCCCAGACTGGCCATCCACATACATTGGAGCTTCAGATTATAGAGCCAGGACATGATCTGGTCCAGCCCCAGCCTACCCCATGGTTTTACAGAGGCTGTAACAAGGTCTCAAGGTTAAGAGCTTGGGCTCTGGAGGCAGAGGGACCATGTGTTGCAGGCAGTGCTGCGTCTTAGTGGCAAGGCCTCAGGAGGTGTCTCTGTTTCCCTGATGACAGTGTGAACTGTGATAGAGAGTCCTGACTTGTGGGGGTGACGTGACATGAGGCAAAGCTGTCAGTGCAGGGCTTGGCAAAGGGAAACACTCACTAAACGGTAGCTGTTCCTAATGTTCGTTTTCCCTTTGGGCCTCAGTCTCTTCCCCCGCTACAGTGACTGTTGAGCCAGGCCCAAGGAGGTCATAGCTGTTGCACTGCCTCATGCTGACCCTGGACCCGTATTGGCCCCCAGAAGGCTTCTGAGTTTCCAGCCAAAGGTGCCAGAGCTGAGAAGCCAGGAGTGAAGCAGGCCTGTAGGCCTGGGCTCATACCTGGTGGCCTGTGCTGCATAGCAGACCCCCACCCAGGCAAGGCCATGACCTGCTCTTCCTTGGACTACCACAGGTGGGCATCTCAGAAGCTGGCCTGCAGCACGAGATCCTGCGGAGAGTCCAGCAGCTACTGGACGCGGCCAGGATCCAGCCAGGTATCGATGCCAGAACCACTCTTAAGCAGAGGCCTAGCCTTATGTGTGGGCTGTGGTTGGGTGCAGTCACTTGCTTACATTTCAGGACAAGTCCTAAAGGCCAGTTCTAGTTCCTGCCAGTCCTAAACGAACAGGGGTAGTGATTAATGAGCCCATTTTACAAATGGGAAAAACAGGCCCCAAAAATGGAAAAGGGGAAGGCTCCATGCAGCAGTGGAGGGCCCTCCTGCCTCCTTGTTACAGAGCTCGGGAACCACATAGCAAGGATGCTTGGGCTAGAGGGATAACCAGCCTATATCCAGTGGCCACCACATTCCTGGCACTGTGCCTGGGCCAGGTCTATAGTGTGGACATGAAAACATGTTTGTGATATGTTGTGAAGGGGAAAAATCAGGTCAAAAAGGCCCTCTGCCCGCATCCAGGAGCCTCAAGAGAAGGTTAGGTGCTGTGGTTGACGTAGGGGGCAGGCATGGGAGTCAGGAGTCTCCTGGGTATCCGGTACGATCCAGGCACCAGATGTTGGTTGAACACTTTACACGTACCATCTCAGGTAACCTTTGTTTCAACCCGAGGAGATGGGCACTCTTGTGATCCTCATTGAGAGATGAGGAAACAAGGCACAGAGCAGGAAAGCGGTGGGAGCAGGATTTGAGCCAGGTGCTCTGGCTCCTGCGTCCAGGCTCTTAACTGCTGGGCTTTCCTGCCTCTCCTGAGAAGAGGTTGAGGAGCCTCAAAGGAACCTGGGCCTGGAGCAGGAGGAAGGAGAGGGGAGGCTTGGGCTGCTGAGCTGGGGAAGGATATTTTCAGGCCAGAGCCAAGGAAAGGGGAAGGGCAGAGGCTGGAGGTAGAGTTGCTAGACCAGATCTCAGGTGAAGGCCTAGGGGGCTAGGATGAGGCAGGAGCTTGGGTGGCCCAGCAATGGGCCGACTGCAGGAACAGACGCGAAGTTTTATAATTTGGCATATTCTGTGCGGAACTCAGAACAGGAAGAATTACGGGTCAAAGCCCTAGAATGGGAGACTCAGAAGAGGCATAGTGAGTCCTTTTAGGAGCCTGATGCGTGAGATTAGATTATTGGCAGGACTGTAGGAGAGTGACGCATATTCATAGAGGCGCAGTCAGCCACCATCTTTGAGCGGAGCACCACCGTCTTTGAATGGGGCAGCACTGCTTCGGGCTGTGCTCAGAATCCGAGGGCAAGAGATTTGGTTGCTATGCAGTGTGTATGCTGCCCTTGTTCTCTAAGAGGGAGATTAAGTTTCAAGCAGGGCTTCGACCCGTAAATTCTCCTGTTCCTGCTATCTTTGCAGTTCACCATAACTTTAAAAATTCAGGTCGGTTCTGGTGATGCTTTTTCGGCCATGGCTAGGCCAGGCAGAACCAGTTCAAAGCCCTGGGAAAAAGTCATTAAACTTCCAGCAAATATGTGATCTCAGGTAATGTGCAAATTAAACACTCCCTCCTATTCCGCCCAGCACTGATCCCTGCCAGCCCTCAGACTAGAGGTCAGGAGGAGTTTGGCGTCAGGACTTGGGGCTCATCACAGCAGACACACCTCACATGACAGAGGATCGCACACGCTTCCTTTACTCTGAGAGGGGTGCCGGCTCCTCGGAGCACCTCAAGTGTCGGAAGCGCTGTATCTCCTGGTCTCCCATCTCCCCTAGAGCTTCAGGAGCCACTCCCAGCCTTGAGCAAACAAGCAGGTTTGGCCACTCCATGGCAGAACTTCCTGTGAGACCCAGCCCTCTGCTGCTCGCAGCTTCCTGATTGTGCCGCTAGCTGTGGCATCTCAGACTGCAGGGAATGGGCTGGGGCAGCATCCCTCATCTCAGCTCCAGGAGGCATGGGAAATCCTCATAGATTCTTCTAACAATCCTCTCATTACCCCAAGAATAAAAACAAACCAAAAACCCGTTGCTGTCGAGTCGATTCCGACTCAAAGCGACCCTATAGGACAGAGTAGAACTGCCCCATAGGTTTCCAAGGAGCGGCTGGTGGGTTCAAACTGCCAACCTTTCGGTTAACAGCTGAACACTTAACCACTATGCCAAGAGGGCTCCACCCCAAGAATAGACATGTGTATTAAATACAGGAGAGCCCCTTTACAGTGATGGTTGAGGGGTAGCACTTAAAAGTCTGGTGTTGTAACAGCTTTTAAAAAATCTTGAGAGGTTTTTTTTTTTTTAATTATTATTATAAGAAATAATACATACTCATAAAATTCAAACCATAGAATAAATGAGTAAAGTGAACCGTGATGGGGACAATGAAAGGGTCAGGGAAGTGGGTGGCGCACATTGCATGATAATAAAAAAATAGGGACTGCATTTTGTCAGGGCTGGCTCTGATGCCCTTTCCAGCTGGGGGTACTCCCACAGGCTATGGGGGTGGGGGGAGGTGGGGGGAGCTCCAAGGCAGGGTGGGGAGGCTGGGGGTGGTGGTGCTGTGCAGACAGAGGTGGGAGGAGTAGAAGGTGGGGAAAAGGAGTCAGCTTTGGGGGCTTTTCCTGCTGAGCTGGCCTTTCCCTGCTCCTTCAGGCCCTGTCCGCCTCTGAGGTGGGGCAGCCCACCCCCTCTCCTGGGCCTCCCAGTGGAGAAGCCCCTCTGCATGTGCCCTGGGCTGGCTCTGAGGCCTGGTGGCATAGTCAGGGGGTCCTGCCCTGCCGCTCCACCATCACATGGCCCTGTAGCCTTGGGCAAGTGACTTCCCCTCTCTGAGTCAGATTTCCCATCTCTAAAGTGATGAGCCCTATTTACAGGATGGCTGTGAAGGATCCAGGGGATGTTGTGGGTGACAGGCCCCAGTTAACAAGTGCTGTGGCCAAGGTTCCTGGGTGATGCAAACAGTTTGTGCCTGACTGTTAATCAAAAGGTCGGCAGTTCAAATCCACCCAGCAGCGCTGCAGAAGAAAGGCCTGGTGATCTACCTCTGTAAAGATTACAGCCATTGAAAACCCTATGAGAGTGCAGTTCTACTCTGCAACACATGGGGTTGCCATGAGTCAGAATTGACTCAACAGCAATAGGTTTGGTTTTTTTGGTGGCCTTCCTTGCTAGCCTCCCCACAGTCCTATGAGATGGGAAGACTGAAGAAAGTTCACTCCCATTTTACAGATGGAGGACTGAGGCTTAGAGAAGATAAGACCCCCTCCCCCGATTCTGAGATCAGACACCCCCTGCCCACCCTCTGTCTCACTGTCCATTTGGGGACAGGCAGGGCCAGGGCAGCCCTTAGAGTTGGGGATCATCAGGGGATGACCTTGGTCAGCCTGTCCCTCTGGTCCCCACAGAACTGCTGAAACCACCCAAGGGAGAGGTCCTTGGGCCCCCAGTGTTCCCCACCGCCCCCCAGGAGCCTCCTGAGGTGGTAAGGCCGTCGGCTCGTCCCGCAGAGCTGGGGGTGCAGACCTCAGAATGTGTCGTGTGCCTGGAACGGGAGGTAAGTTCTGGGACAGCGGGGCCAGATCAACCCACGAACCCACCATCCACGGTCCTCCTCACCCCCGGCCCTGTGCCCACAGCAGTTCTCCTGAGTGTCCCCAACACTTCTTCTGGTTGTATAAGTATATTGTATTCATTAGGAATTTTGGAAAATACAGGAATGCAAACAATACAGGAAATAAAAATGACCCGCAATCCCGTGACCCGAATATGAACAATGGTAGCATCATTTTCTGGACCTTTTTCCTCCTTTCAGAGAAGGACTTTTCCCCCCTTAATAAATACATGAGGGAAAATCTCTGAAGTTGTTAAATACTCAGCAATCTGATTTTCCTTGAAGAGGCTTTTTATTTTTTTTCCTTTTTTACCACCTTTTAAAAATTATTACAACATTAATGCTTATTGTAAAAGTCAAACAAGAAAACCGTGTACAAACTAAAAAGCCTCCCTTCCCTCCACAACCTGCTCCTACTTAGAAGAGGTGACCACCGTTAGCAGTCTCATTCCCCTGGGTCTTTAATAGACCCAGGGCGTGCCATGAGACGGAGGCACCAGTTGGTTATACATTTAAGCAAACACCTGCTGTTGGGCCCTTCAGGTGGCTTCCAGTTTCTTGATATTACAAACACTGTTGTATCAGACAGCCTTGAACATACAGTTTGGAGCACGTCCTTGATCATCTCCTCAGGAGAAACTCCTGAAAAGAGGAAATGCTGAAGCGAGGGTTTGAGCCGTAGGGGTGGAGTCGTCTTTAGAACGGCCCTTCTTTTAGAACCAAGAGTACAGGGGCTGGACAAGTGCACACAAAGCAAAAAATTGCAGACAACCTAAATGTCCAGCAGCAGGGGCTAGTTAAATAAGCCGAGCTCCTCCAGACAGAGGGACACTGCGTAACTCTTACTCAGAGAGGGACACAGAAATGTCCAAGACGGGTGGTGAGGCAAAGAAAGCCAGTCATAGGACACGCACAGAATATAGTCCTGCTATTGTTTAAGAAAGAAAGGAACGGAAGGAAGGAGGGAGGAAGGAAAAGAAAGGGGAATGTACATATTTATATTCCTTTTACAAAATATGGAAAAAAATATCAAACTGTTAACAAAGGCATATGATTTTCACACTCCACAGTATGTATTTCTGTGGTGTTTGAATGGTTTATAATGATCCCACTATCAGATTTTTAAAATGAGGGACAACAGTGGGTCCGGGGTCTAGGAGTCCGTTGCCCTGCCCTCGGGGTACCACGGGGCCGGGCCCATCCACTCTGCTCTCTCCTCAGGCCCAGATGATCTTTCTCAACTGCGGCCACGTCTGCTGCTGCCAGCAGTGCTGCCAGCCACTGCGCACCTGCCCGCTGTGCCGCCAGCAGATCGCCCAGCGCCTCCGCATCTACTACAGCAGCTGAGCGCCTCCACCAGGCACCAGCACACCCCTGCTCTAGCCAGACTAGTATGAGGTCCCCACCCCCATCCAGGCCTCTTTCCCTGCAGCCTGGGAGGGTGCCACCCCCTTGATCTCCAAGCATGCCAGGGCCGGGGGTGGGGTGTTGCTGGTCTGAATACTGTGGACGAAGAGAGAGGGGTTAGTTGGTCTCCTGGTGCCAGAGCCCCTCACTGCCGGGGACGGGCATGGAGTGGCAGCTGTGCCACCCCTGAGCACGAGAGTGAGTGTCCTGGCCAAGTCAGGGTACCACCACTCCCCGACTGTGGGACCATGGGCAGGCCACTGCATCTCCAGGAGCCTTGGTGTCCTCATCTGTAAAGTATGGGGGTGTGGTGGGAGTGCGGGAGGCCCTGGCCAAGGATGCAGGGCCACATGTTGAGCTGGTGTGCACACGGCTGCAGGCTGCGGGGCTGTGCTCGGATTGACCAGCCCGAATGTACTGAGTGCAGGCCCTGTGCCACAAGCAGAGTCGCCCCCACCCCCC
>NW_004443974.1:11921926-11980341 GCF_000243295.1 Trichechus manatus latirostris
TCCAATCTCCACCTCCTCATACCCTATGCAGCTCAAGGGCAATGAGCTTTGCAGACACACAGCAGGCAAGTCGATAAATCCATCTCCAGAGTGCTCCTTCCTGAGTGATCACCAGGTCCTGATGGGGCCCAGGCAGGGGAGGGGCTGTGGTCTGGGGATGAGGCGGAAGCAGAGGGCAGCCCAGGGAAGGGGCCTGGGTGTGCTGCACCTCAGTCAGGAGGAGAGGGGAAGCAGAACCTGTACAGAATGTGAGGTTATCCAGACCTCCCCTTTACAGGTGGAGAGACCAGGGCCCAGAGAGGGGAAGGGCAGGGAGAGCTGGCCAGAGCCAGCCTGTTCATGCATGAGCAGATTGTGCTCCTGGCCCAGTGCTGAGCACCACCCATGCCTACTGCCCCAGGCAGGGAGCAGACGCTGAGGGGGCTAAATGCCCAGCATCAGGGAGGTGGCAGTGCTGGGTTGGGGGCCCAGCGCCATCTTGACTCCACAGCCATGCAGTTCTGCCGGCAGTTCCTTGCAGGACTCTAAGGAGCCGTTCACACTTGTACTCACTGGAGAGATGCATGTTTACTATACATTGTCTGCCAAATGGCCTTGAGCAAAGGGCAGCCTTTTCTTTGGGCCAGTGGCAGGCCTACTTGGGGGTGCCTGGGCCCTGTGGCCAGCTCATTCAGTAATCTGCCTGGTCGGTTTTGAAACCTCTGGGCTAGGTTTCCCCACCCATTTAATATGAGACTGGGCGGGGCCCTGATTAAGGCTTGTGGCCACCATGGGGCGCTGAGCACTCACCTCAGGCACAGGGCCCACACGAGCAGGCTGGATAGGGAGGACAGGCCCTGGGGTGGCAGAATGAGCGAGCCCTGGCCCTCCTGGGTCTGTTTCCCTACCTCAGTGGGGACCATCGGTCATGCCCACCTCACCAGGCTGCAGGGCCCAGCAGGACAGGGTGAGTGCTCTTTGCGATGTGGGGGCCTGCTTTCCCAGGTGGTTGATTGTCATCTCACGTAATGGGGACACGTTTTCACCTGGTTGATGGGGCGAACCAGCCCCACAAACTGTGGAGGGTTGGGGGCTCTCTCTGCCACATAACCTCAGCCAAGGTTCCCCAGCTTCCTGGGGATGAGGATAGTATCTACTCCTAGAGTAGCAGGGAGGCTCCCGGGCTGGCACATCAAGCTTACGGCCCACACAAAAGTGCTCAGTGAACACTGGCTGCGTGACCAGGGGTCCTGAAAGAGCAGTCCTCACCATAGGGATCTAGGATGAGCCTGGGGTGCACTGCTGTGGGCGCTCCAGGGCCCTGAGGCACCTGTTGGCCAAAGTGTGTCCTGCAAAGGTCTGGCTGCGGGAGCTGCCTGAGCTTCGTGCTCTGTAACCTTGGACAAGTCCCTTCTCTCTGGGCCTCAGTTTCCTCCTCTGTAAAATGGGATAATTAAGAATTCAGACCATGGACCTAGAGGTACCTGGTCAAGCAAGGAGCCCAGAAGGCCGAGGTATATGAGGATTCCTAGACAAAGTCTCTGGCACAGTCTCTCGACCCCTCCCGTCACCCACGTGGCAGCACACACAATGTAACCGGCTTTAAATAAAGCATTTATTGATTAGTAGAAGCTTAAACAATTTGCATAATATTTTCAATACAATATATGGGAAGGATGGTTGAAAACCCCGAAAGAAGGCACTGGAGGAGAGTATCTCAAGACAAACCTTGTTGGTAGAAGAGGTTAGTGATGCATTTAAGATTAGGGCTGGGGGCAGGGACTGGAGGGTCCCTGAGCACCAGCCACCGATGCACACACATCTTGTGGGTCTAAGGCCTCGGCCCTGAAAAGCAGGTTTAGGGAAGGGAGGATGCAGGGCTGGGTAGGGCAGGAGAGGGGAACCCGGTCCAGGGGACCCTGGAGGGTATTAGTGTCTGCCCAGCCTGCCCTCCCTTGCAGTAGCAAGGGAAGGGGGGGGGGGCCTGTGAAGGCCAGTAGGTTCAGGCCCCTGGGGGGATGGGGGCTGCCCCAGTGGGGCTGCCTGGGCCTGACCCTCACCCCCAGGAACAAGAAGCTGAGGAAGAGAGCTAGGCCAGGCCCAGAAGGAACTCAAGGACATTTCAAAACGGGCCTGGAATTTTCAGGCCATAACCTCACCCCCAAATCCTCAGGGCCATCCACCATATCTTGGGGAGCCGAGGGAGCCCCACCCAGCTCCCTCAGGAGGCAGTGACTACCTTGGAGATGGCCCAAAGAGGACAGAACGCACAGTCTAGGAAACCCCTACCACCTTTCAACAGCCTGCCACTCTCCCCTCATCCTTCAGGCGCCAGCCCAAAGCATATGGGCGTAAAAGGGGCAGGACAAGCAGAGGGAATTCCAGAGACCCACAGATCCCAGACAAATCAGAGGAGACAGGCTGGGGCCGGGGGAGCAGGGGTTGGGCAGAGGCAAAGGCCCCTCTCTAGCTTCCAGCAACCCTCACGTCTGCATCTTGGCCTCCACCCAAATGTTCCCAACAATGTCTCCCCAGAGGTCATCTGCCTCCTTCCCATGGGGCACCTCCCCTCCACAGTCGAGCACATTCTCTGCCTTTCTCATTCCATCCCAGGCCTGCTGCTCCTACCCCCCCCCACCACCACCCCCAAATGAGGCAGCCCTATCCTCCCCCAGCATCAGTCTGGCTCAGCCTGAAGACCCCACTCCCTGCCCAGAAGTGGTCCTCCTATTCCAGGACACCCCCTCCTCCTCCACTGAGCACCTCCCCTCACCCATGTCGGGGAAAGTGAGGTCAGTGTCCACTCAGAAACTGGCCTTCCAGGCCCAGGTGGGAGGAGGGGAGAGGGGCCCATGGGTGGGGGCCTCACATTTGTCTTCCCAGTTCCAGTGAGCCCCTGGTGAGATGGAAGAGAATTCATTGGCTTTGAATCACAAAACTTGATGCTTTTATCTCCCTCTTTCCGAGAAGGATGGCAAGACCCATGTGGGAAATCGAGGCCACAGAAGAAGGGCAAGAAACAAGGGGTCCTGGGGACAGGCAGCCCTGGAGCTCCCCAGGCCCCTTCAGCTGTGCCCCAGCCCCAACACAGCAGGAAATCCCCAAAAGCAGACCCTGTGTCCAAGATCATCCAACAGAAAACGGGGCAATAAAGTGTTGACTGAACCCAATAAAGTGACTTGGGTGAGCCCTTCCCTGCCCAACCTCTGGAGGTGCCACCCCAGCCCTGCCCCTCCACACCCAGTAAGGCACAGATTTGGCGCCTCCCCGCCCAGCGCCAAGCCATGCCAGTGCCCTGGAGGAAGCGTCCTGGCGCCATGTCCAACAAAAGCACAAGGGCAGACGGGCCTAGAACTCGGTCTGCACCCCTGCACTGTCCTCGGTAGTCGTGTGGATGGGGGAGCAGCCACTGGGGTTTGACACCTGCTCCCCAGTCTCCTGGTCACTGGGCTTGGGAGGCTCATGGTCCGCAGCCTCTCCAGGTGGGAGATGCCAGAGGAGTGAGCTGGGCGGCGAGGAGGCCTCAGAGTCTGCCACTGGCTGGGGACTCTCCTGGGCAGGGGCCCCATTGAGCAAGGGGCCAGCCGGTGGGGGACTCTCAGCTTGCAGATTCTGGGCCAGCATGCCACGGGGCTCAGTGACACTGTCCAGGGATGCAGGTGACAGTGGCTCAGGGCTGGTCTCGAAGGGCAGCCCCATCTCCTCATCCTGGACCACGGATACCACCTGCTTGGCACGTCGTCGCTTCTCCGAGAGGGTGGCCGCTTCGGGGGCATCGGGGCAGGGGCTGCCATTGCCCCCAGTGCCATCACCACCGTACTCCTCACCCCAGTCGATGGGCGTGCCCTCGGCCAGGAGGTGCAGGTTGGGGTCACTGTTATGCATGACCATGCTGTCCCGGTACAGGTTGTGCTTCCTCTGCACGGCGGCCTCCTTCACAGCTGTGGGGCAGAGGGGAAGGGTCAGGCAGCTTCACACTGGGGCCACAGCAGTCACCATGTGGGACACTGAGCCCAACTTGACCCCCGTCATCTCCCTGAGACCTCTGACAGCCTGAGTGGGTGTCTGTGACTGGGACGTGACTTGTCCAGGCCTCACTGCTGGGAGGTGTGACCCTAACCCAGAGCCCATTGTTATCGGTCACCCATCTGACACTCCCAGCAGTGCCATGGACCCAAGAAGAGACTAAGGCAAGAGACTCAACACTACGCTCCTGAGGCCACACAGCTAAAAGTGGGCTTAACACAGCCCCATGGGTGTAAGTCTCGTGCTCTTCTTTGCACCTCAGGGACCGCACCACACTCCCCGCAATCATCTCCTGACAGTAATAACCAGCACCAACAGCCATGAGAGTCACTGCCACCCCCAGCTCCACAACTGGTCCTCCCAGCCCTCCCGGTGGGCAAGGCAGGCACATACCCTGCATGATGTCCTTCATGACGGTCTGCAGCACCACCTCCTCATATGTGTTCTCCACCAGGATGAACCTGGCAAAGTCCTCAAAGATCAGCTCCTGGAACCGGGGCAGCTCCTGCTCGGGCGGGGTAGGGGACAGAGAGAGAGGCAGAGGTCAGGGCTATTGGCTCCACCCCAACCCAGCCAGTCTCTCTAGGACCAGAGGTGGCAGCGGGCCAAGAGGCTGGAGCAGTCTGGGTGGGTGGGTACGTGGGGCGCTCACCGACTTGCAGGTGGGGGCCAGCTTCCTGAGCAAGAACGGGATGGTGATCTGCAGCAGCGCCTCCCGGAAGAACCTCTTCCGCACAGAGCTGCTGTCGTAGTCGTATTTCTGTGAGGAGGAAGGGCGCAGGGTCAGTGGGATCTGAAGCCAGAGCAGTAGGCGCCAACAGCCCCCAGCAGAGGTGGGAAGCCAGTGGTCTGATCTGAACGTCAGGGTCCTCATCTCTACAAGGGGGCCAGAGTGTCACCTCCTGACAGGGTCAGTGATCCTGGTGCCAACTCATGGACTGAGCTCAGGTCCAGCAGGGGCGGGGGGCACTCACCTTCAGCACCCGCTCCAGGATCCGCTGGATGGACTTGCACAGCTCCTCCTTGGTGGGCCCCTTCCCCAGCTCCTGGTGCAGGAGGGTCTCGAAGGTGTACACGGCGTTGTCCATTTGCTGCAGGGGACACCACAGAGCAGGTGAGCCCCAGAGTGATCACAGCCCTTTCCATCTGCCTCTAATGATCCTCAGTCAGGGCCCCCAGGCCCGCCACCCCCGCAATCACCCACCCCCTCACTCACCCACCAACCCCCTCACCCACACACCTCACTCACCCACCCCCTCACTCCTCACTTATGTACTGAGTGTCTATAATGTGCCTAGCATTGGGGCCAGTCCCTGCTTCAAAGAAACAGGAAATACAGGACCCTGTGGGAGCCTGCAGGAGGAGGCATGGGGGAGCAAGGGGAGCCTCCTAGGTGAACAGAGGGACAGGCGTTCCAAGCAGATGGGGAGCACAGGCAGAAGACCTGAGAGGACAGCGCCAGAGCCGAATGTGGCATGTAATGTGGCCGGTAGTGGGGCCCTGGGGGAAGGGCCTCTCCCTGGAGGATGGGGTGTGCTAGGGCAGCAGTGCGGGCCCACCTCACGCATGTGGATCTGGGCTCGCTGCTTAAACACCGATGTACTGGACACGTCGAAACGCTGCTGCAGCCCATCGAGCCGCAGCAGCTCCATCTTCTCGTAGCAGCTCTGCATCTTGATGGGGTGGTAGGCCAGCTGGGACAGCTTCTCCATGTACTACAGAGGGGTGGGACATGTGCGACCTGAATGGCCAGGCAGACCCAGAGACCGACACCTGCCTGGACCCTGGGACAGGAAGGACAAGGACCTGGAGGCAGGGGATTCATGGTCCCGGGCACATTTCCAGGCAGAGAAGCCGGCCTCATGTGGAGAGAAGGGTTCTTGTCCTCTCTCAGGTGCTGGATGACCATGGACAAGTTGGTCACCCTCTCTGAGCCTTGGTTTCCTCAGCCTCAGAATCGAGGGATAGTTTTTGATGCTCTCTAAAGGCCTTTCCAGTTCTCAAATTCTATGAGTATTATTGTCTCTGGACTCCCCAGTTTGGGGTGTGGAGAAGAGACTAAAATTACAGACTCAAACTCGGACAACTACGTGGGAATCCAGGCAGCCGGCAACCCCAACATGGGGCCTGTGGTAAGGCATTCACCCAGGTTATCAGGTGACTGAGGGCAAATGAGAGAGACAGTTCGTCTCCATTGGTGGGGTACACGACCTGGTATATATCGACTTAATTCTACCTTGTTAATGATATCACCCACACCTGAAGTTTGTCTTTCTTCCTTTCTTCCTTCCTCCCTCCCTCACTTCCTTCCCCATCCCTTCTCTGTTAAATTCTTTTATACTTTAACACCCTGCTTGGTTTATAAAGGCTGAGGGCAGGGGTAACATTCCTACTTTGCTCTAACTGTGGGGCCAACAGGACCTCCCACTTGGCTTGTGGACTCTACCTCTCTGCATACAGGTAAACGCCAGGAAGGAGAGGGCCTGACGGGCAGACCAGCCCCAAAGCCAGAGGCTCACCTCGCCCAGCTTGTCAATGCCGCCCTCGTTGATGACGTTCAGGTTCATGTCGGTGACCTCCTTGAAGAAGACGTCCCGTACCTCAGTGAAGCCCTGGCTGGTGGGCACCATCAGGGCCTCCAGGATGGATGGGATGTAGGGCTGGACGTGGTTCCGGACACACACCTCTGCCTTGGGGAGGATGAAGGCTACGCCCAGAGGGAGCCCAGGTTGGCAGAGGCTCCAGTGGGGTGGCAGGCAACCCCCAAGAGCACCTCCAGGCCATCCCAGAACCCCGGTGCTAGAGGCCTGATGTTATTGTTATTTTTATATATTGTTAATTCAATTGTCTGGAATTTCTATAACCTTGCTCTGTAGATGGTATAGAGCAAGGCCTCAAACCTTTTCAAAACTGTTCTTGCAAGCACTGTAGGAATGCACCAGGGCCGCTCCAGACCCAAGCACGCTGGAGGCTTGCAATGTTGTATTCTTTTTTAAATAAAACCACTGGTAACAACATTAGCAAGCTAAATGATTCTGGAGAAATATTTGATAAAGATAATAGATCCATGCAGTAAAAATAATTGGATATTCTGAGATTGGACCCTGGTATTTCTGAAACGGTGATGGCAAGAAAGAGGAAATGACTAGTCCAAAGGTGTCTGCCGCATTCTGCTTAGCTAGAGGTGGAGAAAAACTCAACCTAAAACAGTAAACAAAAAACCAAAACACTTTAGTGGATTCAGTGAGCGTCTTGGTTTTGCAAAAACTGCGCCAGGTCCTGTTCTGGAATGGTAGTGGGGCATGGCTCTGAGTAACTGTGTGAAAGGCCATCTTCCCTGTAGGCAGAGACCATCTCCAGGACATTCTGGTCAAGACATTGTTACTCAGGGGTTGTTCTGATATCCTCCCCCTCTGCCTGGCTGTTGTTCCACAAAATAAATGCCAACTCTCGGTCTCCTATCCAGCTCACAATGACTCCGACTAGGAGAGACTAACCCACAGGAAACGGCAAAATGTGCTATGGGTAACAAACAGCTAATGGATCCCATCTGGTTGGGAACAGAAAGGTGCATAAAGCGACCCGGAAAACTCAGACTTGTTGAAGTAAATCATGACAAAATTAAACTGATGTCTGCTAAAAATCACATGTGGTAAAATCTGATGAGCTAAAGATGAGCAGAAGGCTTAAACTTCCTTGACAAAAATTTACATCTTCAAAAGCCAGTCTGTGCAAAAGGGAAAAATGCAGAACAGAATGTCAAATTTTCATGGAATCTAGACTTTCTGGAGCCATGGAGGCTGAATGAGCCCCCAAAAGTATTTAAACTTTAAACCAAAAATATTCCCTGAATTCTTCTTAAACAATAATTTAGCTTAACTAGTAAAGAATGTCTGTCTTGAGCATTATGCTCTTTTAAGAACTATCTATATAGGATCCAACTGACAACAGCAACTGGAAAGGTTAAATAGGAACCTTAGCGGGCAGCAAGTTTATGTTAATGGGGAGGAACAACTCAGAAAAGGAGAATGAGAATGGTTGTACAACCTGAAGAATGTAATCAACGACACTGAATTAAACATGTAGAAACTTGGGGGGAAAAAAAAATCCAGCCTGTGGAAAGTGAATTGTAGAAATAATGGTCACAAAACAACTCAAGGGGTTGGAGGAACAACGGCTCAGATTTGATTTTGATTTTTAAGAACAAGCAGTGAGCCAACTCACTGCTATAAAATTTACATAGAAAAGAATTCCACCTGGTACAGGTCTTCATAGGGTGCGTGGGAGGTGCAAACAGTTAAGGCGCTCTGCTGCTAACCACAAGGTTGGAGGTTTGAGTCCACTCGGAGATGCCTCGGAAAAAAGGCCTGGCAATCTGCTTCAAAACTCAGCCATTGAAAACTCTATGGAGCACAGTTCTACTCTGACACACATGGGATCACCATGAGTCAGAAGTGACTTGACAACAACTAGTTTTGATAGGTCTCCTTGAGATAGAAATGAGCTCAGCCCTGGCCCCTGGAAGGCCCGTGCAATAACCACAGGCATGGCAGGTGCCCTGCCTACCTCGGATCTTGTTGGCCAGGTGCTCCTTGGAGGTAATGATCTGGTCCATGTCGGTGCGGATGACCGCTTCCATGGCCGGTCGGGCCAGCTGCAGCTTGGACAGCACTACCTCAAAGTGTTCCTTGGCCTGCTCATACACCATGCGGTACACAGCATCTGAGATCTGTGGGCAGAGCCACAGTGTCAGTGCCAGGGCTGAGAGCACCAGTACATCTGCAGAACCCCTGTCCCTACCCCCAGCTCCCAGGCCCACCCACCTGGATCCACTGCCGCAGTCGCTCCTGGGGTTTTCCCTTCAGCCGTGGGGCGAGCTCAGCCTTCAGCTCAGGGGCCAGCTCCTCCATCACCAGATTGCTCAGGATCTAGGAGGCACAAGTCGGGGCAGGCATTGGAGCATGTCCAGCTGGCATGTTCTTCTCTGCATTCCAGAAGCCCAGCCCCTTGAGCCCCCAAGTCTTCCCCAACTCCTCTGTGCGTGGCCCTTTGTTCTCTTTCTCCTGAGCCCATTCCCACAGGTCCCAAACTGATCTGCCTGGATGTCCTGCAGGATCCTCAGGAGTCCCACCTCAGGACCGTTGCACATGCTGCCTCCCTGCCTGTAATACTGTACCTCTCCCCCCATCCCCTTTTCCTGCAAGTGGAATTGTGTGTGTTTATTGGCTGAATGTGTTTCTCCTGCAGACACAGAGCTCCCTGAGAGCCAGGGCCATGTCCATCTTGTTCACAAGCCCAGGATAGGTGCTCGGTAAATGACTAAACAAAATAACAAACATCTCCACCTGGATGACCCTCCTGGGTCCCAACATATCCAAATCTGACTTTGCCATCTCCTTCCAAACCTGCAGCTCCCCAGAGCCTGTCTCTGTACCCAGCCCCACCCTCTAGGCCCTGAGTTCAAGCAGGATGCCTTCTGTAGCCCCCCTCTCTGGCCTCACCTGCACCTCATTCCCACACAGCATCTCCCAGGTGCCATACAGCTCCTTGGACTGGCGGTACATGCGGATGGCGTCTGTGAATGCGGGGCCCTCCACCTTGGAGTCCTCGGGGATCCCTGTCCAGGAGAGGGAGGGAGAGAGGAATCAGCACAATGGCCCAGGGACCTCCAAGACCCACTGACTGACCAAACCACACACACGCACACATGCATGCAAACGTGCTCACACACACGTGCGTGCTGCCTGGAGAGGTGGCTGTGACTCCTGCCACCCTTGCAATAATGGTAGCAGTCAGAGCTGCAGTGATAATAACAGCAATAATAAAACCCCACCTCCCCAACAAGGCAATCCTCCTTGCGTCCTCCTTATCTCCTTGGAATCTCCCAACCACCCCACCTCGTGGGCACTATTATTAACCCTACTTTACAGATGAAGAAACACACAAGTTCTGAGGTTAGGCCACTGGCTGAGGGTCACAAAGGCAGTAAATGGCACAGCAGGACTAGAAGCCACTCCACCCTCCTAGGGAAGGCCACCTAGCACTCAAGGGATGCTCCAGAGGCACCCAGAGATCCTCGTTCGGATCCTGTTTTCTCCCCTTACTTTCTAGATCAACGATCTGCAAATTTTTCCTGTAAATGGCCAAATAGTAAGTTTTTTTGGCTCTGCACGCCAGACATCTCTGTTGCAAAAACTACTCAACTCTGCGGTTGTAGCAAGAAAGCAGCCACAGACAATCCGTAAACAAATGGGTGTGGCTGAGTCCCAATAAAACTTTATTTACACAAATAAGTGGTGGGCCAAATTTGGCCTGAGGGCCATAGTTTGCTAAGCCTTGTTCTAGATCCTGGGACGCAATGGGCCTCAGTTTCCTCTTCTGAACAATGATCCCTGGCCTGGCCTCACACACCAACCGTGAGGCTCCATGGCTAAAGACAGGGCTGCAAACTATAAAGTCCAAGGTCAGGGCCCCAGTGCAGGCTCCCAGCCCTGTACCACATCACACTTTTTATTAGTAACTAGAGTGGTGAATCGGTTCATCCTGCCTCCCCTGCCAGGCACGGGCAGGCACAGGCTCTGTCTTGTTCACCACTGAGTTCCCAGTCAGGGCCTGGCATGGATTTTTGTTATTGGTGGTGGTGGTGTTCGTGGCCCAGATGATTCTACACCCCCGTGCCTCCCCCTCATGCCTACAACCCCCTCTCCCCTGTGGTGTCGAGGTGGATCAACGAGCAAGGCGTGAACCTCCAGACTGGGGGCTGGGGAGGCAAGCTACAGGAAGTTGCAAAATCCACTTGGAGAAGAATGTGGTAAAACACCACCGAGCCAGGCAGTGGACGGTCACCATGGCTGCGTGCCTCCGACCACTGCGTCCCAGGGCCGAGGGAAGAGGAAACCTCGACTCCCACTGCGATGACTACAGGCTGAGTCACCCCTGCAGGGAAAAAGCCCCTCTCTGGCAATGGGAAGCCCCTCCTTCCCCATGCAGGCTGACCATAGCAACCGCTGCCTATCAGAGCTGTAAGGGAGCTTCCTACTTGGGAAACCAAGGGCCAGCCCCCATCCCTGCTGTGGCTGGCTCCCTGTGGGCCACAAGAGGGTCTAACTCCTCTATTTCAGGGACCTGAGGTTAGGCAGAAGGGACAGAAACAGGGCAGGGATGCTCAGCAAGGCGGCATGTGGGCAAATGCAGCCCAGGCTCTCAGGAGGGGCATGTCTCCTAGAGACCGGCTTTTGCCTGGGAAACCCAGCCTGTCCCACATCAGGGATTTTCATTCTGCACGCAACAAGCCAGGTGTGCAGGGCAGGGTCCTCTTTCCAGGTGGCCGGAAGGTGAGGCAGAGGGCAGCCCAGCAGCAGCTACAGCTGGGCAGCCGGAAGGAGGCTGCTGGTGTCCCAGCCCTGGCTCTGACTGGCTAGACATGCAGCCTTGGGCCTATTCCTAAGTTCCTGTGCCCCTTGGGACCCTCTGTATTCTGCATGCTGAGCTGTCCAGTTTTACAAGGGTAAGAGCAACCCTCCTGAGCTCTTCCTGTGAGCCCAGCCCAGGCTGAAGCACTTCAGACCCACCCGCTCATTTAACCTCAAAACAACCCTGTGAGGGAGTGGCTATTCTTAGCCTCACTTTTCCTGATAAGGAAACGTGAGGCTCAGAGAGGCAAAGTTACTGGTTCAAGGACACACAGCTAGGGAATGGCAGCATCAGGGCCAGAACCAGGACCAGTGACTACAGCCAGACCCGGAGACTTTCTGCCCACAGTGTCCTAAAGCTCAGGCTGCTCAAGGAAAGCCACATTCCTCAGTCCTGACCAGCAGCAGAGGTGGGTCAGACTGGAAGAGGCCTTGACCTCACACCGCAGGTCCACAGTGAGAACTCCGCGCATTGCATCGGTGGCGGTGAGTGCCCCAGCTGCCTCTTGCCACCCCCAGCTGCTCTAGGAATGCAGGATATGACGGGCCTTGGGTCAAGCTGGCATCCACCCAGCTTGGCTTCCCTCCCCCACTCACCCCCTACTTCCTGGCAGCCCCCAGAGTGAGCAATTCCAGGCTTCACAAATTCCAGCCCCAGCCTCGGAGGCCAGAGTAAGCAGAGCTTTCCCACAGTCTTCAGGGTGGAGGAAGGGCCCACATCTAAAACCAGCCTTGTCAGCCCACCCTGGGGTGAGGGCTCCACCCTCAGCCAGAACACCTGCAGTCTCAGGATGCCCCTTCCTCCCCTGCCCCTGCACCCCAGGCCTGGCATCCCCTTCCTACCCATCGTACCCCACACCCAAGAGGCTTACCACAGCCTCCCGGTTGAGCACAGGCTATATACCAGGCTTTACCCAAACCACTCAGTTACTCTTCCCAATAACCCTATGAGGTTGAGATTATCAACCTCCCCGTTCTACACATGGGGACTGAAGGGTGGCTCTTCCCCACCTAGTCTGTCCCCAGTATCCCCTACCTTCCTTCTCCACCTGGCCTGGGTCATCCAACCAGGTTAGCCATTGCCACCAGCCTTGGACACCTGGAGAAGGTGAAGCTCAGCCAGGGAGGGAGGGAGGACAGAGGACGGGTGCCCTAGGCCAAGTTGCCAGGGCCCTGAGTGCCTCCGCCTCTGGGCACTACCCAGAGCCGCTGCGGACCTGGGAACAGGAGGCCCTTTGTGGGTGGGCAGGGCCCAGCCCAGGTGAAGGCAGGGCAGAGGTGGCTCTGGGGAGTTATGCAGACGGTCAGGTGAGCCGACTCACTGCTGCAGCCAGCCTGGCATCCAGGTGTTGGTGCCGACAGCATCTACCGCCTGTGGACTGATCAGACAGAGCTGGTGCCCGAGGCAAGACAGAACAGAGGACAGGGCAGGGGGTAGGGACAGCTGTCTCCCTCTCAGAGACCCTGAGGCCAAGTCACTAGGAAGGAAGTTCAGGATCGAGGACAGGGTTGTTCCTTCCCCAAGGGGAGAAAGACCTCCAATGCCCCACCTTCATCTTGGGGGACAACTGTAAACCTTTTTAATAAAACTCCTTAGAGCCCTCCCTGACCTGACCCCAGTCCCCCTTCAGTCCCATTTCAGATCACCCCCTCCCCACTTCAGGGTCTCCTGCAGTTCCTCCTCTATACTGTTTCTGCCTCAGGGACTCCCACCATGCTTCCTACTACCCATGTCTGGAACACTCTTCCCCTCTGCTCTCTGACTCTACATCCCTCAGGTCTCAGCAGAGCCCTCACCTTCTCAAGGGAGCCTGCCATGATCAACTCCCCCACAAAACACACACGCAAGGTTGGCCCCCCATACATGCACACACCCTCAAGGCTCCCTGGGGGGCTCCTGTCCAGCATGCAGCACAGCTGTGACACATCACCGCCAGCATCTTCATCTGTGTAACATATGTCTCCCCACCAGACTGCCGGCTGCATGAGGGCAGAGACCATGTCTTGCTGCCTTGTTGCATCCCCAGAGCCCAGCCCCAGGCCTGGCTTAGACACTAAAAATGTTTGTTGAATGAATGAATGAACTGGAGAGCCCTCATAACTTTACAGATGAGAACGAGGCCCTGAGGAAAAAAAGTAAAGCTCCTTGTAGGTTGGTAGTAAAGAAATAATGGCCAGTCTTTACTGAGTATTGAGTGGATCCTCGCTGTTAATCTCATAAACCTCCTAAAACACAGAAGGGATTATTATCCTCGTTTTACAGAGGTTTCAAGAAGTCAGTCAGTCTCCTAAGGTCATGATAAGGAGTCCTGGTGGCACAGTGGTTAAGATTTCAGCCTTGGAAACCCTATGGGGCAGTTCTACTCTATTATATAGGGTCACTATGAGTTGGAATTGACTCGATGGCAGGGATTTGCTAGGGTCATGTTGCTAGAAAGTTGCAGAATCAAGATTCAAACATAAGGACTATTCTGTGAACAATATCCCCAAGATTTTTCTGAGCAACACAGAACTACGTTTTCACAGAGGAAGAAGGTTAACGGTGGTATCATAATGGTTTCTTAGAAGAAAACTTAGAACAGTTCATAGAGCAGGGTTGCTATGCCACATTTGGCCACTAGGTATCATTACACACGTTACCCAGGTAAATAGCCCTCCCTGCATCCAGTGCCTGAATGTTGCTCACCATTGTTGCAGTGCCTGATACAATCCTGCAGGACAGCCTGCCACTTGCCCTGCTCGGCCTCCGTCATCATGCAGAAGTAGTAGTGACGTGCAGAAGGATGCCAGAGGATGAGAGGGAACTGTGTGGGGCACTTGAGGATGGGGGCAGTGCCCGATTTTGACGTGGTCCCTGTGAAAACAGCACCCACTGAGCAGCTGCCCATTGGGGTTTCCCTCAGCCAAAGGAGAGCAAGCAGTTGATCCCTCAGCCTCTGCTCTGAGGGGTAGGCTCAGGCTCACAGTTTGGTCTGTTCCAGGGTGACCAGCAGGTCACTCTTGCTGTGTCCTCCACAGCCTGGCTAAAGGAACCTCAGAATCCCACAGCCTCCATTTAGACCCTTTTCTTAGAGCCAGTAATACAGTAGCATCCACCTCCCTCTTAGGTAAGGTTCTAAATTCTACATGTAAGGCACACAGGGTCAGAGACCTCAGAGCTTCAAAGACCAAGCATTACCTTCTTGGGTTTCCCTTCAAAGCTCAACCATGGAGGCCAAGGTGTGGTTTAAATGTCCAAGTGGGAAGGGAGGAATGGGGAGCGGGGGTACAAAATAAATAAAAAGGGATTTTTTTTTTTCCTGTATTTTGTTGGCATGGATATTCAGGTTCCAGCAAGATAACTGGTCTTGTGTTGTGATCCCACCACTGTTCTATTAATAATACGAAAATAACTGTTCTTTGTGCCCAGCTCTGCATAGGCCCCTGGTGGATGCAGTGTTCACATCCCTTCATGGGATCTACACAACACCCCACGAGGTCAATGCTGAGTGTCTGTCTGCATTTGTGTAGATGCTGAAGAACTTGAGGGCCAGAGGGAGGAAGCAATATGCCCAAGAAGACATGGCACAAACACAGCCAGAGTTGGGACTGGAATCCAGGAATGTTGGAGTCCAGCCAAGCCCTCCACCACCATGGGGGCTTTACTCTCAAGTCCCAGTCTCAGGGCATAACCTGCCCCCAGCCAGCATCTCCCCTGCCCCTTAGTTGCTCTGGGATCATCTGAGGCAGATGTTCTTCTAGTTTAGGCTGCTGGGGAGTCTCAGACAGGGCGGGTGGAAACAGAATGTCTGAAATAACAACTCCTCACAAGTGCAGTGTTAACTTGGTGGTTTATAGAGCTGGATCACCTGGACTGACTTCTCCCAGGAGTCCCTCAAGAACTCTGGGAGGTGGGAAAGGAAGAGAGCAAGATCCCAGTTCCACAGCTGCAGAATACACAGCTTGGGAACCTGCAGGACTCAGGTGGGGTTCCACCCTGGTCCAGCCCCTAGTCACTGAGTGGCCTTGGGCAGACTCCTGCCTCTCACAGCTACAAGGCCTCCCCTTTGAGGTTCTGCTTGGTACCTGGTAACAACTCTAGGCCCATCTGGTCTTTCTGCAAACACAGAACTTGGAGCTCCAGGCTCAGGGCCTCCCCCTCCCCTGGCCAACACCCAGGGCCTGTGCAGGGCATCTCAGTCTGGAATGAGTGGTCCTTTACCTGGTAAGCAGTTGCCAACAAGCTCCAGGTACTGGTCGATGGAGGTGAGGATTTTGTAGCCTGCACTGTTGATGACAGCTCGGGGTGGGACCTGTCGCTCATAGGCCTAATGAGGGGATAAAAGAGATGGTTCCTAGGGGCTAAGGATGTAATCAAGCCCAAATCCCACTCCCAACTATGGTTTAGGGCCCCACTCAGTGTTGCCTGCATGGGGTGCGGTGAGGGGGGAGAGGTGGGGAGGATGAGGAGGGAGAGGAAGAGAGGGAAAAGAGGGAGGAGGAAAATTGACTACCATCATAACTGGAGATAGCATGGTATAGTGATCTAGACCCAGGCTCTGGACTCAAATCCTGGCTCCACTGAGTGCTATCAGGGTGATGCTAAAGTTAAAGTTCCTGAACGTCCTATGCCTCAGTTTCCTCATTTATAATACCAGGGTAATAGCAGTTCCTACAGGGCTGTGTCAGGATTGAGTGAGGTAATCCACAGAAAACATTTGGCATAGTGCCTGGAACACAGCAAGGACTCAATAAGCGTTGCTGAGGTTATTATTGTTATCATCATTACTGCTACTATTGTCTGTATTACTAGCAGCTACCACTAGCTGAGTGTTTATTACATATCAGACACTGTGCTAAGGGCATTGCATACTTCATTTCACAGAATTCTCTCAATCCAAGAGGTGGGAACTACTATTAGCCACAAGTTCACACAGCTGGTAAGCAGCAGAGTTAGGACATGAACCAGGTCTGTCTGCCTCCAGAGCCCAAACTCTTTGACCATTATCCTGAATTGCCCACCAACTTCTTAGGTTCTGAGTATCACATAAGTCTTTGCCCTTGGAGGAGAACAGGAATTAGATCTGGACCCTGCTTTTTTATACCAATGGTGAAAAAGCAGTTCCTCATATAGCAGGGCTGCAATGCTGCATCCTGCCACTAGCTGTCACTATTCAACACATCTCTTGAGAGTGGCTCAGAATCTTTAGGGCAATGATTCTTAAAGTGAGGTCTCCAGATCAGCAACATCAACATCACCCTGGAACTTCTGAGATATGCAAACTCTTGGTCCGACCCCAGACCTGAATCAGAAACTCAGGAGGCAGAGCCAATAGTCTGTTTCTTAACAAGGTGCTATCATTTGAGAACCACAGCCCTGGGGCATGAAGTTGCTCTTGACTTTAGTGTTGTTCTAACACTGGTTTGCCTTGAAACAGAGGAGACTCTGCTCTGGCTGCTCTGGAGAAACATTAGATAAGAGAAGAAATTCTGTTAGTGGCTCAACCAGGTGGGGTTCCCCCAAGGGCCCAAAGCAAAGATAAGAAACAATCCGCCCTTCTCAGACTCTTATCTAACAACAGCAGGGCAGGGGCTTATAAGGGAGGGATCAGAAAGGAAAAAGATAGGACCACAGCCCAGGGAGCAAGGCAAGAGGGCAGACATAACAGGGGTAAGCTGGGACAGGGAATGGCCAGACACATGTTTTCAACAGCTTACTCTGGCTACTGTAAGAGCAAGGATGGGAGGGGCCACAGGAAGCCCATGGAGGAAGAAGGCTGAGGTAGGAGGAGGGCAGGGCCCAGGGTGGTGGCAGAGGAGGGATCTGGAGGGACTTGAGATGACTGAGGAGGATGGATAGAACCTAGAGTTGGTTATGAGGGGAGAGACAGAGTCAAAGGTGACCTCAGGGAGCTGGGTGCCTGGACAGATGGAATGCAATTAGAAGAGGAAACCCAGGAGAGCAAGCAGGCTGGGAAAGTGCTGAGGCTTCGCTTTGGCCTTGATGACACCTCAAAGTTAGGGGCGAGAGGCATGCAGTGATTCAGGGGTGGGGGCATGCAGTGGTTTAGCAGTGGGGGCATGCAGTGATTTAGGGGTTGGGATGTACAGGGGGGTTCAGGGGTAGGGGGAGTGCAGTGATTTAGGGGTGGGGGTGTGCAAAGTCGTTTCGGGGTGGGGTGTGCAAAGTGGTTTAGGGGCAGGGGTGTGCGGTGATTTAGGGATGGGATGTGCAGTGATTTAGGGGTGGGGGCGTGCAGTGATTTAGGGGTGGGTGTGCAGTGATTTAGGGGTGGGCCTGTACAGTGGCTTAGGGGTGGGGGCATGCAGTGAATTAGGAGCAGAGTGTGCAATGATTTAGGGGTGGGGCGTGCAGTGGTTTGGGGTGGGGACATGCAGTGATCTAGGGGTGGGGCTGTACAGTGGTTTAGGTGTGTGGGCATGCAGTGAATTAGGAGTGGAGTGTGCAGTGGTTTAGGGGTGGGATGTGCAATGACTTAGGGGTGCGGCATGCAGTGGTTTAGGGGTTGGGGCATGCAGTGAATTACGAATGGAGTGTGCAGTGGTTTAGGGTGGGGGCATGTGCAGTGGTTTAGGGGCTCAGTCCTTGCTGCCCAGCCACTGGGGCTCACCACTTTGTTCTCGTAGAGCACCAGGCCATAGTTGTGGGGCACAAGGCTGAAGCGGTTCCTCCACTTCTTATTGTCCTCCTGGTACTGGAAGAGGTTCCCAGAAAAGATGATGCGCTCCTCCAGTGGCACCTGGGGAGAAAAGAGGGCAGAGAATGAGACCCAGGATCCCCCGTTGTCTGGGGGGAGGGGACAGGGTCCCTAAGAAAGCGACTGCCCAGCCAGCAGCACCTGCTCCCTCACCCCTGCCAGGCCCCTGCTTGGGGGCACCCTTCACCTGGATCTCACTTCGTCTCACTAAGGCCTCTGTGGCACGGCTGCATTGCACCCATTTGGCAGATGAAGAAAGTGGGGCAGAGTAGTGAAGGGCTTTCCCTGGGTCCAGGTGGGGCAGTAGTGATGCCAGGACCTGAATCCAGGCCAGGCACAGCAATGCAGGACCCAGGCAGGACTAGGGACATGCACTCTGCCCTGGCCACAGGCAGGCAAGGCTCCATGGAAAGTCAGGGTGGGTCTGTGAGCTTTCTCCGCTTCCCCCTCCACTGCATCGTGGGTGCAGGCAGTCATTCCAGCGGGAGCAGACACACAGAGCCAGGAGTGCAGAGGCCCAGCGCCTGTACTCCGTGACCCATGGGCACATCTCTCCCTGGCTCTGGGCCTCAGTTCCCTCTGGGGCTCCGAAAGCTTGAACAAGATAGCCCTGATCCGGGTGATGGCACAGGGGGCCTCAGTCTGAGGTGTCTGACATTTGACCAGTGTCCTGGTGACGAGAGTGGGCTCCAGAAACACCCAGACCTTCCTGCAAAGCCCTCGCTCTGCCTCTGAATCCCAGTGTGACTTCAGCCTGTCACATCACCTCTGTGAGCCTCATTTTCCCGTCTCTAAAATGGGGACAGTGACAGAACTGACTTGGTCGAGTTACTGTGAGGATTCCGTGAGGTGGCATGTGTAAACATCCCAGGCACTCAGCCCCATACGTGGGAGCCGCCATAACCACTGCTGTGGTCACTCAGAGTCTGTGTCACAGTCTCCCAGCTCTGTGGATCACTTATGGGGGCAGGGGAGGGGGGCTTCGAGCTGGCACTAGCAGCATCCATCCCATGAAGCACTTCCAGAGAGCACAATCACGGGGAAGTGTCTGGAAAGGAGATACAGATGCCACAATGGGCACAGGCTTGCTCCTGGGTGGGAGGGATTTCGGGGAGTCTAGTGCTCCTTGCTGCTTCTCAGCAGGTTCTAATTGTTCTACAATAAACATGGTGCTTTTTCCAGAAAGAAATATTTTAGCATACATAATAATGGGAGAACTTATTTTAATTGTGCCTAAGCCTGGAGCCCTGGTGGTGCAGTGGTTAAAAGCTAACTAAGGCTGCTAACCAAAACACTGGCAGTTTGAAATCACCAGTCGCTCCTTGGAAACCCTACGGGGCAGTTCTGCTCTGTCCTATAGGGTCACTATGAGTCGGAATCAACTCGATGGCAATGGATTTGGAAACCTGCCTGGCTTCTTCACCCTGCTTCTGGGTCTCCCTAGTAGATAGCGTCAGGTGTGAGGGGCCCCTCTGCAAGACCCCCTCAAGCCACACTCCAGACACGTCTTGACACTCAGTGCCCTTCACATGCCCCTACCCCCACGCCGTGCTCCCTCCCGCTACTCCAGGGGAAACGACAAAACATTCTTGGAAAACGAGAGCCATTGTACTCAAACAATAGGACCCCAGCACTGCTTCCTACCCAGGGGTAAAAATAGAGCTGGCTTTACCCAAGCTCCCCCCACCTACACACACACACACACACACACACACACACACAGAGCTGGCTTTACTCAAGCTCCCCCCACCTACACACACACACACACACACACACACACACAGAGCTGGCTTTACCCAAGCTCCCCCCACCTACACACACACACACAGAGCTGGCTTTACCCAAGCTCCCCCCATCTACAACATACACACAGACACACACACACAGAGAGAGAGAGAGAGCTGGCTTTACCCAAGCTCCCCCCACCTACCACACACACACACTCACACACACACACACACAGCTGGCTTTACCCAAGTCACCAAGCTGCTGTGCAGGAGTCTATATTTAGATCCAAGGCCTACGCAAAACCCAGCCCTCAAATCCCCCCTTTTCTAGAAAGAACAGAAGTCTTCTGGCACCCTAGTAAGAGCCCCCTTCCCCAGGCTTCTCCAGGCTTAGGGGCAGGAACCCTTAACCATGCCTGCCCCCGGGGAGGCTGTGCAGACCTGAGTTCACTGCCCTGGCAGAGTCAAGCTCAGCAACCCCCCTGAGTCTACCCCCAGATCCTTGGGCAGCTCCTAATGGGTGTTTGGTTTTATTTTTAAAACTTTCAAATGGCAGAGTCGTGTTTCGATTGGAAGGCCTGCAGGAAATGAAACGGAAGCCGGCAGCTCAGGCAAAATATTTGAGAATCTGCAGAGCTCTCTCAGAGGCCGCAGTGGGAATCTTTGGTGGGTGGTGCAATGGTCCGAGCAAAGGTCCTGGGACCAGACAACCAGGGTGACAGTCCCGGCTCCCCACACACACCATGGGAGCCTAGACAAGCGATTCCACCTGTCTGAGCCTCAGTTTCCACGTCTGTGAATTGGACACTGTCATAGTACCTCGCACAGAGGGGAGTCGTGAGAGCTAAATGAATGGTGCTCAAAACAACCGCTGTTGCAGCTGCTGGCATTCTTATCACTTCTAGATGCATGCCCTGGGTTAGATGCCTTTCCATGGGTGAACTTCTTTTAAAAATTGTTTGGTGATGCCATTTTTTTTCACTAATGGAATGGATGCTGAATCACTGATGGTTGGTAGTTTTTTATTATTTGAAAAAATGAGGTGCCAACTGCAAGTGAGACGTATCAGTTTCATGGTCCATGAAGCATATCACACATGTGGGACATATCAGTCCCATGGCACATCACCCTTCCTGGTTACACTTGAGCCATAAAATATCTTACTCAACTTTCCACAAATACACGTGAAATACTATACAAACACTACACTTGCTGCACATAATCGGTATCAGTCTGACCGAGAGTGGGCCATATTGGTGCCATGTTCCAGGAAGCACACACGTGGGACATCAGTGGTCCCACAGCCTAGGAAGTGCATCACAAACTGTTTTCATCCCCAAAATAACTCATTTACTTGAATATTTCTGAATGTCGGTAACTCTACCTTCCCGATAACACAAAGGAAATAGTAGACATACTTGCAAGCCTTATCTCTCTGTACAGAAGCCAAAAGACACAAAAGTTTCACACGATTACTCCTCCGGGAAGTATCTCCTCATACGAATGGCTCTCAACACTCAAATGTGGCACAAATCAACTTCCTTGTTTTTTAAGCAGTTGCACCAGTGTCCGTCAGGACACCAGAACTTACTAAAATGGCTCAAATGCTTGCCAATAAACCTCCAGGGGCGGAAAATGTAACACCAGCATATATATCCCATGGTCCATGAAAGGGGTAACATCATGATGGTCAGTTTCCCGAGTGGAAGAATGGGACCAACTACCCCTACTTCTCAGGGATTATGGGTGATTCTATTTTACTAATCTTGCTTATGCATTACTTTCTCCTTCTCTACAATGAATATGTACCCCTAGCGAGCATTAGAGGTGTGGCTAACGCAGGTCAGCCCCTCCCCACTTCTGTCTTGGGTTATTGGGACCTGGGCTGCTTGTGACATTTCTGTTCCTGTAGGGGAGTGGTTCTGGCCCTGCCCACTGGAAGCAGCTCACCTGGGCTGGGTCCAAGGCCTCGTTTCCTACCACATAGGTATGTACCTGCCAGATACCTGGGCCAGGCCACTCCCCTGGGCACCTGGGGCCCCCTCAGCCGTCACTGGGCTGGGTAGTTATCATGACACCAGGGGAACAGACAGACTTTTCTGGGTCCAGACTCAAAGGTGTGTGTGATGCTCTCTCTCAGAGGCCAGGGCACACAGCCCTGACCTTCCCTCCTCCCTAGGCCAGCTGAGGATCCTAGCAGAAAGGGCCCGAGGCTAGGAACCTGGTTCTGGTCCTGCCTCCAGCATCCTGAGAAGCCACCCAAACACTCAGCTCCGGGCCTTTGCACATCCTGTTCCCTCACTCAGGTATTCTCTTCTCCCAACAAATGCTTCCTCAACTGCCAGGTCCCCAGCCTAGATGGCTCTTCTTCTAGGAAGCCCTCCTGGACCACCAGGATGAGGTCAGGTCCTCCCGTCTGCATCCACCCTGTCAACTCCTCCCAGCTCATAATTAATTGTGAGAGTCTGAGGCCAGCAAGGGCAGAGTGGCCCCAGCACCCGACCTAACACATTCAATGCATGTGTCCTTGGCCATGGGTCTGCCCGTCTCTCTCTTCAGGGTAATTCTTCAGTCTCGTCCGCAAAGATTTCCCTCCAGAAAGACCCTGGGGCTCGTTCCAGCCTTATGAGCAGCTCTCCTGTCTGAGCTAATGACTGCTGATCCTCCAGCTGGGAAAATGCCGGCGTGTAACAAATCCTCAAAGCCAGGTCAAGTGCTGGCTGGCTCTGAAAGAAGCTGTTTTTATTCCCACCCCTTTGGTCTCAGGGTAAACGGCACATTTTCAGTCACTTGGTATTTGGAAAGGGTGGGAGGAGTGAAATGAAGTCAACCCTCCCAATCTAAAGCCTTCACAGCCATTCTTTCTGCTGTCTCCCCTGCCCACCCCCACCCTCACACACACATACAATGCCCCTGCCCAAACCATTCCCCTTCCTGAAAGACTTTCCCCATAATCCTGTCTGGCTTTTAGAGTTCATGAAATCCCCACCCCCTCCACAAAGCTGTTCTGACAACTCTGGCCCATGATGACTGTTTTCTTCTCTGAATGCCATTTTACAGACAGCAAAACTGAGGCTCAGAGAGATGAAATCACTTGTCTGAGGTTACCCAGCAACTCAGGACTCAAGCTTCCATGCAGATAACACTACCTGCTCCCCTCTTACAATGTGTCATTTATTCTCTCACCAAATACTCCCAGCCCTGTGAAGGAGGTACCCATTTGCCAGATGAGGAGACTGAGGCTTGGAGGCTGAACCAAGCCACCAGCTAATAAGAGGATTTGAACCCAGGTTCACCTGAGTTTCCCATCAGACCACGGGGTCCCTGAGGGCAGGTACTGTGTCCAGCAGAGGGAGGCACTTAGGAGCCCACAGTGCGGGTACAGCCTCCATCCCTCCTCAATGGCCTCCAGCACCTTGAAGCCTGAGCACAGGGCGACCTGGGCAACTGGGAGGACATGAACAGGACTGGGTGGGGGAAGTGTGGCAGCCCACCAATCATGGATATTCAGCCACTAATGACCCCAAGAACCAGCACCAGGGCCACCAAAATGATGTGGTTTGGATCCCACTTTTAGAGGGACCGGTTTGGCCTGTCAGAGAGAAGAAGTGGGTGCTCTGCACAGGGGCCACTCTAGGGCCAGGGCACCTGCAGAGGAGGTGAGGCTGGTACCCTTCCTCCTCATCACCTTTCTCTCTGCCACCAGCCTGGCTACCCAGAGGGCAGAGGGTGAAGGTCACTGAGAAGGAATGACCCCAGCCCCAGGACATGTGGTACCCTTAATCAGGACTTCCATGGGGCTGATGAGTGGCAGGACCGTGCACCACCCCAGGGAGCAAGGGCTGGCCTTTCACCCCACATCCGCAGACCCAGGACCACAGGTTCCAGCTGGGGGATCAGAGCCCACCTGTGCTGCTAAAACATCCTTACCTCCTCTGCACCATTCCTGCCCCCCAGTCCCATGCTGGGGCCTATGCTGACCCGCAGGCTATAGCCAGGCAGTGTCCTATCCTTCCCTGGACAAACATTTACTGGGCAAATATACTATTACTGCAATAACAGGACAATGATGACAGCAACAGCCAAAACTCACTGAGCACCTTCCCTGCTCTCAGATATTTAATCTTCACAACCACCCTCTCAAGAAGGTGTCCTCATCCCCATTTTATAGAGGAGTATACTGAAGCTCTCTCAGGTGAGGTAATTTGCTCACAGGCACACAGCCTATAAGAGGAGGATCTGGGCTTGAACCCACAGCTGTCAGACTCCAGAGCCCTAGCTCTGATGACAAAGAGGTTCAACTGGGGGAGAGTCACCCGCAGTGATGAAGGGGCTGGGCGGGGTCCTTAGAGACCACTACAGCACAACACGAGCCTGGCTCGGCACCTCTCACCTTGCGCCAGAGGAGCTGGGCCTGTGGCATGCCTGTGGCCTCGATCTCATGGCGCATGCTGTTGAAGAGAGCGACGCCATACTGGTCCTCGTAGAAATGGAGGAACTCTGTCAGGATCTTCTCGGTTTTGTCTGAAAAGGAAGAACAGGCACATGAGGTCTTCATGGTTACTGAGGTGCATCCACCCTCCCCTCAGGGAGGGGGCACCACACCAACAAAGCCTGAAATTCCTGCATGTAAAACGGTTTGCACGAGCTGCTCGCTTGCATCTGCGTCGCATTTCCAGCCAGAGTCATGCATTTCCTGCACACACATTATCCCACGCTACTTAACCAACAGCCTTGGAAAAAGGTGAACCACCCAACAGGGAAATTGCCAAAGAGAAAACATGAAAAGCCAACAGACAAATGAAAAGATGCTCAGCCTCATTAATAATCAAATACCTGAAACCTAGACTGAGATTCCACGCTCCGCCTTCAGAATGGCCAAGATTAAAAAGGCTGACGATACCAAGGGCTGGTGAGGATGTGGAAACCAGGTCCTCTTACCCAGAGCTGCAATACTGTAAGTTGGGACAGCCTTTTCGGAGGGTGATGGGCAGCGGCATGCACAATTTTAGGGGTGCACACTGAACCCGCTGATGCTCAGCTCACCTCTAAGAATCTACCCCATGGAACAACTCGAAGGAGAATACGGAGGTGTGTAGGCACTGAGGCAATCACTGGAAACAACCTAAATGTGCATCTGTAGGAGATGGTTCAGTAAGTAACGGTTCACCCATAGCTTGTCGCCATCGAGTCGATTCTGACTTACAGCGAAGCTATAAGACAGAACAGAATTGCCTCATAGGATTTCCAAGGTTGTAATCTTTACGGAAGCAGACTGCCACATCTTACTCCTGTGGAGTGGCTGGTGGGTTTGAACTGCTGACCTTTCCGTTAGCAGCCAAATGCTCAGTCACTGCGCCACCAGGGCTCCTTCCCTCAGGACAGTAAAAAGATTGAGAGGAATCTACGTGTACCAACAAAGGGAAGGTGTCCACCCTGTGTTAAGTAAACAAAAGCAAGTTACAGAATCACATGGAGAATATCACTTCATTTGAAAACTTATTCCTGTTTGTGTATATAAATTACTTACTCTTGGACACTTAGAGAAAAAGGTCCAGAAGGCAGCACGCCAGACTCCTACAAGTGGGACTCCTGGCTGTGGGGCTGCAGACTGCAGAGTGGATTTCATTTTTGGCTTTAATTACTTTTATAGTGTTTGAGTTATTTTATAAGCATGATTCCTTCTATAATTAAAAATAAACATTCTAAAATTAACTCATCTACCAAGCTGTCAACTTTTTCCGCTTTCACTGCCCTTTTGCTTCGCTCTTCTGCTGAAGCGGTTTCTGAACAGGGAGGTGAGCACTGTGGCTTCCAGAGCGAGCCCACCACATACCAGGTGCTCGTACAGCATCCCTACTTACAGATGATGAAACTGAGGCCCAGAGAGGGACAGGATCCACGATGAGGGGGCCTTCTCAGTTCTGGTCCTGAGAAGCTGCAGCCTGAGTCTTCACCTGGGGTCTGTACTGGCTTACCACACAGCTCCCTTCTCGGGCCTCGGTTTCCCCCCGTCTGCACAGCAAGAGGGCTGGGCTCAATGATGGACAGGCCCTGCCATCTCTGACAGTCTTGGATTCCGGATTTTGAGGACCTGGTCCTTCCTCAAATGGGAAAGTGTTGGCATGACCTCCCACCTCAAAGTGGATGGTCTCCTGGTACCAAGGGCACTCAGCTAGGATGGCATCTCATTTAACTCTCTCAATAGCTCTGTGAGGTAAAGGCTGATGTTATCCCCACTTTAAAAAAAAAAAAAGTTGACATCGAGTTGATTCCAACCCGTGCACGGAGTTGAACCATGCTTCACAGGGTTTTCAAGGTTGGAACAGCCAACCTTTCAGTCAGTAGCTGAGCACTGTTCTGAAATATGTGTTGTAGATCCTAAGCTCTATGCCCATGGTTATGATCCCATTTGGGAATGGGTTGTCTTTGTTATGTTAATGAGGGAGGATTAATGTAGGGTGTATCTTGAGTCAATCCCCTTTGAGACATAAAAGAGATTGAACAAGTGAGCAGAGCAGAGATGGGGGAAGGCACATGCCAAGCCACATGAAGACGGCCCAGGAGCAGAAGCTCAAAGAGACAAGGACCTTCCTCAGACCCAACAGAGAAAGGAGGCCTTCCCCTAGAGCTGGCACCCTGGATTCAGACTTCTAGCTTCCTAAACTATGAGAAAATAAATTTGTTTGTTAAAGCCACCCATTTATGGTATTTCTGTTATAGCAGCACTGGATAACTGAGACAAGCACTTAACCATGTGCACCGCCCGGGACTCCTCTTTACAGAGGAGGAAATGAGACCCAGAGAGGTGAAGTCTCTGGCACAAGGTCACACAGCTAGTGGGCGGCAGAGCTGGGATGAAGTCCTGGGCCCAGCCAGGAGGCAGCACCTGGGGAGGAAGGCTGAGAGCCCTGCCACAGCCCACAGACACAGCAAGGGCATCCCCAAGGTCTAGGCTGAACCTGAACCTTCTGATGTTTGCCCCTGCCCCACTCCCAGCCTCGGTGAGGGGATGGGGCATTTACTCTGTAGGGCATCTCTGCCCCTAGATCCCTCTAAGGCCAGATTCTGATTTGGGGAAGGAAGGGGAGAACAAATGAGGTATTTGCTTTGAATGTCTATTTTTCAAAAACCAGAGACCATGGGAATTGTTTTGAAAAAGTGACAAGGCAGGGTGGGGGTAGGGTAATGACTTGGGCCAAAAAGAGGAAACAGAATAGCAGAGGACAATAATATTGACCATCATCGTAATCATCATTAGAATAGCTACCATTTATTGAGTGTTAATCCCCAACCAGGAGTCGCTGGGTGGTGCAAACAGTTAACTCCTCAACTGCTAACCAAAAGGTTGGAGGTTTCGGCCCACCCAGAGGCTCTTTGGAAGAAAGACCTGGTGACCTACTTCATAAGCCATTGAAAACCCTATGAAGCACAGTTCTCCTCTGACACACATGGGTGCCATGAGTCAGAGCTGATTCTAAGGCCAGTCCTCAGGCAAGTTTTACAAGCATGACTCCAAAGGATCTTCATGAAAACCCCAGGGAGTCAGTGTTCAGTGTTCTTGTTTTCCTGTTTTAGGGATGAGGAAGCTCAGAGCCACACTGCTTTGGCCAGGATTTGGTCCCTCCTCTGCCCTGGCACCCAGTGGGCGCTCACCAGCATGGCCTGCAGGATGGGCAAGACTCTGCCTAAAGCCTAAAATGCAGGCTTGGGCCCACTGATCTCGAGGGCCCTTCAGCCCTGACTCTGGGAGACAAGACCCTGCCCTGGTGCACACACCCTTAGACCCAGCCTTATTCCTCACTAGCCAGGACAAGCCACCCTCTCCTCAGGAAGCAGACCCAGGAGGAAGATACCATCCTGTGTTGGCACTAGAACCCAGGTCTGCATGACCTCAGCGCAGTCACCTGTCAGATCAACCTGCAGGGTCAGCTCAGCCGGGACCAGGCAGGGAGTAGCAGGGTGGGGGACTAGAAGGGCAAGGCCAAGCCAGGAGGAGCCCAGGCCCGAGTCAGGTGGGGCTACAGGTTGGAGCGGAAGCAGGTTGGAGAAGGAAACCCTAAGCAAGTGCAGTGATGGCGCCCTGTCAGTGTGGAAGCCAGAGGGGGAGATGAGGCTGAGGTTCAAATCCCAGAGCCAGTCAGTGCTGCTGGTGGATGAAATTCATTCCGTATATACCATGTTGGGATGCAGAAAAGTTATCCAAGTGGGACTGTGGGGCCAGCATCCAGGAGAGGTGGGAGTGGGGGAGGAGAGGTCACCAGGGCAGAGAGCAGACAGAGAGGGTATGGGCAGAAATTTGTGGGGGGGGGGGCTCCTTAGTTGATGAAGTAGTAAACAAGGAGAGCCCCAAAATGGGAGAGGTGAGCCCCAGCCCATTCACCCTGTACCCCCCCTCAAACCACAGCAGCCATGCCTCTGATTTCACCCAACTGTAATCACAGGCCTGCCTTGCTATCCGAACTCAAGAACTCTAGAGAACTGGATTGATTTTCAGATAAGCCCTTTGCTCTCTGAAATTCCAGAACCAAACAGTTCAGAGAGTGTGGGATCCCTCTCACTAACCAACCTTGCTCTCCCAAATGGATGAGGATAGGGAGGGATGCTAGTATTTTCGGAAGGACTGCAAACGAATGCCACAAGGGCAGCCAGCTCCCCTTTGCTCAGGCACTGGGCGGCACAAGCTGAGCAAGAAGAGTGCATGGTGGGAACTAGCCAATGGACAAACAGCTCCTGAGCACCTGCTCTGCACTGGGCCCTCTAAGGACGGAGGAAGGCTGCTGGGGGGTCCCAGGACCCTGAAATGACAGGCAAGGGGTGGGGCAAAGGCATTCTGTAAGTGGTTAAGGACTGAAAGGATGGAGTCCAGCCAGCATAAGGGAGCTGGGTATGTTTGGCATAAGTTTGGCAGCAGAGGGAGAGCTGGAAGGGAAGACTGTGATGGAACAGGCCACGGGATGGCTTCTTGGCAGGGGTAGCCTGGAGCAAAGTTTTGAGAGATGTCCTAAGACAGCTTGGGAGGAACTACCACATGCTTGGTACAAAGGAAGTGCCACAGGAATGCAGAGGATGAGGAGTTGGGGCGCTGTGGGGGGCCTAGGGGTGAGTCCCAGAGGAACCTAAGAGACTGGAAGGACCTGGGGAGGCAGGATGAGGGCCAGCCTGGACAAAGGGCTCGACAGGGAGAAGCTCTCCACAAGGTCACCTTGGCCTGTCTAGCCGGACACTGCTAGAAGACTCAGACGCGCCCTGCAGCACTGACAGGCACCCACAGCAGGGCAGGGCCTCACTGCTCCACCTGCTGCTGAGCTCTGGGGCCACGGCCCAGGAAGCCCCCTCCCCATAAGCACTGCCTAGCACCCCGCTTATTTCCTTCTTGCCACCCCTGCAGTGGCTATCTCCCTGGTACTGCCAGAAGGATTCCACGACACAAATTCCCCTGGCAGAGTCCCTGCCTGGGTGTGTATGGATGGTCCCGAGAGCCTCGGGCACCCACTCTCCTTGGTACCTGCCCACACCAGCTCTTCCTGTTTCCTCTCACAGCTCTGGAGACGCTACACCCCATGGATTTGGGGCAGATGTCAGCAGGGAACAGGGCCTTTGAGACCAAGGCTCACTGCTCCAGAGCAGACTCAGAGCCAGAGAGGGTGAGAAGCCCGTCTGAGGCCACACAGCTGGACCAAGGCAGTTGGGACTCAAGCTCCAGCCTACTGACCCCTCCTAGGGGTCAGAGGTCACCACTGCCCCCAAAGGGCAGACAGGAAACAGGCTTGAGGCCCCATCTCCAGAGGCAGGGCCAGTCTTGGGGGTCCTGGGCCCGGTAACTGGGTAGGAACTATTACTTGAAGCGACACGGCCACTTCTATGAGCTACAGAGATGCTGCAAAGGAGCGGTCTGAGGGTGCTGCCAGCCTCAGCCACCTTCTGCATTATCTCACCCATCCTCCCTCCCCACAGCCCCAGGTGCTGTTGGAGGGACGTGGCAAGAGGTGGTATGGGGGAAGACTGACAGGGCTTTCCCCACAGCCCCAGGCTCCCAGCCTCCTGTGACGACTGCCATTTAGTAGGGAGGCAGCACAGGGCAGGGACCGCAGCCCCAGCTCTGCCAGACACTAGCCCTGCAAGTTGCCTTGCCTCCCAGAGCCTCGAGTTCCTCATCTATAAAATGAGTATAACAGAACCCACTCACAGGCTCTGCGGGACGTGGACAGCACATGAAGCGCTCAGCTCAGAGCCTCCATAATTGTTACTATTAATCATAATGGCGCTCAGTTCATAACAGTGACGGTAAAAGACTTTTAAATGTTTATTAGCAGGTATAACTTTTATGGTTTAAAAATCCAATACAGTAAAGTTTTTTTTTGTTTGTTTGTTTTTTAAAGAAACAGGACCAAAACCCAAACCAAACCTGCTGCTGTCAAGTAGATTGCAACTCATAGAGACCCTACAGGACACAGTGGAACTGCCCCATAGGGTTTCCAAGGAGCAGCTGGTGGATTCGAACTGCCAACCATTTGGTTAGCAGCTGTAGCTCTTAACCACTGCGCCACCTGGGCTCCAGAAACAGGAAAAGAATCACAAAATAATAAAATTATAATGACAGGTGGGTCTTCAATAAAGATTGGACAAAGAGAACACCCTCTGGAGGAAGGAACCGCCCAGGCCAAGGTAAGGTCGAGGGAAGCAGGGACGTGTGTGTCCAGGAGACACCCAGGGACTCAGGGCTCCCACCTAGCCTTGGCTGGGTTCCCTTGCCCCTCTCTGTGCTCCCGTATAAGCAACACTCCCCTGGAATTAGGACACAAGTTCACTCCAATCAGACACAGGACCCTCCCTGTTCTCTGCCCCAACACACCCAGATTCTTCAAATGGCCTCAGAGGTAAGTTCAGGTAAATAAACACAAATCCTCACTTTATAGGTATATAAATCAAGGCTGAGAAAAATTAAATGGCTCATGAAAGTTCATTTCACTCCATCCACAAAAACATACTGAGCACCAACACCAGGATATCACGGAAAGGGCCGGCCTGTGAGGGTCCTGGTTCCTGTGAGCCCAAAAGGGCAGCCATGAGTTCTGGGAGCAGAGCTGAGTGTCTACTGTGTGCCCAGTCACCATTCTGCTCTGCAATCACAGGAGCCCTGCCCATCCCTGGGCCTCCGTCTCCACCTCAAGTCTGTACTATGAGGGTACTGGACTCCATCCGGCTCTAAAGAGGCCACTTACCAGGATGGGGGCCCAGCGCGAAACACACACACACGCACACACCAGAAAATAAAACCTGAGGAGTCAAGGATTTCAGCGAGCCGGCTGGATCTCAGGAAGGCTCTGCTCTCCAAATGGCTGGAGCTCACTCTCTGAGACCCAGAGGGGACCCTCACCAGCTAGTCCCCCTAACTGTGCCTCCAGAGCTCCCAGGATTTACCGAATGTGCCAAGAACTTTAATAGCTCATTTAATCCTAACAAGTATTGTTATCCCCACCTTATAGATAAGAAAACTGAGGCTCAGGGAGACCTAGTGACTTACTCAAGAGCACATAGCCTGGAAGGAGAAAGAGGTAGGTTTTGAACTTTGTCTCATGCCAAAGCCTGGGCAAAGTCCCACCCTGTATCACCTCTTCATTCCAATGACCCCTCATGCTCCACCACACAATTTACAAAGCCCTGCCTTTGCATTCTTGTGTTAGGCCCTTACCCAGTCCCAAGGGACAGGCAAAGTAGGTGTTACTATCCCCATTTTACAGATCAGGAAAGTGAAGCTCAGAGAGGCAAAGTGACTTTCCTAAGGTTACAGCCCCCTGCTTATTCCCATCTGGTCAGAGCTGGCAGATAATCTTCACATTTACTGAATCCTTACTTGTCTATTTTCTCTGGGCCTCAATTTCCCCACCTGTAAAATGGGTGGATGGATCCCTGTCAGCTCAGCTGATCTAAAATCTCAGCAGTGATCTAATCAGTGCTGCTCTGGCCCCAGGAACTGACCAGGATGATGGCCTCAGCATCTGAGTGCTGGTGAGTCAGCTCTGACTGGAACCAACCACATTCCCCTCCGGCCGGACAGAAGGAATGGGGTGGGGGGTGTTAGTGTTGCCTAACCCCCACCTGCTAACAGGGCACCATCTCCACACATGCACAAATGGGCTCTGGGTTCAAGTCCCAGGTCTGCTACCTACCAGCTGTATGGCCTTGGACAAGGCACTTGCCCTCTCTGAGCCTTGATTTCCTCCTCTGCAAACTAGTACGACAATATCTACCTGATCAGGTTATGAGAAGATCAATGAGTTAACGAGTGTAAAAGCACTTGGCCCTGGCTCAGAGGAGGTACATCATCAGTGGGGCTCCTACAAAGTACCTCTTGTCCAAGGTCCCTCTAACCCAGGGAGAAACCCTTGAAACAGAGACTGAGTAACCCCCATGCTGGTACACCAACAACAGCCAAGGCGACCGGAAGAACATTAATCTCTGATTTTCCAGACTGACAACGTTAAGGATCATGCTACTTCCTGTGCTTGCCCAGAGTTCAGATAAATGGGCTGAGCAAAAGCTGGTGAGGCCCCAGGGTGGGGGATGGAGTGCTAGGCCCACTGTGTAGATAGGGAAACTGAGGCTTAGAGAGGGAACGGGCTTGCTGAGCTGAGAATGGGAGGGAGTGTAGGGGTCCTCAGAGAATGGACCTGGAAAGGTAGGCCCTGGAGAGACCTGAATGCCAAGCTGAGGAGTTTCTTCTTGCCTCCTCATGGCCCCCATCCCACATGAGGGGCCTGTGCTAAGCATTTTACCTGGACCAACCTCCCACACCGAATCCTCAAACCAACCTAGGGACAAGTGGTGCTGGTATTACCAGGATGCTTCAGATGGGGAGACTGAAATCCAGAGAACTGAGACCCCCTGCCCAAGTCCCCCAGCTGGGGAGCAGCAGTAGCAGGACCTGAGCCCAGATCTGTGGGATTCTAGAGCCTGAGCCTTAAACCCTGCTCCACGCTGACTGTAGGGCACCAAGAGGAAGAGGATGATCTCCAGCCCCAATCACATTCAGTCTCATGTCAACCATGGGGGCTTCATGCCAGGCACAGCCCTGGTTTGGCCTGAGCTGAGGGCACCATGCCAGACTGTGTCCTTGGCTCATCTGGTCCCTCCAGTAGGCTCCAGGGACACACCTCATCCACGAGGCCCGGCCCGATTTCAGGGCTAAGAGGTTTGCCGACTGAAACCAGGCAGGCAGCACCCTGCAGGGCTGGGCAGGCCCAGAACCTGCCTGCCTGGTTCCCTGAGCACTGGTGAGTGGGGACGGGGGGTGGGGGCAGCAGAAGCACCCACCCCGTCCACCCAGAGCCGAGGGAGTGGGGAAGGGAATCAGTTTCCCTGTGTTGTGGAGTTGTCCAAAGAGCTACCATCTCCATTATCCACCGGGGGTGGCAGGGAGAGCTCTAGATCCAGAGGGGTGGTGACACTCTCCTGGGGTCACACAGCACATCTCCAACAGAGCTAGGTTAGCTCTGGGCCTATGGCCTTTCTACTTGACCCCGCTATGATCATTATTAGCACTTAATACCAGCGGCTGTTGCTCAGTATCTCCCCTGTGCCCAGCACAGTGCTGCATGTCTACACACACTATTACATGCATTGTCCCCACCCTACAGAGGACACTGAGGCTCAGAGAGGTTCACTGACTTCTCCAGGAACATACAGCTTGTAAATGACGCAAACCTAGAGCAGTCTGAGTCTAAAATACACCAAGAAACCAAAGTCTGGACAAATGTGTCTCAGAGCTAACCAAAAGGTCAGCAGTTCAAATACACCAAGCTCCCCTTGGAAACTCTATGGGGGAGCTCTACTCTGTCCTGTAGGGTTGCTATGAGTCAGAATCGACTCGACGGCAACAGGTTTTTTTTTTCCCCCACCTCCCGGACTGCCAGCCTCAGGGGTTGGGGCTCCCGAGCACTGGTCCTAAGGGGCCCCGTCAGAAAGGCTGACATGGCTCTGCTCACCACCTGTAATTGGCGGGAAGCCAGGAGGAGGAGTAATGACCAGCTCCACCACCCAGCAGCCAGCCCAAACGAGCAGCCGGCAGAGTCAAAGCCCCCTACACAGCCAGTCCTTGTCTAGACGGGGACCAGCACCCAGAGACAGCCAGGGATTGATCTAGGGTCACCCCCGTGAGTCAACACTTGAAGCAAGTGTACTCCTAGCACCTGCACAGCAACGGCAGGTTCCTAGGGCCCCACTTATGGGCCTGAGAGGAACAAGGCCTATTGGATTCCCACCCCTGCAACACCCTGTTCCCTAGCATGAGGCTGTCAGGTCGAGATGGGCTTCCTAGCTGACCAGCAAGCTCGGTACAACCTTACCCAGCCTGCACCACTGGTTACTACTCCCCAAGGAGGCTATCCCCATATTATGCCTGCCAGAGCCTCCAAACTTCTACCCTCTCCACTCCTGGCGACCTCTGATCCTTCCCATACACAGGAGCCAGAAGGATCTTTCTGAAACAAAACTCTCATCCTGTGCCTCTCTTGCTCAAACACCTTCCATAACTCCTTAGGCTAGGCTCCTTAGTACGCCCCCAGGGCCCTGAGTGGTCTGGACCCTGCTGCTTTTCCTTCTGGTCTGGAACACTTCTCCCCCTTCTTTGCTGAGCTCATTCTTCAGCTCTCCAGGGAGCCCCCGGCTGGGTGACTGCCCCATGTACTCCCATAGTCCTCACCCTTGTTATCTCACTGTGGATAAGGGCCTCTTCCTTGTCTGACTCCCCCAGGCAGTACCCACCACCTGGGACAAGGCCTGGCACACAAGAGGAAGGGGAAGGAAGCCCAGCAAGAGGGGCCAGAGGCCACGGCCTTATGCCGGCCACCGCCCCTATTGAGCAATAATGCTCCACACACACACCCTAGAGATTCCTTACCACAGAACGGGAGGTTTATGCCCAGCCCAGGGGCCTTGGCTGGGTTCCGGGGATGAGGGAATGTGCACAAAGCTGTCCTTCTTCCTTGAAAAGGTGGTTGCCACCCACGAGGCTTCCCTCCCTGCCAGCCTCAGGTGCCCTGGAGGGACCCTCTGCTGGGTCACGCCTTCCCTGGGGCCAGTTATTAAAAAGGAAAGCCCTCTCCCCATAAATTGGGCAGCGTGCAGCAGGCCAAGGCCAATAATGACAGCCCCCTGGGATGTATGCCAAATCACATTCCACTCAAAATGGCCCAGGGAGGGAGGCTCTGCCATGCCCCCAGTGGACAGATGAGGAAACAGAGTCACAGAGCAGCAGTTAAGGAACCTACCTGTCACATAGCTAATAAGGCCTGATGCTGGCGACACCCAACACTTACCATGTGGGGCTTACCACTTGGGCCAGGCACTCTGCCGAGGGATTTACCATGTTTGAATGGCACCCTGACAACAGCCCCAGGAGGGGGTACAGGTGTCTCCCCCATGGAGGAAGCAGAGGCTATGAAGCCAAATGGCTTGTGAAGTGGAGGAGGTGAATCAAAGCTGGAGCTGGAACTCAGGCTGGCTAAGCCCCAGAGCCCAAGGGCTGCAGAAACAACCCAGAAAACAGTCACACGTAGACTTGCTGGGCTCCAGTGGCCCCAGGAGACCATGGACTCCACTGTTACCATATCTTCAGCGCCTACGCTGAGGCCTGGCACACAGGGGCCCGCAAGCACTGAAAGGAAGCCAAGATCCACCAGGATCTCAGTCCCACCTCCCTTCCCATTCCCCTGCCCCTGCGATTTCCTGGTATATCAAGTATTTCCCCCTCCAGCTTTCACCTAGGCTGGGCCCTCTGGCTGGAATGGCCTTTCCCTTCATTTCCACAATTCAAAATCTCAGCCAGACTTCAAGGCCCCACTCAAATGCCACCTCCTCCAACACAGTGTTTGCAGTTACCCATTTGCATATAATTATAATAACTGCAGCATGAGATAATGCCTGTCTCAGCCCAGTACCAGGCACAGAGGCAGCCCCCAGTGCATGTTAACAATTACCTTCAACATCATTTCATTTAACCCTCACAACATTTGGAGGCACAGACTGTTAAACCCATTTTATAGATGAGGAATCTGAGGCTCAGAGAGGTTAAGTGACTTGCCCAACATCACACAGGTAGGAGTAAAACCGAGACGTGAACCCAAGTCTGTCTTTGTTCACTGCTCTATCCATAGAGTCTAGAACTGCGTCTGGAATAGAGAAGGAGCTCAGAAGGATTTGCTGACTCTGCCTGGACATTCCCCACCAGACTAGAAGCTCCTTGGGGTCAGAATCCGCATCTGAATCAGCCTCACTTGTAGAAGGTGCTTGGTAAGTGCTAAGCAGAATGGGGAAGGGGAGGAGGTGGGGCAGCAAATAGCTGGCACCTGCCTTGGGAGGAGGGAGGATTTCTCACAGAGGCGGTGTGTTCAGGGCAAAGCTCAGGCTAGAAGCAAACCCCACACCCCCATACACCCGAGCTTAGAATGGCCTTGGGTATGACTGCCCCTCTCCGAGCCTACTACCTCATCTGTAAAATGAAGATAATGATAGCCCCCCTAGATCACATGGTGGCTGGGGGTCCTGAGAAGTGCAGTCAGTCCCCCCACCCGAGATGCTGACTTTTCTTGTTAACAGCAGCCGCCCAAGGGTCGGGCGAGCTATATAAGCGTAAACTGCTGTTATCTTAACCTTGGGCACTCGTAGAATCCTTGTCCGGGATTACGCCCTCATTAACGGGCTAGTCACAAACCCTAATAAGAGGCCACTGCACTTTGGAAGGGCCCTCTGGGATCAAATCTAAGCTCTTCATTGGGTAGATGGGAAAACTGAGGCTGGGGGAAGGGGGAGAAAAGGGCCCTCATGAGACTAACGTGTAGAGAAAGAAGTCAGTGGGGCTTTAGTGCCCACGGGAGGAAAACTAGCATCTGGTCTTGAGGTTCCCAGCCTGGAAGCTCTCCAATGCCCAAACTCGCTGCCTGGCCATCTCCTCCTCTTCCCCCCAGGCTCCACATCAGCTTCTTGGGACTCCCCTAGACAGGACCAGGTACCCCTGTTCCCCTAGCTCCCGGATTCTCCTTGGAACTCTTAAATGGCTTTTTCGACCCTGGCTCCCCACCAACTGAAACCTTGTTCACCGCAGTCTCCAGCACCTGGTCCAGGTGGGTCCTCGATGAACAAATATTGACGGAGTGACTACTGGATGGCAGATCAGCCTGTTTCAGATACCAAAATGGTCGCCAGGAGCGCCTGGGCCTGGCAAGGCGGGCAGAGGCTAGCTGGGTCTCCCTTCACGGAGGCAGATTTGGGGCAAGGTGGCAGAGTCAGGAGGAGTCAGCCAGGATTTCTCACAAAGCTGGCTTTAAAACTGTTCTCATTTAGCAAATGTTTAACCAAGGCTCAGCCGACAACAGGTCTGGTGGGGAAGGGTGTGCTTTGAGGCAGGAGGAAGGTGGCCAAGGTGGAGGCCCAGAGAAATGCCAAAGAAAGGCGGACTGAAGACCCACCCGCCCGGGGCTGCCCTTTCCTTTACACTTCGAGGAGGCCGCTCAGTGGGAGGAAGTCGATTCCCATCTTGACACAAACAGAGGGAAACAAAAGCCCTCTCATCCTCTCCCACCCAGCCCGCCCTGCCTGCCTGGCAGTAGCCCCACACCCACAGCCTACAGTTGGCAGCTTGTTCTGGGAGCCCAGGATCCAGGCATCCCTGCTCTCTGGGAACACACAGAGCCAAGCTGGGGAGGGTGAGGAGGGGGTGCCCAGGCCCCCCACTGCTGTGGGCAGTAGTGGGACAGGCCTGCCATACCAACCCTGGACCAGCCCCAAGATCTCAGCGCAGTGCCATAGAGGGTGGCCACTTGTACTGCAGGGAGCACCCAGCTACATGTCTCAGGGTCTGGTTCCCAAGGCCAGTGTCCCGCACCATCTCCTGCTATGGCCAAGGCCATACCCGAGGCCAAGGGAGCCATGAGGAGCAGGGAGGGTCAACAACAGCCAGCCTGGAGATCGCTAGAGCTGCAAGCTGCCCAAGCATATGCATCCTGCTTCACTGTTCCACTTCCCCCTGCCGCCCCCAGAGAGAACCCTGGCTTTGGCTCTAGATGGACATGGGAACAAACCCCAGCTCTGTAGTCTAGTGGTTTCACCTTGCTGAACCTCAGTTTTCTTCTCTGTACATTGGGACTAATTATAGCTTCGACCTCACAGAGTCGTCATCAGGATTGGATGTGCTTATTTGGCCCAGAGGGAGTGGCTGATCTATGACAGCCAGTAATTTTATAAATACTAACCTCCATCCCCCTCACACCTAGTCACGCATTCCTGTTAACTTTTCCTCAGCAGCATCCCTCACCCGTATTCCTTTCTTTTCATCTTCACCATCTCCATGGGAACCTGAGTCCTAGTAAGCTGGGGCCTGGTCACCTGTCAAAACTCTCCCCAGGCCATGGTTCCCAGGTGCTCCTCAACACAGCTCTGCTCTCAGCCAAAAGTCCAGAGGGCCGGGGCTGGACTAGGGATACAGGGCACTGTGCTGTGGGATGCCCACATTGGCAGGTACTCACCACAGGTGTGGACCTGTTATGGGCCTGTTTTAGAACTCACCACCGACCATCCCCTCAGTGCCCAGCCCAGAGTTGGACGTTGAGATTCCCAGGCAGAACTTGCTGACCAAGCCCTTCCTTCAGGAGGTTTCATGACCAGCCTGGTAGCCAGTATCACCATCCAGCCCTCCCCATCAGTGGGCAACTCCTTCCAAGAGGCAGGGACTGAGGACAGGACGCAGCCCAGAATCCATGTCCTCAGTCAGCCAGCTCAATGAAGACCAAAATGGCAGCTGGTGGCAGAACCATGTTCAGGTGAAGTTCCCGGAGACTTCATCTGACTGCTGTTATCCAGCAACCAGGCCTTCAAGGGTGAGCAAGACAGACCAAGTCCCTGCCCTCAGGGGGATACCATCTCTGATGAGGGAGAGGAATTGTCAATGAAAAGCTACAATGGGGTGAGTAAGTGTCCCAACTGGGAGAAGCACAGGAGGTCACAGAACCCAGAGGAGGGGCAGCTACCCCAGCCTGCAGAGTTTGGAAGACTTCCACAAGGAGGCAGCACCTGAGAGACGAAGAGGTGCTAGCTAGACGAAGAAGGAGGGCTAAGGAGGGAAAGTATGCCAAGCAGAAGACACAGGAAATGCAAGATTCAGAAGTGAGAGAAAGCATTAATCCATTCCACAGAGATTTATGTGAGGAGGGCATGTTGAGAAGGGCACTTTCAAGGAACAGTCTAGTATCAAGGTTCTGGAATCAGATCTCAATTCAAATACTAACTCCACCACTTGCTGGCAATCAGACTTGGAGCATGTGGCTTAACCTCTTTGAAGAACCTCAGTTTCCTCGGCTCTAAAAGAGAATAACAGCAGTACCTACCTAGTTGGGTTCAGTGAAATGAATAAATCCTGAGTAAATGGGGGCTTGTATAGCCAAAAATAGTAATTGAAAAATTGAAAGGAGTTCCATTTGCCAGAGTGTTGGTGACCAGGAAATGAGAGGTCAGGGCAGACAGTGGGGTCTTTCACAAGCACTCAGGGGTCCCACAGTGTGTCCAGTGGTGCTGAAAATGGTTTTCTGTGGTGTGATTCATGCCACAAAACAGGGATCAGCAAGGGGGACCAGTATAGCAGCTACTTAGTCAGTCAGGGGATGGGAAGGTGACATGTTTGGCATCCAATCTTCTGGCCCCTCATCACTCAGAGGTTGTTAATCAGAAAGGGGAAGTAGAGAGAGAAACATCAATTAAGACTTCTGAGCACAAACACCCAAGCCACACACCACCAGACCTCAGCAGGCCACAACCCCTCTGTTCCACAGCACTGTAGTCATGGGTGCTCCTGCCTCTCCACCTCCCTTAGATGCTGCACTGCTGGCTCTTCAACACCAGAGATGGCACCTTCTGGGGAAATCAAGGGCCAAGTCCTTGTTTGGCTCCATCAACATCTCATGTGCGGCCCTCAGCAAGTTCCTTGTCTCTCCAGAGCCCTCATTTCCCACAGGTAGTTACCTGGGGTGGATAAGGCTAAAGGGAAAGACTAGATGGGAAAGTGCTGTGGAGGCACCATGCACTGAATTGTGCACAGGCAGGGACCATATGTGTCTTGCTTGCTCAACATTTAGTATTTGTACTTCTCATTTCTTTTTCTTGTCTTATCGCATTGACTAAGACGTCCAGATAGATGCTACTGAGAATACCTCTAGGGTTTCACCTTTAAGTTTGAGGCTTGCTTAGTACTTGATGAATGAAGTTGTAAAGGGCTGAGGAGCAAGTAGGGGCAACTAAAGGAAAGGAGGGAGGACTTAGTTCTTCTCTCCAAACCAAGCACCCAACCACCATCACCACCAGTTGCCGTCGAGTCAATTCCGACTCATGGTTACCCCATGTGTGTCAGAGTAGAACTGTGCTCCATAGGGTTTTCAATGGCTGATTTTTCAGAAGTAGATTGCTAGGCCTCTTTTCCAAGGTACTACTGGGTGGACTCAACCTCCAACCTTTCGGTTAACAGCCAAGCACGTTAAACGTTTACACCAGCCAGGTGCTCCTTCAAATATTTATTAGACAGTGAATAATCCTCCAAGGTGCTTGGCACTTTGCACCATCCAGGGACTCCCCCAAACCAAGGAGCCGGATAACTCTCTGGGAAAAGAGGTGCTGTGGAAACCCAACCATAGCCATGCCCACAACAAAATGGAGCCTGTTCTCAAGAGACCCACAGAAGATGGAAAGGACTCCAGGGAGGGCTTTCTGTCTCGGATACCCAGTGGGGGATGGGTGGCTCCAGGAGATGGAGGAGCTCCCCGTCACCGCAGGTGTGCAAGTAGAAGCTGGATGGTTGATTGGCATGGAGGCTGGGGAGGGGATCCTGTCCCAGGAGAGAGGTGAGCAGTAAAAACACGAGCTTTGGGACCAGACAGATCTGGCTCTGCCACAGACTGTGGGGAAGGACACTTGAGTGTCCTGAGCCTCAATTTCTTCAACCATAAAATAGGAATAATAATAGTACCCATCTCAAAGAGTTGTTGGAGGACTAAATAAGATGTGTGAGAAGCACTTGACATACTGCATGACCTCTAGTAAGAGCACAATAAATGCCAGATGCTGTTCTTATTAGTGTCAGTCACTGTGGCCCAAGCCTAACAGAAAAGAGTTAAATGCAAATACATAAACCCTATACATTTCATTAGCTGAGTACCCTCTCATACGTGTCCCTTTTGCTAAGTCAGGCTTCTTCCCAAGTTCCCTCGGGACCCATAGCCAGACTCCTCCTTGTCCACTTATCACTCATGTGCGTGCGCACACACACACTCACGCACGCACACATGCACGCACTCATGTACACACATGCACACACTCCTGCCCGTAGCTTCCTGCTCCTTCGATCCAGACAGAAAGTGGGGCAGGAGTAGGGAGAGGGCTCCTGCCTTCTCCAGGCCAGGAAGGGAGAGGTGGAAGGAGAGAAGGGAGCAAAGAGAGAGAAAGACTGAGCCAACATGAAAACTCCCTCTTGTGCTTGCTGCTGGGCCAGGAGGAAACCCAATCCCAGGCTGGAATGCCGGGACCGTTGGCATGGGAGGCTTGATGCAGGTGGTGAATGGAAAATTTATTCAAATAACAGGACTCCCTTGGCTTGCCCTTCTGAGCTTGGCCAGTGGCGGATGCAGGCCCTGCCCCACCCTTGCGTCACCAGCTGCAGGTGTCCATGGGTTCCAGAGGTGGCCAGAAGGGCAGGTGCGAGAACAAGTCCCCGGGGGCCCTGCCAGCCTCATGTGCCCTGTCCCAGGCACCTGCATGATTCCCATTTGTACTTCATGGAAAACTGCCAACAGGCCCCTGAGTTCTGGGTCTGCTTCCCCAGGGAGTCCCTTGAAGGTGAGTGGGGAAGGGCCTACTATCTCCCCATCACTGGGCAGCGAGCACAAAGCCTGCAGGAGGGGCTCCAGAAACTGCTTTGATCTGACAGGGGCAGCAATGCAGGGTTAAGAGCACTGGGCCCTGAGCCCAGGCCGCTAGGTGACCTTGGGCAAGTCTCTCACGCTTCCTCTCTGTCCCCTCATCTGTCCAGTGAAGGGGCTGGATTCCATTTCTCTGGACCCTCAAGGCTCTGATGCTTTCCAACTGTGACAGAAGAGAACATTCCTTCCCCAACACTGGCCCACACTGGTGGACTCAGGCGAGGCCATGGTTCAGCTTTGACCAAATAGATCCCGAGATCCACCTGGCAGCCTGGGGCACTGAAAGGCACTGTCTCTGACTGTCACACCCCTCTATTCAGGTCAGAATCCCCTGTTAGTCATCAGCACAACTTTGCTTTAATAATTAACTGTTTACTGTCCATTTCCCCAACGAGGGCAGGGACCCTGTCAGCCTCATTCATAACGTATCTCCAGTGCACAGCACCTAGCATGCAAATATTTGTCAACTAACTAGGGGAGATTATGCCACAGCTCCTCACTTCAGTGTCCCACGCGTCTTAAGACACAGGAGGAAGGTGGGGTTTTCCTAGAAGGGTTAACTGAGACCTGGGACTGAGCATTCCCAGGCCACAGGGGCAGGGTTAGCTAGGGGCTCTCCAATCCCAGGTCTGCCCAACAAGCAGGACCCCTCCTACACAGGACTAGGTCTGGAGCAGGCCAGGCCAGCCCAAGGTCACACATCAGCAGTAGAAAAAGTCACCACCCCATCACACAAACTGAGGCTGTCACCTAAGCTCAGATCCTCAGTTTCCTCTTCCGGCAGATTCTGTCAAATGATACAGCACCTGCAAAGAGCCTGGGAAATCGGAGCCGAACAGCCCCTGCACTTGAGACTCCTGCTCACTCTGGGCTGGTGCAGGGAAAGGGCACCATGTCAAGAGGCAGGAGGGGGTACTGGGTGCAGCTCTGCCGGCCACTTACCTGGGGCAGGCACATCACTCTGCTTCTGTATCCCTCGTTAGACGAAACGAAGCAGGTGATCCCTGCTCCACAAAGGAACAAATGTACTGGCACTTTGAAAGACAACTACCAAGGTTCTCGTTGCTGCCATGGCCAGCAAGAACCTCGCAAAGCCCCCAAGTTCTGGTTCCCCAAATACCTGCACTCTTTCAGCTTTGGGCCTCTGCAGAGCTGCTTCCCTGCCTGTCATCTCTTCTCCTCCTTCATCCTTTAGGTCTCACCTCGGACATCCCCTCCAATGAGCTTTCCCTGACCCTGCAACCTGGGCTTGGTGCTGTGCCCTGAGCTCCCAAAGATGCCTTTCCTCCCTATCTCTGCAGATGTTCCACGCTGGTCTGTCCTCCTGGTGGAAGTCAGGACCACTTTTGCCTCCCCTCCCACATCCCCCGTCTCAGCACACAGCCTGGCATATACGATGGTGGAGTCAGTGGATTAATCCTCAGGGAATGATTAAGGTTGTCCAACACAGCACCGTTTGCAACAATGAATAGAAACAACCCAAGTGTCCAACAGCAGGGGTTTGGCCAAGCAAGTTAAAATACAGAATATGGGGCATAATGGAATATTCTGTAGCCAATTGTCACCTTGCAGGGGAGCAACACTATGCAGATGTTTGCAATCCACTGTTAAGGCAGAGGAACAGATTATGCATCAGGAAAAGGCCCGAAAGTCATTATTTCTGGATGGTAAGATTATCGGAGGCTTTCATTTTTTTCCTACTATTTAACTGCATTTTCTCATTTTTCTTTGACCATTATGTATTACTTACATAACAAAAACAATATTAAAGGGAGGGAGGTCTGAGGAAGCTCCAAGTTGAAAGGTCAAGCTCTAGGGGTTGTGAGTCCCTGGCCTCAGGATCTGACCTTTGGTGGATGCCGGCAGTGGGAGCCAGCATGAGTCTGAGGGGCTCACTGCCGAGCGGCCTGACCTACCATCATGCTGTCACTCTGGTCCAGGCTGCCGAGGCTCCTCAGGAAGGGAGCCTTGACCCTGGTGGGGATACTGGACCCCAAGGGCAGATACTCTTTTTATCAAATGTTCACTATGTGCCAGGTACCAGGCATGGCATCCCTTGCAAAGCTCACAACGCTCTCAGAGGGAGTTATGACCATCCTTACCCTACAGATGGGGAAACGGTGCAGATAGCTGAAGCCACAGTGAAGACAGGCAGAGGGGACCCTCACAGTTCAGCCTCTGCTTCACATACCTTTGGGCACCCAAGTCCAGCATCAAGCCCCCAATACCCAATCCACATCACCCAGGGTACCTGGAGAACATTCTGGCAGGAGCAGTGAGAAGGGACATCTAAGGGCTGGAGGACTGATGGGTCGTAGACTCTCCTAGTTGGATGGGAACCCACCCACTCCTCACCACCCACTCCTCATCACCACTGTCCCCACCCCCACCCGGGATGTCACTGTCTGCACTGAAACTCCGGATTTGTGGAATCCATCCACTCTCCCCAGCTTAACCACTATGGTACTGGGCACAGAGTAATGCCCAGTGAATGTTTGCTGCTATTCTTATCCATGGAGAGCTGGTGGCACAGTGGTTAAGAGCTCGGCTGGTAACCAAAAGATCAGCAGTTCGAATCCACCAGCTACTCCTTGGAAACCCTATGGGGCAGTTCTACTCTGTCCTATAGGGTCGCTATGAGTTGGAATGGACACAACAGCAGTGGGTTTATTTTTGTGTGTGTTTGGTTTTTTTCTTATATTCTTGTCCGTAGTAGCAGAGGTAAAATCCTCTTTCTCAAGTCCAGCTAACAGTGTTGATAAGAAAGGGCTCCCCCCACCCCATCCCTTTGCCTGGTACTCAAAAAAAAACAGGATAGAATGAGTAAATTTTCAAAAATGCATTACCCTAATACCCAAAAATAATCTCTATTAACATCATTTTGGTGAATTTCTGTCCATATTTTCTTCTACACCTATACAAACATACACACTTTCAGACATACAGAACTACATCTCCACTTTGAATGGCTACATACTATTCCATTGAACAATATCCTATTGATAGACATTGCTTCTTGCTTTCTTTTTCTTTCTGGTTTTAGCAATGCAGGGATGTACTTTCTGTTAAAGACACATCTCCATGTTATATGTCATAGTTACTTTGGTTTTTCTGGGTGTGGAATGGCCGGGTGGGTTGCACCAGAGGCTTTGGGCCACCTCACTTGTCTGCTGTTGGCTGTAATGGAAGTGGGGTGTGGGACGGACCACGCTCTCCTGGGCAACCACTTCCTGTCTTGCCTTCAGAAGGACTCAATGTTTAGTGACAACGGCTTCTGTACCTCCTATTTTTCTGCCTAACGATGCACCAAGAAATCACTTCAGGAGCTAAAAACCCAGCCCCGCACTGCAGTTATCCATCCTCAGGGCTGTGGGCACCACCTTACGATGCTGGTGATGGCTCACCCACCCCTAGCCCCGCAGAGGGGCCAGCAGCAACACCCAGGCCTCCCATCACAGAGGCGGGTCTCTTTGACTGATCAGGACCTGAGGCACCAAGCAGGGAAGGGACGCGCTTTCCCACTGCCCAGTGGACCTTGGTGAGTCTCTGAGCCGCCAGGACTGTTCCTCCTCCAACAGGAGGCAAATAGCAGGCATGCTGTGAGGATCCCACGGGACAGCGCCCCTCATGTGCCTAGCACGGGGCCCAGCATGCTTGAGCTCCCTAGGATAAGGAGTCATTTCTTCTTGACAGTTTGCCCTCTGATAATTGTTTAATTAATGACTGACCGGTGACAATTTGTTCACTGTCTTTCCCACTGAGCCATGAAATTTACACAGGTTGGCTTGGTTTGGCTGTACTGCCCCAACCCCACCCCCACCCACAGCTTGGTGCGGAGCACATGAGTTGGGGAGAGGGGGTGCCAGGACCAGAACCCAGGTGTCCTATCCTCTATCTCTCGCACTAAGGGCTCAGTTCTGAAGGGTCAGGAATGGAGGAGGGCCGAGAACTCACAGGGAGAGTCAGCCTGCCCCAGAGCAAAGCCCTCAGCCCCTGCCTCTCCCGGCTCAAGGACAAGAACAAAGGGCTCCAAACCAGTGAGTCAGACTAAGAGAAATACATGCCGGGAAGGAAGGAAGCTTCATGTGGCTGCACATGCTCAGTTCCTGCAGTCTCACACACGGCAGGGTGGGGGCGGCGAAACCACTCCTTCCAGGACAGGCAGAGGGAAGCAGAGCTGATCAGGGCCCCTGAGTCCTCCTGTATCTGCCCCCCACCCCACACACACACTGCACACCCCTCCAAACAGAATGTAAACCCTTGCAATAGAATTCAGTTATTCATCCACTGTAAGGTATTAAGACAATTTAAACTGTCATGCTGTAATCGCAGCTATTGATTATTGAACATTTACTGTGCCTAGCACTGTGCTAAGTGCTATACATGCAAGATGTAATTTAACCTTTACAACCCAGGGAAGTGAGTACTGTTATTATCATTCCCATTTTATGGCTAATGAAGGGAAACTTAAAGAGCTGAAGGTAACGCCCAGGGGTACTTGGCTAGTAATTGACGGAGCAAGCTCTGAGCTGCAAGGCCATACTGTCCACCACAGCGGAGGCTGAGGTGAAGGAGCCCTGGTGGTGCTCACAGACAAGAACTAGAACACGTGACCGCTTGAGAAGGGTTATGCAGGGCTTTGGTGGTCCAGAGGAGGGGGGACCCAACCCAGCCTGCCGGGGTGGGGCCAAGAGAAGAGTGTTCTGGTTGAAGAAACAGAATGCTTGAGGAAGCTGTAGGGGTTGGTTGGTTGGGTCCTGCAGGGATTTTTCAGGGTCTAGAGCTTGACCCTGAGGTCACTGGGGACTTGGAAGGGTCTGACACAGGTTAGTGAGGTCACTCCATTACAGAGTTGGCGAGGCCCTTCCAGAGGCTCTCATCCAACCCTGTCACTGGACTCTGGGGGAAACTAAGGCCCAGAGAGGAGGCAGGAGTCACTCAAGGTCACACAAGGAATCCATAACAGGTCTGAGGCTAGACCAAGCTCTCACCCACAGAATCAGACTCTCAGAAGAAGTCAAACAGGGGACTGCAAAGGGGAGAAGGGAGGGGGCAGCAGGAGGGGCTCGGCTCCTAATCACACAGGAAGTCTGCTGGGCCCCAACCCAGGGGGCTCCAGGCCAGGAGGGGCAGGCTCCAGAAGCAGCTCCTCTTAGATTCTACCACAGTCTCAACACGAAAACAGGAAAGCCAAGCTGGGCAGCCTGCTATAGCCTGGTCTGGACTGGAGGTTTGGCCTCCCAGGACCAGGCAGACTCTCAGGTTCACTGAAAAGTAACCCCTTTGCTCAGACAGAGTGGCTCTTGCCTCTGGCCACAAGGAAATAAAGAGTTTCTGAGATCCCAGCTGGTCTCAGGTCAAGGTGAAAGAAAGGGCTTGTTGTGTTCAGTCACTTGGCTCAAATCACAAACCCCCAATTCTCACTGCCCGCCTTAAAAGACACGACCACTGGGGAAACTGAGGCCCAGAGAGGAGACACCCCTTGACCAAAGTCACATAGTGAGCTGTGACTGTCCTGAGCTGAGTCTGGTGTGTTGGACAGCTGTCCTACCGGCCAGGCCTGCACAGGGGTCAGACCCGGGGGTCAGGCCCCACCCACTGTGAGGAAAGGCAGCCCCTCTGCCCCTCCCCTCTTCCTGGCAGCCTTAAGTATGGAAGTAGGGGGTAGGAGCAGCTTTGGCTTTTTTTAATTGAACACAGCACCTTACTTTCTGCATATGGACAGACCTGAGCTGTCTCCTCAGACACAAGCCCATCTGTGAGGCCAGCACAGGACCTGTTTCTCTCCCACTGAGGGCTTGTTTGTTTACTCAGTTTTCAAAATTATAACATCCGTGGTCCTGCCCTGGCCCAATCACTCCTTCCCTGACCATGTCTTTGTTGTCTGGGGCTGTCCAACGGGCAGGGGGTGGGTGGGGGGAGAGCAGAAAAGGAAAAACCTTCCTGCTGGGGTCAGGGACCCTGGGCTCCCAACCTGGTTTGCAGCCTCTGAGACCTCGGGTACATCCTTTCCTCTCTCTGGGCCTCAGTTTACTCAGCAATGCAATGGAGGAAGGGACTGGTTAGATGATTTCAAAGGGTCTTGCCTAGCTAGGAGGAGGAAGGGTCTGGGGCCAGAAAAATAAAAGTAGCCACTGCCTATCAGCAAGCTCCAAACTCGAGGCAACGGGGGGCCTCTCAGGGTTGGCTTCAAGTAAACCTCCCACAGTAGCCACAGTTCCCGCAGCCTACAAATAAAGGAGCTCCAACCAGAGCTGGGCTTCCCAGAGCTTAAGTTCTGTTCTCTTTTCTCCCTTTCACACTTTCCCCAAACAAATCAGGAGGCCATTGTCAGCTCATTCCCCTCAGATGGCCACCCACCCCTTAAATCCCTGTCAGGCCAGGGCAAACGACACACAGCTACCTCAAGAACTCAGCTAAAATGGAATTGCTAAATACCTTCCATGTGCCAGGAACTGTGTAGCGTGTGTTACATGTGCCGCCTTTCAGAATCATCAGACAGCCCCAGAGGCAGGGACTGGGATCACAGTTCCCATTTTACTGACTAGGCAGTGGAGGGGGAGAATAACTTGCCCAAGGCCACATGGCCGTCTGTCAGTGACAGAAGTCTGTGGAATGCCCAGTCAAGCCCAGCCACGCCGCCTCTTGAATTGGGCTGACCCAGTGTTTAAAACTAACACGCACTTTGGAAAAACATAACTACCCACTGTCTTTGTAATACAAACCACAGCAAGCCCAGCTTGACTGAATCTTCTTGGCTGGCAGGGACCATAAGTTCCATGAGATCAGGGCTCATATCACTGCTTTATCCCCAGTATCCAGCTGAGACTTGGCACATAAAAGCTTTCAGAGCAAGTTTTTCCTTTAAGAGCAAGATTGTCTCGTGCAATAAGTATTTGCTAGACACCTACTCTGTATCTTCAGCGCAGCCCAAGGTCCACTGGCTCCCAAGTCAGAGCTGGAAAGGCACTGGAGACTGTCCTAGTGCCCCACTGCACAGATAGGCACAACGAGAGCAGAGAGGAGGAAGGACTAGCCAAAGGGTTACCGGCACCAGCCCTGGGGTGCCTGCCTCCCAACCTGCACCCACAAAGGGCTTCAACAGGTGGGGTAGATTAGAGACAGGTGGCGAACAGAAGGGTGGGCAGTCTCCTGCCCAAGGGACCCCTCCTCTAGAAGGTGCTGGCTTAACAAACTTGGCTGGACACGAGCGGCTCTGTTCAGAGCGGGGCATAGGGAGGACAGACGGCAGCTGCAGTTGGCTTGGTCACAGATGGGTGAGTGGGAAAGCAGGGATGACACTTTGTAAACCACAATTTCTTCTTCCTCTGCCCCTTGTAGATCCTCAGTTACCCACTGGAGCCCCTGCCTCTTCAGGCGGACTCTGCACTAGGCTCCCTGGCCAAAACACTACACTTCTGATTCGCCTGGGAGGGACTCCCTTGGCTGACGTCCTACCATGGACTATATACACAACAGTAACAGCTAACGATAACAGGAGCCAACGTTTTCTTAAAACGCAAAGAGCTCTAGCCACATCATCCCACTGATCCCTCACAACAACCTAGTGGGTCTGGGCTACTGTTATGCCCACTTTACGCATGAGGAAACTGAGGTGCGGAGAGGGGAAGGACCTGCCAAAATGACAGGGCAGTTGAGACAGAATCTCAAACCTGGATCCTTGGATTACAGACCCAGCCCTTTTTCTACTCTGTCCCTTACAAGGGAAGAAGGTTCTCATACTCAGAGCTGCCCAGGAAGGGAGTGAGTCTCCTGTCATCTAAGGGATGGGAGCAGAGGCTGCAGGACCACTGGCTAGAGGTTGGCCTTGATAAAACAACTGGTAAAACCTGTCAACCCCACAGAGCCAAGAGGAATGGACACCAGATCTCCCCAACCCCACATGCTACCACCACTGGGCCTGGCCACTGTAGTGCCCCATGCCCCCATATACACACACATCCTCTGACTATGCCCTAACCCCATCCTCGCTGGTCCAGACCTCACCTTTCACCACTAGAAGCACCTCCTCCCATCCACCATCATACAAAGCTCACTCACCCACTCCACCTGTCTAAAAATATCTTTAAGCCATTCCAAGGACCCTCAGGAGAAAGTCCTCTCCTCTCCAAAGCCAGCCCCTGTGGCTCACTCCACTCCATCCCATCCTCCCATCCCAGCAGGCCAGCCCACCCTTGCTCACTAAGCCAGCCCCCTCTTACACTCCCGCAGAAGGTCTTTCCCTTTGAGAAGACTCCTCGTCCTATCGCATGATCACCAGCCAGGAAGCGTCACATGGGCAGGGACCACGTATGAGTTTGTGCATCAGCTTGCCCCTAGTGCCTAGCACAGCGCCTGGCACGCAGTAGGTGCTCAGTAACTAGCCATGGAATGAATAAAAGAAAGACTGAGTGTGTCTGGGGCCAGAGCTCATTGCACCCCTGTGGGATCTCATAGGCATGCAGAAAAAGGTCAGCAGTTGAAATCCACCAGTTTCTTGGAAACCCTACGGGGCAGTTCTACTCTGTTCTATAGGGCTGCTATGAGTCAGAATTGACTTGACAGCAATGGGTTTAGTTGGTGGATCCTCTGTGCCCTGCCCAATGCCAGACACAGAGTGGATGATGCTTATTGAATGGTCCCCATCTCACACCCTCCAGGTACTTGCTGAACACTGCTGGTGTCCAGGTGCTCCTCAAACTGGGGCATGCCTACTTTCCAGAACACATGGCAGGGTACTGGGGGTTCGTGAAGCTGTAGGACAGACCCAGTGCATCTTCCTAGGCATCAAGTTAGCTCAATAAGGTGACAATCCTAAGAGCTACCACTCACTGTGTTCTCACCACAAGACCTGGCCCACACCATCCAGGGGCTGTCACAATCCTCACACCCTGAGAAGTCAGTACGGTCATCCTCTTTTACAGAAGTCACTTAGGCTCAGAGAGGGTGAGCTGCTTGCCTAAGAACACCAGTCCACCTAGTGGCAGAACCAAGACTCCAACCCAAGCAGTGTGACTGCAGAGCCCTTGCTTCTTCCAACTTACCATCCAACATGTCATCAGGCAGGTCCTTTCACCTCTATAGGCTAGAAGTAACACATCTCCAAAATGGGCCCAGTCCCAGAGAGTGGAACAAGGTGTCCTGGAGAGGAGGGGCACTTCCTGCTCTTCCAGTTTTAAAATCTGTGAGATCAGAAGATTGCAGCCTTGCATGACTCAGGCCTTAAGATTCTACCAGGAGAGGTGCATGGCTTTGCTCCACCCTTGGCGTTTAAACCTACGCATCTGCCCTAATCCTTCCTTAAAACTGCCCAGCACAATCTACAAAAATTTCTTCTTCCTCCAGCAGGGAAGTGGATGGGGGTGGGGCAGGGGGAAGGACAAAGCAGCTCAGGAATTTCTGCAACCACAGGATGATGTTTCGAGGAGACCCAGGGTGAAGTGAGTCATGAGCTCTGCCTGCGGGGGAGAAGGGGGTGAAGTAAGAAACAGGACTGGTCAAAGGGAGACTGTGAGTCTCAGACTGAGTAATGATGGGACTGAGAGATCTGTGCAACCTTCAGGGGCCTTTGACACACACAGCTCTGTTCCCACTGGGCTCCCCGCCTTCCCCCACACCCCTCGCCCCAGGCCTCTGTGGCCTGCCTCTTTTCAGGGCTTTATCCACGTTGTCTGCCTGCCTGATGTGGACACCAGGGACTGTCCAGTCTCAGTAGACCATGGTTTTAATAGCTGATCTTTGGACACCCCCAGTCTGGGCCTGCCACTGACTTGCTGCCACCCCCACCTGTAAAACCGTGGGAGGGGAGTGAGAACTCCATGAGATAATAAGGTAAAGACTAGGCACATCCTGAGTGCTCAATTAAATGATGGCTAATTTTGCAGTAGGGGCCCTGGTGGCGCGAACGGTTTGCGCTCAGCTGCTACTCAAAAGATTTCAAATCCCCCCAGAGGCACTGCAGAAGAAAGGACTGGTAATTTACTTCCATAAGGTTAACCCCCCCACCCCCACCAAAAAACCAAACTTGTTGCCTCCAAGTCAGTTCTGACTCACAGTGACCCTATAGGACAGAGTAGAACTGCCCCATAGGGTTTCTAAGGCTGTAATCTTTACGGAAGCAGGCTGCCACATCTTTCTCCCGTGGAGTGACTGGTGGGTTCAAACCACTATAGAGTAGTTCTACTCTAACACTCATGGGGTCACCATGAGTCAGAATTGACTTGACAGCAATGGGAATTTTGCAGTAATTCCGAGCCTGATATTGCCTCTCCCTTTTCCATCAACCATGATCCTCAGGCAGAAGATATTTCATTCCAAGTCCCAAGACTCTGCATGCCACAGGCTGAGGAAGCAGCCAGACATATTCAGCCAGACACCCAGAGGCCATGGTCATGGGTCCACATCCCCAGCTCACAGGCAGCCCCTTCAAGACCATTCCCCTTAGAAGGATGCTCAGAGGTGTCAGGGGGAGGTAGTCCAGGTCCCAGGAAGGAGCTTCCTCGCAGTGCCCAGGTTGGTGGAGAGGAGGGGGCAGCAGGACAAGAGGAAGAAAGTCTGCGGCGGCGAAGCAAAAAGAAACAAAGACGGTGACTCGGTTTACCCCTATAACCAACATTTACGTCAGGATCGACCTAATGTCTAGGGGATGGGTTAAGAAATGCCCCATGTCCTCTGACGGAACAAGATGCAGCCTTTAGGAATGCTTCCAGAGGGCTTCTAATGACCTAGGAGAGATATTTATTACAAATCGTTTAGTGAAAAAAGCAGGACACAAAATTAGTTGTGGTCTCAGCAATGTATAACAACAATCCCAGAAGGGAAACACTGCTAAGGAAGAACATGGCTGGATGGTGAGATGAGCGGCCCCTGTTCTCTTCTCTAAAGTTCATTCCTCAGGCACCAGGGATGGAGGATGGGCCATGGCCCAGTCTGGGTTTAGAAAGGTGTCTCTGGCAGCATGCATAGGAAGGATTGGAAGGGTGAGGCGGGAGGCCGCCGTGGAGGCTGGGGCAGCTCAGAGAGGCCAGGCCAGAGCTCAGGCCACAGCTTTGGGAAAGGAACGGACTGGAGGGGACTAAAGGGAGGCTGGGGGGAGGAGCAGGGCCGGGTCAAAGCCAACAAAAGCACGTTATGTAAGACCCGACACAAGAGACTCACAGAATCCCGAGACACTTCACCCCCAGGGACTGACCCAGACCTTGGCTAAGGGCAGCAGCTCAGGCGCAGCCGGGCACTGCTTCTGGCCAGCCTGGTCTCTGCAAAGCCCAGGACAACAATGAGCAACCCACACATGGTGGCGCGGGGTGGCCAAAATCAGAGCACCTCCATCCCTTCACTCCTGGGAAACTACAGCCATTTTCCACATGTGGAGTGGCAGATTTTTAAAATCAATTGGGAGAAACTGTTTTACTCAGCAAACAAACAAGATATCATTTTTCCCATATCTGATTGTCAATCAGAGTCCCTAGGTAGCACAAATGGTTAAGTGCTCAACTACTAACCAAAAGGTTGGCGGTTTGAACCCACCTAGAGGTGACAGTCCCCACTACTGATGAGGGTGGGTACTGACAGGAGGAAGTATCAATTGTTTACAGCCTTTTAAAAAGCTATATGTTAATACATCAAAATGCAACAACCCAGGGGTTTGCTTTTGAGACCCCTCTGATTCTGGAACATTGTGCAGGATGTGTACAAGGATGTTCAGGCAGCACTGTGAATACTAGAACACTGAAAACAACCCAAATGTCCCCTAGCAGGAGACTGTGTAAATAAATTGGCCCATTAACAGAAAGGAATCCACCAATAAAAGAACGAGGGAGATCCGTATGTTCTGACACGGAAAGATGTTCACAATATACTGGGTGAAAAAAAATCAAACCACAGAAACGTATAATGTGATCTCTTTATAAACAAAGGTATATGAGTGTGTACACAGTGGTGTGTTTGGAAACAGTGGCTCTCCAAACTTAAAGTGATTTCTTCTGGGGAGTGGGACTGAAGGGAGGGAAGACGGAGGGGACTTCCGTTGTTTTACTGTATATAATCCTAAATTGTTTGTACATGCATTACTTTTGCAATTAAAAAAAAAGCAGTGGTTGCCCAGGGCTGAAGGGTTGGGGGAGAAATGGAGAGTGACAGCTCACAAGTACAGGGTTTCCTTTTGGGGTGATGAAAATGTTCTAAAATTGATTGTGGTGATGGCTGCACAACTCTGTGAATATACTAAAAATCACTGAATATGTGAGTTGTACAATATCTGAATAATATCTCAATAAAGCTATTATTAAACTCCCCCACCAGCCTTCCTAAGACAGTGGGGTGAAGGGGATTCCTATGCCACCACAATTTCATCCTGGTCAACAGAATTTCCATAGCAACAGTCAGTTCCTCAAAACTCTCCAAGAGGCCAAAGGGCCACTGCCCAGCCAATGCCAGGTTTCTTGCCAGGCAAAGGGGGCTTGTCATCCAGCCCCGACTTGCACATCTTGAGCAACAGTGAACTTACTCCTTCACCTGTTCCATGTTGGTTTATGTGTTTTGACTATATGCAAAGAACTCCTCATACAGCACAGGCATGGCCTTCCAGACTCTTCTATCCTCTGTCTTAGTCCTCTGGGCCAGGTGGAAAGTGTGAGTTAGCTTAATCACCCACCTCTCCACGCCCCATTCCTTCTTCCACTACTCATATGGCCCTCCATCACTGCTGTCTGGAGCTGATCCAGACAGCCCGTATCCACGGCCCACATTTGCCAAAGTGGAAGAAACTCGGTAACTAAAGCACCTGAAACCCTGCATGGAATCTCGCGTTCAGGGAACCAGTACCTACCCTGATCCCAAGGGCTGGACAAACCTGGGAGAAACAGGATCCAAACCACAGCTGCAACTGCCCCCTTCAAACTCCAAATGCCTGGCCAGTCTCCTTGTCCATGACAGAATCAGATGTTGCTGTTGTTGTTAGCTGCCTCAAGACTGGCCCCCAACTCACAGCGACCCCACGCACGATGGGATCAGACGGTTGTGATCCAGAGGGCTTTCACTGGCTGATTTTCAGAAGTAGATAGCCAGGTCTTTCTTCCTAGTCTGGAAGCTCCACTGAAACCTATTCAGCATGATAGCGACACACACGCATCCACTGACAGATGCGTGCTGGCTATCGAACCAAGTCTCCCACATGGAAGGCAAGAAGTCTACCACTGAATCACCAGTGCCCCCACAGAACCAGATAAAACCAAAACACCAAATGAGTTGCCATCAAGTCAATTTCGACTCATAGCGACCCTGTAGGACAGGGTAGAACTGTAGAACTGCCCCATAGGGTTTCCAAGGCTGTAAATCTCCACAGAAGCAGACCACCATATCTTTCTCTCGTGAAGCAGCTGGTACGTTGGAACTGTGCCAGAGAGTAAATGACCATCTCAATAACAATAGCAATTATTTACTGAGCACTTACTATGCCCCAAGTGCTGGCCTCAAGCACGTGCCTTAGCCCAACTCTTTACTTGCATTATTTCAGTAACTAGTAGGGAGGCACTATTATTATTCCCATTTTACAGATAAGAAAATAGAGGGTAAGACATTGACCCAAGGTCAGTCCCATCTGTGTTGGGACCTTGAGCTGGCTCAAGTCTGTAGGAGCAGATTTGTGGGAAAATTTTGGGACTGTTAGTCCCTCAGAAAGGGAAAGGACTTCAGCCATCAGGTAGCACAACGTCCTTCAGTTTACAGCTAGGGAAACTGAGACCCAGAGAAAGTAAGTAGCTTGCGTAAAGTCACACAGGCCTCCTGGCTCCGGGCCGGTGTTCTCCTCTCCGCAAGTGCCCTCAAGAAAGTAGGAAGGTATCATCTTGCCATCAGCCCCATGAGGCCGCTGGTGTGGGAACAAGTTCCTGCTTGCCAGGGGCTTTGAAATCCCAGGATGAAAGGTGCCGTGGCAGCAAAACAGCACCATGGGCTGGAGCGCGCCTGACCTCTGCCAGGACTTGCAGGCTGGCATTCACCTGCTCACCTGCTCGGGGCAGGCGCAAAGCTGCCAGCACCACTAGCCAAGCCACAGAACTCAAACAGGCCTGGGAGCTCAGAGCACTGTGGAAAGGGATATTCCAAATGCTGACATTTCCACAGGGGTGGCCCACGTCTCCTGGGTGGAGACACAGGCCCCAGGTAGGGAGGGGTCTGACAATTTAATAGTGTGGTATGCAAATGCCCACTGCTCCTTGGGTAGGGTGAGGCGGGTGCATGGATCACGGGGAATGGCAAGGGCACACCCTCATTTCCCTCCAACAGATATTTCTAGGCAGAGAGCTTCCATGCAGGGGGTTGGGAAGCTTCCTGGCTTTTTCCCCCTTCCAACCTCCCACCTTCCCTTACTTCAGGAGCCCCTTCAGGTGAGCCTGGACTAGGAATTTGAGGCATTTGAAGAGGGTTATTAATAGCACTGAAGTACTGAGGAGAGAGAGGCCAGTAGGGTCTGAGTGGGCACAACCCTCTTCTGCCCAGCCCGGCATCCACAAAACAAACCCAACCCTCTCTAATAGAGGACACTTCACCTTCTGTGGCTTTAGTCTCCTCCCCTGTAAAATGGCCAGGGGAGAGGAGGGTGGGGTGGCAGTTCTCAGCCCAGGAGGTGGGAAGAGGGGGAAGCCAGAGCTGGGTGTGGGGAAAGGAAAAATCCCACCAGAAGGGCCAGGCGCACCCCACCCAGGCCATGTGAGGGGCCCCAGCAGGAGGTCTTGAATGGGTGGACTGTTACAGAGCCCCAGGAGGCTGCTACCGACAGGGGGAGGGGACAGGAAAACTCCACCAGGCCCTTCCTCCTCCCAGAGTCCTACAAGGACACTGTCCAGGACTTAATCCCCCCTGCTGGTCCTCCTCCGCTAGAGAGAGCCTGATTCATTTCTACATAACTCCCACCCCATGCCCAGCCCCAGACCTGGCACAAAGGAGGAGCTCAGGCCACTGGCCCAGGACCACAGTCCCTTGGTAAGCTCTCCCCAGCACCTCCTTTGTGTCCAGCCTGGGTGGAGCTCTGAGGACATGAAGTTAAGGGAAACCTGGTCACTGTTCTCAAGGGGTGTGAGGTGAACACAGCTGCTGAAACTCTATAGGACTACAAGGTAGCGAGATAAGTGTGAGTGGACACGGCACTCTGAGTCCACTGGACAGGGAGGGACAGGCAAATTCAGCCAAGAGGAACTGTCTCCTCTCTCCATGGGCTGCCCCCACACCGCGCGCACACAGGCACCCTGTGTATCAATGCCTCTTCTAGGCCAGGTCCTGTGCTAGCCAAGCTCCATGAATTAGCTCATTTAAGTCTCTCAACAATCCATTAATAAGGAAGAAATCATTCACCCCATTTCAAAGAGGAGACAACCAAGGCGCCAGGACATTAAGAGACTTTTCCAAGATTACACGGCTGGGAAACAGATGCTGGGATTCCAACCAGGGCTGCCTCACCCCAGGCTAGAGAGGTTAGCCACAGAGCTGAGTTTCCCAGGCAGCCTGGGATTCCCACCCTCTCTCCCCATACTCCTGGGTCTGGGGGAGGAGGAACCTAGGACCCTGCTGCAGCCCCAGGGCTTCCCTTAGGAGCCTTGGGAGCAGCTGCCTTTCCGAGAAGTGGCCACTGTGCAATGACAGGCTGGAAGCAGGGGAGGCTGAAGGAGAAGGGGTCTGAGGAGGCCTGGCCCCGGCCTTGGCCAACGCCCCCCCCCCGCCCCACCCTGACCATGGCCACCAGCAGGGGCATCCTGCTGAGTCTGAGCCAAAAGGACAGTGGACCCCCCTCCAGTACACCCCATTTATAGCTGGTCCCACTCCCCAGGCTCAGATTCCTGCCCAGTTCCCTGGAAGCCTCGGCCACGTGTACTGGAGCTCAGTCCAGGGCAAGCTGGGGACCAAGACAGTTGAAGAAGATTGTCAACAGGCGCTTTTGGGAGGTGGGGGAGGCATTGTGAGGAGGAGAGGGGATGGACTTGGAACGCTTCTGGGCAGGGGTACCCGAGGTGGGGGGATCTGCGACCCCGCCCACAGCCTGGTCAGGGGTAACGTGTAGGGGGATCCAATGCAAAGGGTCTGAGGAGGGACAGAGCTTCCAAGGGGTTTCCTATACGAGAGGGAGGGCTCGAGTCCCCGCGAGAGGGGGAAGGGCCAACTCAGAAGAGGGCAGGAAGGGACGCCCAGACGCGAAGGGAATAAGACTGGACGTGGGACGCGGTCCACAGCAGTTCCCGCCCCGCCCAGGCCCGACTCTCCGGTGCCCCCGGTCCCAGTGCGGACGGTGGACCTGGGTGGGGGCGTGGCCCGGGGCCTCCCGGCGGGTCCCCGGGCGCGCGCGGCGCGGGACTCACCTGCGATGTGCTGGCGCCGGGCGTCGTCCAGGTGCGTGGACAGCACGTCCCCCATGGCGAGGAAGAGCCGCAGCCCGGCCTGGCCGCCACCCGTCGCTGCCCGCGCTGCTCAGACGGACGCTGCTGGCGCCATGAAGCCCGACCCGCCCGCTCCCACCGACTGCGCCGCCCCTGGCTGCAGCCTCCGCTCCAGCTCGGGCCCGGCTAAGGCGCCGGCTTTGGCCGCGTCCGTCCCACCAGCCAGCTCAGCCTCCGGCGCCCGCTTGCG
>NW_004443974.1:11980441-11990262 GCF_000243295.1 Trichechus manatus latirostris
TGCCCCGCCCCCGGCCTGCCCTGCCCCGCCCCTGCCTCGGGTGGGGCTGAGGGCTCTGGAGAAGCCTGGATGGCCCGGGGGACAGAGACAAAGAAAAGGTCTCTGGAAAGGGAGACCGAGGAGGGATGGGGAAAGAGGCACAGCGGGCTCGGACCGAAACAAAGAAAGCAGTGCGGCTGGTGGGGGTATCTGGAGTAACGGGGGTGCCCTGGAGGACTCCAGCCTGGGTGTCACACCCTCCACCGGTCGCGCGGAAGAGACTCACACCGAGGAGGGCGTGGAAGACCGGACGCCTAGGCGAACGTGCGGGAATTCAGTTTGAGCCCCCTGCCCCCTTCCCCCCGCACCATGTTCCCCTACCCCAGCCCCGCCCACCGTAACCCGCACTCAGCAAGTTCCCTGGCCTTGATCCGACCTGCCCCAGAAGGTTTGCCCGCCGTCTTGCACAATAGCACAAGGAAAGGAGGGGGGCAGGGAGGGCTCGAGCCCAAAAGCCCTCCGACCTCAGCGCCAGGCGGGCATTCCTCGGGCGTAGCGTATGGGTAGCCCAGGAGGCGGCTTGTAGGACAGGGTAAGTCAGGAATGGAAAAAGCAATAGCACTTTACAGTTTGCAAAAGACTGCTGGATTCAAAACCCAGGGGCTGGCATGGACTTTGGTATCCGGCCAGTGGAGCCGGGCATGGGTGGGTCATCGGACCAGAGGAATCTGTTTCGGTCCTACTCTCAGGTCCTCCCAAGCTGGTAGGGGAGACAGTCGACTGAACAACTGGGATCCCACAATCAAAGACTGGGGTGGCAGAGGCCCTTCTTGGTTGCTGATACTCAGATTTCCTGTCCTGCATCCCAACAAAGATCATCCAGTTTCTGCTTGCTCGCCCCTGGTGACTAGATGCTCACCACTTCTCGGAGCAACCCATCGCGTTATTGGATAACTACTACTGTAACCATACATGGGGCAGAAAACGATAATAAAAGTTAACATGAGTGAGCATCTGTAATTCAGTACTGTCAGCACAGTAGGAGGGAGGTTTGAAATTGATTAATGTGATGCAAACATTCATTTACGCGTTCAGTCACTCATCTGTCATCCAGCAAACAGGTTTTGAAGACCTTCTTCCAGCTGGGCCCCCTACAAGATGCTGGGGGCTGAAAAGACAAGGAAACCCAAGCTGCCCTACCTGCTCCATGACCCTAAACAAGTGGTGTTACTCTTTGAACCTCGGTTTCCTCATCTGTGAAATGAGAATAATGACCTTTCACTGTGAAGATTAAATGAGATAATAAAGTGCATAGCACAGTGCCTAGCGCGCAGTCAGGCATCTCTCAGTACACAGAACCTGTTATATTTTTTGTCACCGTCCCTGCCCTCAAGAGCATATAGAGACTGAGAAAGGAGCAGAACAATCTGTTTGAGGAAAATCACAGAGGGAGTAGTACCAGATTAGAAGCTGAAAGATAAGAATTTTGATAGCAGATACTAGGGAGCAGCATTCTGGGTGGTGGGGACAATACAGGCAAAGGTATGATGGCCTTTGAGAGCAGAGTCATCAGGTAGAGGTGAAGTCAAGCTGGCAGGGAGGACTGGTTTCCTGTTACAGAGGCAGAAACTGAGGACCAGAGAGGGAAAGTGTCTCACCAAGTTCACACAGCAAAGTAAAGGTAGAACCCAGCCAGAGGCCAAGTCTCCTGATGCCCGGTGTCTGATTCTCTTTGAACAACCAGAGGCAAGTGATGCTGGTAGCCTCATTTCATTTTTCCCATGGCCCAAACTGGCAGGAATTTCTAGGGACTAGAAGGGCCTGCTTTGCCCAGGGAGGGGCTAGAGAGCTGCCAGCCTACCTGGCTGGAGCCAGGTGGCATCTGGATGCCCCAGGGCATCTCCTCAGCCTAGCTGGAGACCTGGGCCAGTTGGGGTAGAGGTGGGGCTGCAGGTAGACTTTCCCCAGTCTTCATGGTGCACCCAGACCCCAGGAAACACCCACAAACTTCCCCCAAGGCCTCCAGGACTGTGGGATTCTGGGGGGACCTCTTGACTTTGGAGACCCTCTGACGCATGTCACTTAAACCCTCTGAGCATCTATAGCTTCATATGTGGAGGCAAATGAGACTGTGGAAGTGAAAAGGTACTGTAAACTGTAGGATGCTCTGCACATGTGTAAATGGCTCCTCTCACATCTTGGGGCCTGTTCCCTCCAATTCAAGGTTCAAAATTTGTCTGGGGTTAGAGGTGGAAGGGAACTGATTGCAAAAAATCACAAGATAATCTATGTAAATATACATGTAGAAATTGTTGAAATGGTATATCTTGCTGTGTATACATTCACCAAAAAAATAAAATAAAATAAATGGAATTTAAAAAATCAGGAGGAACTTTTATGGGGGATGGAAATGGCCTATATCTGACTAGGGTGGTGGTTACACACAAGTATATATTTGTCAAAACTCATCAAACTGTACTCTTAAAATGGATGCATTTTATTCTTTGTAAATTATGCTGCAATAAAGTTGTTTTAAAAATGAAAACCAAATATATCAAGCACCTACTACGTGTCAATTGCTTTTCTAAGTGTTGAGGATACATCAATATACAAGATAGTCAAGGCCCCCACCCTCATGGAGATTGTATTCTCATGCTGGGGGGAGAAAGCCAGTAAGTAAATAAGATGACTTCAGATAGTGATAAGCTCAAAGAAGAAACTAAAACAGCATGATGGGATAGGATGACAGGTGGGGGATGCCACCTTGGAGAAGGTTGTAAAAGAAGCCCTCTCAGAAGAGGTGACACTGAGACCTGATCGGCAAGAAGGAGCCTTCGTCGTGAATGGGGACTGCTGTTGTTGTTGTTAGTTGCTGTTGAGTCGGCTCCAACTCGTGGTGACCTTGTGTATAACAGATTGAAATTTTGCGCAGTCCTATGCCATCTTCATGATCTTTGGTATATTCCAGTCCATTGTTGTGACTGTTGTGTCAGTCCATCTCATTAAGGACTTACCTCGTTTCTGCTGACCCTCTAGCAAACTTGGCGACCTTTTTGTCCTTTTTAGCCACTGATCTTTTCCTGATGGCATGTCTGTTTATGGAGCAGGTACCATGTGCCAGGTATCATGCCAAGGGCTTCCCACGCCTCAGCCCATGCAGTCCTCACAACACCTGCTGTGATAGGAATGGTCACACCCATTTTACAGTTGAATACATTATTGCAAAGATTTTTAAACAGTGATATTTCATTGTCTGCATATTAAAAAAAAATTGCCGTTGAGTCGATTTCAACTCATAAGCACCCTGTAGGACAGGGTAGGACTGCCCCATAGAGTTTCCAAGGCTGTAATCTTTATAGAAGCAGACTGCCACATCTATCTCCCCGGGAGAGGCTGGTGGGTTAGGACAGCTGACCTTTTGGTTAGCAGCCAAGCACTTAACCAGTATGCCACCAGGGCTCCTTTGTCGGCTCCTTATTTCAACATTGGAATAGGTGAGGCGGGCATGAAAGGGCCTGCCAGGCAAAGGTTTCAGTATCAGCAAAGGCAAGAAAGAAGAGTCCTTATGGGCTGCTGGTTCAGAAGGCTGTTCCGCGATTTTCTGCAGGGAAGAGAAGAGAGGGGCCCTGCTATGGGTAGGTGGGCCAGATGGGAAGTCCCCTTGAGCATCCAGAATAGTTTTTGTTTGTTTGTTTACTTTATTCTGGGAAGATTGTAACAGTCTTTAAAAGTTCTTAGTTCTCCACTTGTTAATGTCAGGACAGTTATGATCTTTGGATGGTGGAAGAAATGAAAACTGTGTGTGTATGTACTTAAGGAAAGAAAAATTAATACAGTCATCAACACTATGAGGAAGAAGAAAGGATTCCAGGAAGTTAGACATCAGGAGGATTTCTCAACTCTAAAACGTTGGGAACTCCTGCCCTTCCTCTGTCTGTCTTTTTATTGGGGTGTCTACTTTTTTTCTCATTGATTTATAGGCACTCTTTCTTCAGCAAGAAATTCTCAACTCTGCCAGGTTTGGTGGAGTGGAGGGGGAAGAGGGAAGAGGGTTCTCTGCTCTTCTTCTAGGGCTCTGGATGCCGTCCTCTACCACCAGGGTCTCCTTCCTCCCTTTCTTGGCTCAGGCCCTGGAGCCTGGTGGAAGACACAAGGGGTGTGGATAAAAGGCAGGGATGGTCCTGATCTAGAGCAGAGAGGAAAGGTTTTTCCCCTGCCCACCTTCGGGCCTGCCCCGCCCAATGCCACCTACAGTCCCTGACTCATCGGTCCTTCTTCAGGAAGTAGCTGCTGCCAAGCTCGCCACAGGGCAGCCCTGTCCTGCCCCACCCTTAAGCACGTTTGGAACAAGGGACCCAAACCTGAAGAAGAATAATATTTTGAAAGGGAGGGTCCAGAAGATCAGAGCCAGAGCTTGAATGGAGGCTCAGAGAAAGGAAGGAATTTGCCCCAGATCATGCAGCAGGAGACAAGGCCAGGCCCCCTTCCTTGTCCTGTAGGAAGGGGAGGAGCCCTTCCTCACCCCATTGGTCCTTCTCCCTCCCAGTTGGCCCTGAGCCCCAGCTCTGCTCTCCCTGCAAACCTGTCAGACCTGAAATAGCCCTGGAGGAAAAATACGAACACTTCAGGTAAACAGCAGAGAGTGTAAATGAATCAGGATTTTGTTTTTAAGGACTATCATGTGTCCACCTCCGTTTACCCACTTGGCATGGCCTGTTGTGCGGAAGGGACCCTGGCACTCTGCCCGGACCTCCCCTCTTTATTAACTGTTGGGTGGTGGAAGGAGCTGCAGCTCACAGCCTGTTCCATCTGTCACCTGGCCTCTGGCTGCTAAACTCCCTTCTTGCTCCTTCAGTAGCCAAGCCATCCCCTCTCCCCAGGTCTACCGCCAGGCCCCCATCGCTCCCATACTGGGTGGCTGCCCAGGGCTTCACTGGCTTCCCTGCCTCCAGCCTCATCCCCTCCCACTTATTCCTCACTGGGCGGTCAGCTGGATTTTTCTAAAACATAAATATGACCATATCATTCTCCTGTTTCAAACCTTCTATGACTCCCTGCTGTCCTCTAGATAACGTCAGACTCCTGAACATGGCATTTGAAGCTCCTACCAGCCTCTCTTTTGCCCCTCTTCCCTCACCCTTCTCCAGCCACCCTGGCCTCCTTTCACATCCTCAAATAGCCATGCTCCGTCCTACGTCAGAGCTTCCACACATGCTGATCCTCTGCACATACTGAGTTCCTTTCCTTATCTTGCCCCACCAAGCCCTATTCATCCTTCTGACCTCAGCTAAAACCTCCCTACATTGGAGAGGCCTTTCTGGCACCCCCTGTACCCCAGACTAGGTCAGGTCCCTATTATTGCTCCCCCTGCCCCCTCCACTCCTCCTTCATCACAATCAGCACATTTGTAATTATTTTATTATGTGTGTGATTATTTCTTTAAATAGATCTTCCTCTCTGAGGACAAGGACAGTCCTCTTTCAAGCTGACATCTGCAGCACCAGATGTAATGGGAGCTTGGGAGGGCACCTATAATGTGCAGAATGCTGTCCTAGGCACTGGAGGGGGAAGGTGCTATGGGCTTGTTCATCCACTCTGTCTATACTCAGGCCTGCGGTGGCCACGCCCACTTCACTTTCCATTTGATGGCAAAATTCGTTTTACAGCGTCTCTGCCATGCTGAGCCTGTGCTTGCGTACTTCCAGAGAAGGGGTGCTCACCGCCTACCCAGCTCAGGATTAAATAACACCGCTGAAATCAGGCAATGGATTGTTGAAGTGCCAGCAAGTAGGCAGAGAGTCAGAAATCATAACAGTAGGATGATAAAGACCACAAAACTCCCATTCATTGCAGCTTTAAGCTGTGCCCAGCTCTGGACTTTCTACCCTCTGCCTCACTTAATCTTCACCACAACCCTGTGAAGAAGGTGCCCATAAAAGAGAAAACTGAGACTCAGAGAGGTTAAGTGACTTGTCCAAACTCACACAGCAAGTGAAATGAAGATAAGACCCACACGCAGCTCCGTCTCCTTCAGAGCTACAGCACACCACCACCCTTTCAAACCCAGTCCTATGCATTCATCTATTTCTCAAACACAAAATGAGATTTTGCTATGCCCACTGGTTTTGTTTTTCACTTAGCAATATAACACGAACGTTTTTTGGTGGCTATGAATAATCATCTACATAATATCTAATAATCAGTCTATTGTATGGCTCCATTAGGTCCCTAGCTCATTTACGAACCTAAAGTTTGGAGGTTTGAACCCATCCAGCAGCACTGCAAAAGAAAGGCCTGGCGATCTGCTTCCATAAAGTTTATAACCAAGAAAACTCTATGGAACAGTTCTACTCTGTAACACATGGGGTTTCCGTGAGTTGGAATTGACCCGAAGGCAGCGGGTTTGGTTTTGGTTTGTGGCTCTATGAAGCTGGACATTTATTTTCTTAATTGTTTTCTGAAGCTAGAAGCGGACTTGCTGGGAGAGATACCCTCTTGAGGCTGTTGATGCATGGTGACGAATTGCCTTGCTGAAATGATTGTAGCAGCCAGCAGTTCCCCAGGCACTTGCCGTGTGCCTATCATATGCCCCTTGTCAAGAACCCTTGTGTTGTGCTGCCTGTGCACAAGTCTTGCCTTATCCAGCCAGTCTTATCCACCTAGTGCCAGATAGTCACTCCCACTTCCTGTAGAGCCAGCCAGGAGGGGTTTCAGGCCTCACCACCCACCTCACACCTCTTCCATGTCAGACTTGGTTTCCTGCTGGGCCTCAGCTGCCCCTCATCAACCAGTGATTCAGAGTCTGTCCAGGACGTCGGTACTGTTGGGCCCACCCAGCTTTCCGAGTGACTAAGCTTGTGGTAAAGCTGGGTTGGGCCTTGCAGGGTGGGGCGCCTTCCACCTCCACCGAGGCCTAGCCCTCCTTCCTGTCTCCCTCAGGTCCTCTGATTTCTGTCCTCCAGGCTTTCTCGACAGAAGGAGAATAATCATGGATTCAGAAACTATTTCGTGAGGGCCTACCATGCACCAGGAGTGACTGAGACTTGGCTCTCACCCTCTGTAAGGAAGGGGGCACAGTTTGGCAGGCAGAAGCCATTTTGTGGGGAAGAACAGAGAGAAGGCCAAAGAGGAAGGTGGGTGGGGGAGCGGGAGAGAGATGTGGGGAGAGCTCAGAGCTGGGCTTTGGGGCAGGCACTGGCCACTGTGTGAGTAAGGATGGGCCAGGGATCTGGGAAGCGGGAACCTTCAAGGACTGGGCCCTCTATAAGAGTTAGCAAAGTCAATGACAACAGGCTGAGACAGCCCGGAGCCAGGGCCCAGCCCGCTTGGCAAGTGCAACGTGGAGGGGATTCAGGACCATCATCCATGCTACCAGGCCGCCTTGTAGAGGACACGTCTGTACACCTGCGCACAGGAGCCCTGAGCAAGGAGGCAGTTGCAAAAACATTACCTCCTCTGAGGGAATGTTTGGAAATGTGTGTGTGGGGAGGTGATTTTAGTCCTTGCTACGTCACTGTGTAGGTAGGGTGCTACAAATATTTAGTGCTAAACATGCCGCCATACTGACCAGTCGTGCCCAGAGACAAAACCCCCCTACACAAAACCAAGGCTGAGCTCTCTCTGTTGTGTCTCTGCTGCCTACTTACATTGTAGAGAAGACCACACTGATTGTAAACTCGTGAAACACTTCCTAATGTTCTAAGTATTTGTTCGTTTTTTTACTTTACAGTTCCTTGCAATGCAGGCACTGTTTTTTACCTGATCTGATGAAAGTTGCATAGAAAAATCTGCTGTTTAGATGAAGGTTTACAGAAAAAACTACCTTCTCATTAAATAATTACTACACATATTGTTCTGTGATGTTGCTTACCAACCCCACAACATGTCAACACTCTCCCCTCTCGACCTTGGGTTCCGCATTACCAGCTTTCCTGTCCCCTCCAGACTTCCAGGCTTTGCCCCTGGGCTCGTGTGCCCCTTTAGTCTCATTTTGTTTCATGGGTTTGTCTAATCTTTGGCTGAAGGGTGAACCTCAGGAGTGACTTCAGTACTGAGCTAAAGGAGTGTCCGGGGGCCATATCTAAGTATTTTTAAGATACATTATTCACTAGACTGGAACCTTCCCTGGCTAGGGATTGTACCTGATGTTTTGCAGTCATCACACAGTGATGATGATGGTAACAACATGAGTGTGACAACCAGCGGCCTCACGTGATGGGCCCTGGGTCAGGCCTCTGGACATATTAGCTTTGCAGCAGTCTCAGGAGAGCAGCACTATTATTATCCGCATTTTGTAGGTGAGGAAACTAAAGTTCAAAGAGGTGAGGTCAGTCACATGGGTGGAAAGTTGAGAAGCCAGTTTTCTAACCTGGATCTACTTTCCTCCAAAGCACTGTTCCCCGCTGGTAGCACAAAACTTGCCACACAGACATTTTATCTACCCCCCAACTACCCAGTTGCCATCGAGTCGATTCCAACGCATTGTAACCCATGTGTTTCAGAGAAGAATGGTGTATAGAATTTTCAGTGGCTGTGACCTTTTGGAAATAGATCACCAGGCCTTTCTTCTGAGGTGCCTCTTGGTGGATTCAAACCATCAACCTTTCATTTAGTTGCCGAACGCTCCCCAACTAGTTGCTGCAAAACTAGGCAGAACCAAGTTGTCCGAGCCCACTAATCAAGAGTCTTTCCTCTCCTCCACTATGCGAGAGGTCAGATTTGCAAATGTGGGGCTGTTTAATAATGAGAACAAACATCCCAAGGAAAAATCTGATTCTCTACCCATGCTGTCTACCTTCTCCTGGTGGTTTCTGCTCTGGAGAACTTTAAGGTAATCCCTTTACCTTAAGGTAACTCCCCTTTGTCTCTTTAAGGTATACTGAAACTTTGAAGTGCTCCAAAGATGCCACATCTTTCTTCTCTGCCCACCCAGGAGACCCTCGGGATGAGCAGGAAGTAGGGCATGGATGTTCTCCAACCTTCCTGTGGCTGTGAACCTTGGTCTGGCTCTCATCATCCTGGGCCTCAGGTTTTGTAAAATGGAGCTAAACTCCCTACTATCCTGGTTGTGGGGATGCAGTGCAGCACATTCAGCACTTGGAGCAGAGTCTGGCACATAGTAGGCATTCATCAAGTGCTAGCCGCTTTGATGGTTATTGTCAGTGTCTACTGTGTCAGACAGGCAGGTCTGCCTTGGATCCTAGTTCTGATGATACAAGATAGACAGTGGCAAGTGCCATGACTGAGGCTCGAGCTATGAGCCCCTGGAGCCCTAAACTGGGAGAGTGTGGAGTGAGGCAGGAAGGCTTCCTGGCTGAGGAGGAGGTATTTGAGCTGGGCTCCCCTACAAGAGATGGAGCGAATTTGCTACTAAAGAAACCTTTGTGGCCCAGGTGCGTCAGCTGGGCTGAAGAGCACAGGTTTGTAGAAATTCTCCAGGGTGTGCTCCAGGTGAGGAAGAAGGATCCCTGTTGGACTTGGGAGAGGCAGGAAGCACCAATCTGGGAAACAGGGGTCAGGTATACCATTTCTGGCTTTTCCTTGTTGACACATAATTCACATAAAGTCAAACGCACCATTCACAATGAGTTTGTAAAAAATGTTTTGCAGCTTTATTGAAGTATAATTGACATAATAAACTGCACAGATTTAAAGAGAACAGTTTGATAAGTTTTCTGTCATTTTTTTTTTTTACAACTTCACCGAAGTATATTTAATTGAGGCATAATAAACTGCACATATTTAAAGTGTGCAATTTGATGATTTTTGTGTTTCCAGTTTCTGGCTATTACAAATAAAGCTGCTGTGAACATATGTGTATAATTTGACGAATTTTTTTTTTT
>NW_004443974.1:11990685-11992886 GCF_000243295.1 Trichechus manatus latirostris
CCAGTAAATCTGGTCTTTTTTTTGTGAGTTAGAATTTTGTTCTACATCCTTCTCCAGCTCTGTCCAGAACCCTCTGTTGTGATCCTGGTAATCTGACGAATTTTTATCTATGTATACACATGTGTAACCATCCTGTGTATACCTAGATAAAAATTTGTCAAATTACACACGAATGTTCACAGCAGCTTTATTCGTAATAGCCAAAAACTGGAAACAACTCAAATGTCCATCAACAGGTGAATGGATAAGCAAATTGAAGTATATTCTTACAGTGTAATATATATGCACATGCGTAACCATCACCTCGAACCTGTCCATAGACCAAGAGGCAGTCGTTCAAACAGAACAAGAGGATACTGCGTGGTTTCAAATCAGAAAAAGAGTGTGTCAGGATTGCATCCTTTCACCATACTTATTCAATCTGTATGCAGAGCAAATAATCCAAGAAGCTGAACTGTATGAAGAATGCAGCATCAGGATTAGATCAAAACTAACTAACAAACTGCTGCAGTATGCAGATGACACAACCGTGCTTGCTCAAAGTGGAGAGGACATGAAGCACTTACTAATGAAGATGGAAGACTACAGCCTTCAGGATGGATTACACCTCAACATAAAGAAAACAAAAATCTTCACAACTGGGTCAGTAAGCAACATCATGATAAATGAAGAAAATATTGAAGTTGTCAAGGATTTCACCTTACATGGATCCACAATTAACGTCTATGGAAACAGGAGTCAAGAAATCAAACAATGCATTGCATTGGGCAAATCTGCTGCAAAAGACCTCTTTAAAGTGTTAAAAAGCAAAGATATCACTTTAAGGACTAAGGTGAGCCTGACCCAAGCCATGGTATTTTCAGTCGCCTCATATGCATGTGAAAGCTGGACAATGAATAAGGAAGACAGAAGAAGAATTATGTACTTGAATTATGGTGTTGGCAAAGAATATTGAATATACCATGAACTGCCAGAAGAACGAACAAATCCGTCTTGGAAGAAGTACAGCCAGAATGCTCCTTGGAGGCGAGGATGGCCAGACTTCATCTCAACATACTTTGGACATGTTATCAGGAGGGACCAGTGCCTGGAGAAGGACATCATGCTTGGCAAAGTAGAGGGTCAGTGAGAAAAGAGGGAGATCTTCAACGAGATGGATTGACACAGTGCCTGCAACAGTGGGCTCAAACATAGCGATTGTAAGGATGGTGAAGGACCGGGGACAGTGTTTTGTTCTGTTGTACCTAGGGTTGCTAGGAGTCCAGCTGACCTGATGGCACCTAACAACAACAACCATCACCCTGATGAAGATCGGAAACATTTCCAGTAGCGCAGAAAGTTCTCTCATGCCAGGCAATGTTCCCCCTAAAGGTGACAACTGTTTCGACTTTAATCATCATACAGTTTTGTTTGCCCTAGAACTTGATATAAATGGAAATAAACCATAATGCAATATATTCTTTTTTGTGTCTAGTTTCTTTCGTTCAACATCACATTTCTGAGATTAATTCATGTTGTTGCCTGTATCAGTAGCTCATTCCTTTTTATTGTATAGCATTCCACTGTATGGATTTACCAAAAACAGGAAACAAAACTCATTGCCGTCGAGTCGATTCCGACTCATAGCGACCCTATAGGACAGAATAGAACTGCCTCATAATGTTTCCAAGGAGTGGCTGGTGGCTTCGAACTGCCAACCTCTTGGTTAGCAGTCGAGCTCTTAACCACTGGGCCACGAGGGCTCCTATGGAGGTACCACAAAGTGTTTATTCATTCTACTTTTGATGGAAGTTGGGTTGTTCCCAGTTTGGGGCTATTAGGAATAAAGATGCAATGAACATTCATGTACAAGGTTTTTTTTTTTTAAATGTTTTCTATTTATTTTTTATTTCATTGTTGTACTTTAAGTGTAAGTTTACAATTCAAGTTAGTCTCTCATACAAAAATTTGTACGTACATTGTTCTGTGACCCTAATTGCTCTCCCTATACTGTGACAGCACCTTCCTCCTTTCCACCCCTGTTTTCCCGTGTCCATTTAACCAGCTCCTGACCCTCTCTGCCTTCCCATCTCCCCTCCGGACAGTAGTCTCATGTATCTACTTGAGCTAAGAAGCACACTCTTCAAGAGTATCACTTTATGTCCCACAGTCCAGTCTAATCTTTGTCTGAAGAGTTGGCCTCGGGAATGGTTTTAGTTTTT
>NW_004443974.1:11992986-12000053 GCF_000243295.1 Trichechus manatus latirostris
CTGTTGTGTTCCCTGTCGGGGCGGTCATTGGTGGTAGTTACTCCACATTCTCGTCAACATCGTCAGACCTTTTTAATTTTAGCCTTTCTGGTGGTGAGCAGTGGTATCTCATGGTGGTTTTGCTATGCATTTCTCTTATGACTAATGATATTGAGAATCTTCCCATACACTTTACTGGATTTTATTTTCATTTAAACTTTGTGTAATTTATTGCAAAAGTAAAACATGCTCAATGTAAAACATTCGACTGCAGAAGTATATAAAGTACAAAATGAAAAATTTTTACCTTATTTCCTCCATTTTACTCCCTAGAATTAGCTAACAGCTAATATAGTCTTCAAAAAAAGATTTGTTATTTTTTCTGTGCCTACACAAACGTGTAATTGTATGCACATTCACATGTACGTACACAAAAACAACAACAACAAAACTCTTGTTTTAATAGAGTTTATACTATGTGCCAGATTTTAGGCTAAGAGACTGACATGCATCATATCGCTAAATCTGTATAATAACTGCAGGAGGAGACTGGGACACAGAGAGGTTAAGACAGTTGCCAAGGTCACACAGCTACTAAGAGGCAGTGTCCATAGTTGAAACCTGGTCTTTTTGACTTCAAAATCCAGGGATGCTACCTCCTGAAAACTTAGATCCACTCACTCATTCATTTGTTGCTTTTTTTTTTTTTTAATTCATTCAACAAATATTCTTTGACCCCATGTCAGACCCAGCCCTGCCTCCAGAGTCACAGATGAGCTGAGGAGTTAGTCAGGTGGATTGACTGTATAATGCAGTGACAGAGGCTGTGATGGGAGAAGTAGGAGGTGTGGGCCTGACCTGAACTCGAGGATGAGGAACGAGTCCTGGGGACAGGGCCAGCTCAGCTGATCCCTGAGTGGTGTGTAGGGTTTAGCCCAGGGAAGACGCAGGGAAGAAGAGATGTCAAGCAGAAGAAATAGCACGTGTTACTACCAAAGAGAGAGGGAGGGTGCGCTCTCGGGGAGAGTCCATCTCTTCCCTGCTGGGGGGCGGTGGTTGAATAGAGGCCAGCTAGGTGGAAGGGTACTGGCAGCAAGACCTTGTGACCAAGTTAAGGAGCCTGAGCATAAAAGGGACTGTGGAAGGGCTGGAGTCACAATTCTCAGAATACAGGTTTTCAAATTTAATTTCCTTCCCTCCCCACCCTACCAGATTCCTCTGCAAGCAGCACAGTGTCCTGGTAGCTCGGAGGGAGGTCATGCGGCACCATGCTCCACAGGTGCCCGCAGGCACAGAAGCACCCCTGGGGTTGCAGGTGGGAGGCCTCTGACTGTCCTCCAACCCTAGCCCTTAGCTCTAGGATTCAGGCAGCCTCACTGGTCACGAAGGAACCCATTGCCCCCTGGTGGTGGCTGGGACACTGCTGTGGAGGGAAATCCGACCCCTGCAGGGTCCTGGGGAATTGGGACAGGGCAGGGGTCCAGAGGCCCCACTTCTTCCAGACATCTCCCCTCTCATTCACCAGGACCACCATCCACCCAGTTGTTCAATCGGGGCTCACCCTTGAGACTCCTTTTTCCTCTCTGTTCAGGAAATCCTACAGGCTCCATCTATATAATGTACCCAAAATCTGGCCACCCTCACCCCGTCAGATGCTCCGCTAGACTGTCCCCTCTCATCTCTACCCCAGATCTTTGCCACCACCTCCCAAATGATTTCTCTGGTGTCTCTCTGGACGCCTACTCGAGTCTCTACACAGAAGTCAGGGGGATTTTGCTTTTCAGGTATAAGTTACCTATAGTAAGATGCACAAATCTTAAGTGTATACCACATACATTTTGGCATATGTCATCACCCATGGAAGACCCACCTGGATCAAGGTACACAACATTACCAATCTCATAAGCCCACTTTATTCCTTCTCCCACTTCATACCTGTCTTAATTTTGACCCAAAATGGTCTGTGGGTGTCGTGGATGGTCTGTTAGGTGTAACACGAGAAAGTGAAACCCATGCAAGAAGTCCAGAAGACAAGCAGACTTCAGTACTCACAGGTCCCAGAGAGGGGCTTCCAGAAGGCCTGGGCGCGGGGCCGCACGGGGGGTTGCACCCAGGGACAAGGCACCAACAAACTGGAGCTGTAGGAGAGGGCTTGTGTACGGCAAGCAGGGTAGGGTCTTGGGTTAGAACATGCTGAAGTTTTATTGGTCGGTTTAAAGGTTTTGGAGCCCTGGTGGCGCAGTGGTTAAGAGCATGGCTGCTAATGAAAGGTCAGCGGTTCAAATCCACCTGCCGCTCCTTGGAAACCCTGCAGGGCAGTTAGTTCTACTTTGTCCTATAGGGTTGCTGTGCGTTGGGATCGACTCGACCGCAGCAGGGTTGGTTTTTGGTTTGTAGGGCATTGGCTCAGAAAAAGGGAGAAATGTTTATCACAGGGAGCCGTACGGGACGCGGCTGGGAGGGGCGAGGAGTGACTATGACTGTTAAGAGACTGAGTTACGTGATAGCAACAGTGTCTCTATCACAGGAAACCACATGGTGCGTGGCTGGGAGGGCTAGTTAGAGACTACAAGTGTTGACCGTGTGACGAGATAGGAATGGCCATGTCAGAAACCAGGTGAAAGGGTAACTAGGAAGAATTAATGGATGCCGAGGCAGCAAATTATGGAGGCCACAGACTGGCTTGATGACAAGACACCCTCAAGGTAAACAGTATTCTAATCTCATATCCCAAATGATCTATCAGCCATAGATCGGTCTGGCCTGCTTTCGAACCTCAAACAAATGGAATCATCTTATACTGTGCGCTCTTCCGTGTCTAGCTTTTCCCGCTCAGCCTTCTGTCTTTGAGATTTATTCCTGGTGTTGTGCGTATTCGTACCTTGTCCTTTTGATTGCTGGGTAGTAGCATTCCATTGTGTTAACGTGCCACCACTTATTCAGCCATTCTATTATTGAGAACATTTGGGTTGTTTCCAGTTTGGGGCTCCTAAAAATAAACTCCAATGAACGTGCCGGTATAAGTCTTTGATGAACATATAAGCACTTTTTTCTATTGGGTATACGCCCAGGGGTAGAACTGCTGGGTCACAGGGTAGGTAGATGTTAGCTTTAATAGATACTGCCAGAGTGGTTGTACCAATTTACAGTCCACCAGTAATGTATGAGAATTGAGTGATTTTTACAAAACTTTTTATTTGGAGATAATCTCAAACTTATAGAAAAGTTGCAAAAATAACAATAGTACAAAGAACACACTTGTTTAGCCTTGTCGTACGGTAAAAACATCACAAAGTTTAGTAAAGCAAAAAGAAAGTTTTATTTGGCATATATTCAAAAAGGCAAAATGGGAAATTGGACAAGCATGCTGCCAGAGCCATGTCTGCCCAAAGCCAAGGAAATTATAGAACAGACAAAAGTGGGAAAATGGACAAGTGTGCTGCTAGAGCCACATCTGTCCGAGTCTAAGGAACTTAATACAGTCATCAGTATATATTAACATTACATTGAAAGCTTCACCTTTTCACAGATTGGCTAGAAACTGTGAGCCTACATTTTGAATTGTCTTTATTAACAATTATTGGTACAGGTTTCAGTAACGACAGTCAGGAGGGTCCTCACTGGTCCAACAAATCTTACTATTCACTAAATGCCAGTAAAAAAAAGTAAGAGTGGATAACCAGATAGTAGACAAGAATTATCTTAGGTGAAGGGAAGGATAGCACACACTACAGGGGAAGTCAGCACAACTGGACTAAACCAAAGCTAAGAAGTTTCCTGAATACAACAAAGTAGCAAGGACAAGGGTCTGGGGACCACGGTTTCAGGGGACATCTAGGTCAATTGGCATAACAAAGTTTATTAAGAAAACATTCTGTATCCTACTTTGGTGAGTGGCGTCTCGGGTCTTAAAAGCTAGCAAGCGGCCATCTAAGATGCATCAATTGGTCCCAACCCACCTGGAGTAAATGAGAATGAAGAACACCAAAGTCACAAGGAAAGTATTAGCCCAAGAGACAGAAAGGGCCACATAAACCAGAGACTGCATCAGCCTGAGACCAGAAGAACTAGGTGGTGCCTGGCTACCACCAATGACTGCCCTGACAGGGAACACAACAGAGAGTCCCTGATGGAGCAGGAGAAAAGTGGGGTGCAGAACTCAAATTCTAGTAAAAAGACCAGACTTAATGGGCTGACTGAGACTGGAGGAACCCCAGAAGGCATGGCCCCAGAACTGTCTGTCAACTCAGAACTAAAATCATTCCCAAGGCCAACTCTTCAGATAAAGATTAGACTGGACTTTGGGACAAAATGATACTCATGAAGAGTGTGTTTCTTAGCTCAAGTAGATACATGAGACCAAATGGGAAGCTCCTGTCCAGAGGTGAAATGAGAAGGCGGAGAGGGTCAGGAGCTGGCTGAATGGACAACAGGAAATCAGGGGTGGGAAGGAGGAGTGTGCTGTCATAGTATAGGGAGAACAATTAGGGTCACATAACAATGTATGTATAAATTTTTGTATGAGAGACTAACTTGAATTGTCAATTTTCACTTAAAGTACAACAATAAAATTTTAAAAAAGATAAGAGTGGAAAGTATGTGGGTCTTCTGTGCTGTATATTATGATTTGTTTATGTGAAAGTTTCCCTAAAAGATGTTCTCCAAGATTATCCTAGCTATTGTTGTTATATCTCAGGGCCCAGTTGATGTGTCCTTGTGAGTCCTTCTGAGTCCAGCTCCAGCTGGGTCACATTTTAGGACAGGGAATAATGGCTCCAATAGTATCTCCTAAATCACCCTTTACTTAGATTAACCTATTATTTTATACCATGGGGGGGGGGAATATATATATATATATACACAAACATACACATGTATAATATTCACATATATATACATATGCGTGTTATGGATTGAATTGTGTCCCCCCAAAATGTCAGTCAACTTGGCTAAGCCATGATTCCCAGTATTATGTGATTGTCCACCATTTTGTCATCTGATATGATTTTCCTATGTGTTGTAAATTCTACCTCAATGATGTTAATGAGGCAGGAGTAGAGGTAGTTATGTTGATGAGGCAGTATTTAATTTACAAGGTTAGGTTGTATCTTGAGTCATTCTCTTTTGACATATAAAAGAAAGAAAAGAGCAGAGAGACGAGGAACCTCATACCAGCAAGAAAGCAGTGCCGAAAGCAGAGCGCATCCTTTGGACCCGAGGTTCCTGCGCTGAGAATCTCCTAGACCAGGGGAAGATTGATGACAAGGACCTTCACCCAGAACTGACAGAGAGAAAGACTTCCCCTAGAGCTGGCACCCTGAATCTGGACTTCTAGCCTCCTGAACTGTGACAGACTAAATTTCTCTTTGTTAAACCCATTCACATGTAGTATTTCTGGTATAGCAACACTAGATAACTAAGACAATGTATGTATGTATATAGTTTTTTTCTGAATCATTTGAGTGTAGGCTTCATATATCATGGTCCTTTACCCCTAAATATTTCAGTGTGTATTTCCTAGGCATAAGCATATTCTCTTACCTTATTACGGTATAGTTATCAATTTAGGTACAATTAACATCAATACAACACTTTTATTCAATCTATTATTCATATTCCTATTTGATTAATTGACGTGATAATGTCCTTTATAGCATTCGTCCCTCTCTGATACAGGATCCATTCTAGGATCAGGTATTGCATTTAGTTGTCATGTCTCTGTCCTGTTGCTGTCGAGTCCATTCTAATAGTGACCCAATAGGACAGAGTAGAACTGTCCCATAGGGTTTCCAACGCTTTAATCTTTACAGAAGCATTCTGCTGCATCTTTCTCCCATGGAGTGGCTGGTGGATTGGAACTGCAGACCTTTTGGTTAGCAGCCTATGCTTAACTGCTGCGCCACCAGGGCCCCTTCATGTTTCCGTAGTCTCCTTCACTTGGGAGCATTTCCACAGCCCTTCTCTGCTTTTATAACTTGAGTAATGGTTCTCAATTCAAGGCAATTTTGTTCCCCAGGGGACATTTGACAATGTTTGGGAGACACGGTTGTCGCAGTTGGAGGTGTGCTACTGGCCTCTAGTGGATAAAAACCAAGGATGCTGCTAAACACCCCGAATGCATAGAAGGTTTAATGATTAAGAGAATGGGCTTTGAGTCAGGCAGACCTCAAATTGCGTCATTGCCACTTTCTGGCTTTGAGTGAATGACTGGATTTTGAGTGAATGACTGGACATCTCTTTGCCTCAGTTTCCTCATTTGTCCTTGAATGTAAAAGTGATGTCTCTTATACAGGGGTGTTGGCTGATCTGATGAGCTAATGCTTGTAGAGCACTATGTGCTGGGCACATAGTAAGCACTTGATAACTGTTATTATTTGTGATACAGACATGGATGAGGCAGACATGGAGCTTGTCCAGACGCTCTCCTTCTTGTAATCCCAGAGGCAATCCTTCTTTCCCTGGCCAGTTAAAAGTTCTTGGTACTCTTTATTGCATTTGCTGGATGCCTCCTTCCTTGACAGCTGCCAAAGGGCAGAGACACTCCCTGTCTGTTTGACACAGCGCCTGGCATAGAGGAGGAAGGAAGGAAGGGCCAGTGGGCATTCTTTTCCTGTGGTCTTCTGGAAGAGGTGAGGTCCTCTGCTGAGATCCCAATTCTGGGTTGGAGGAGGAAACAAGGATGGAAATGAAGTTTCCAGGTTTTAGGAGTATAAGGTGATGCGGAGTGGAAGATGAGTGAGGTACTTGTCTTGGTACAAATTTAAGAGGATACAAACAAACAAATAAAACCTATAAATAATGGTTTAATGCAATATTTTTAAACATAAAAATTAATGAAAAATCCATGATGAACAAACTATCAAAAAAAATTTTTATTGTACTTTAGATGAAGGTTTACAGAACAAACTAGCTTCTCATTAAAAAATTAGTACACATATTGTTTTGTGACATTGGTTGCCAACCCCACAACATGTCAACACTCTCCCCTTCTCGGCCTTGGGTTCTCCATTACCAGTGTTCCTGTCCCCTCCTACCTTCTAGTCCTTGCCTCTGGGATGGTGTGCCTCTTTAGTCTCCAATAAGACTAA
>NW_004443974.1:12000958-12007425 GCF_000243295.1 Trichechus manatus latirostris
CCAAAGTAGAATGTAGAACATTTTCTTTATAAACTATGTTATGCCAATTGAGCTAGATGTTCCCCAAGACCATGGTCCCCACAGCCCTCAGCACAATAATTCAGTCCCTTAGGGAGTTTAGATGTGTCTGTGGAGCTTCCATGACCTTGCCTTGGACAAATTGTGCTGGCTTCCCCAGTATTGTGTACTGTCTTACCCTTCACCAAAGTTACCGCTTAGCCATTGTCTGTTTAGTGTTTTTCCATCCCCACCTTTCCCCTCCCTTGTAACCATCAAAGATTGTTTCTTTTTGTGTGTAAACCTTTTCGTGAGTTTTTATGGTAGTGGTCTCATACAATATTTGTCCTTTTGTGATTGACTTATTTCACTCAGCATAATGCCCTCCAGATTCATCTACATTGTGACATGCTTCCCAGATTCATCCTTGTTCTTTATCGTTGCGTAGTATTCCATTGTGTGTATGTATCATAGTTTGTTTATCCATTTATCTGTTGATGGGCACTTAGGTTGTTTCCATCTTTTTGCTATTGTGAACAGTGTTACAATGAACATGAGTGTGCATATGTCTATCGTGTGAAGGTGTTATCCAGTGGAAACCTCAGGTTCTTGCTTAGCATGACTCATATTGGCTAATAAATGAGAGACCGAGGCAGGAGAATAGGAAAGGCACCTTTATTTCACTGTACAAGGAGAAGGAGTCAGTGTGAGCTGTTGCTGCCAAGGCTGCTCGCCAAGGGCAGGCAAGCAAGTTACTTTTAAAGGGGTTTACAAGTAGGGAGTTCACACAAGTTACGTCAGCAAAGGTCTTAATCATACTACGCAGGTGCAATGGGGTTTATGTATAATCTCCAAGCAAAAGCAGGATTCAAATGCAAAGTTGGGGTGGGGGGGAAGCCCAGCAAAAGAAACGGATTTTTCAATACAACGCTGTAGGGGAGGAAGCCAGGCAAAGAAAACAGGATTTTTAATATAGCACTGTAGGGGGATCTCTCTCACACCTGCCATTTCTTTTTGGACATTGGTCATTCAAGACCAGTGTCCATTTTGAACTATATAGCCCAGCTCAGAATTGTCTGGCATATTTTCAGGGAGGGGCAAATATATTGGATCTAGGCCTTTCATTGTGGCTACTGACTGCTCGTTGGTTTATAACTGACTATTTACTAAATATTAAAAGAAAAAGAGTGGCTTTTACGCCCTGTTTATGTGGATGTCTCCCTAATAGATTCCTTTTTTTTAGATTGTCTTAGCTATTGTCTTTATACGTCAGGGCCCAGTTGATGTGTTTTTATGAGTCTTTGTGAGTCTAGCTCCAGCTGGGCCACATTCTTTATGTTCAAGGACAGGGAATAATGGCTCTAATATTATCTCTTTTTTTTTCTTCTGTTGTCTTTTTTTCTTTTTAATTGTCTAATATTATCTCTTAAATCCTTTTTTTTTTAAATTAGAAATTGGAGATATTAATACCTGGACTTAATCGAGCCCTTAAATGGCGACCGTGGCAGGCTCTTTAAACTCACGGTGCTGGTTTTCGACAAGATACCATCTGGTTCTTCACCAGGATCTTAAGTAAGAGCGATGTTCTCATTAATTGGATTGCCGAAGTGAGCAGACTCAGTATGCATTAACATTTTAGCCCGAGACCTTCTTTTGCCTTTTAGGTGTGTAAGACAATAGAAGATAAATTTTATTATGTCTAATACTATCAGGATGCAGATTAAGAATGTTACTAACCTTTGCAGTAGTATCTAGCCCATGTACTTATTTTTGATGGTAACCAACCAAATAAATCTGGTGTTTGTAAGGGTGTTACAGTGTCTAACCAAGTACTTTGATGTCTAATTTTATGTACATCTTGTTTTATTTTTCCTGTGTTGTTGGGAGTATTCCATCTTTTTCTGTACTCTGAAATACCTTCAGTAGTAGTGGTGTTAACTCTTCTCTGAAAGTTTGGCAGACTTCTCCAGTGAAACTGTCCAGACCAGGACTTTTTTTTGTTGGGAGTTTTTAGATTACCTTTTCAATCTCTTCTTTTGTTATAGGTTTATTTAGTTGTTCTGCCTCTGTTTGTGTCAGTTTAGGTAGGTAGTCTGTTTCTAGAAATTTGTCTGTTTCCTCTAGGTTTTCAAATTTGTGCAACAAATAAATTCAAGAAGCTGTATTTGCTACAGCACTGATTACTTTCTTGGGCTAATAAAAAATTTAAGGCTTTTTTGTTATCTCATGTCACCTTGGCTAATGGGGTCAGAGATTACTGTTGTGTTTTTATCCCTCTAGCAACTTTGTCTGTTATTTGTCCCATAGTGATTGACTAATTTTTAAAAGATTTTTTAAATTTAAGTGTACCATAACTAGGAAATAAAGCTTCCAACCATACCCTGAGTGTTGGACCAATGGGTTTCTTTTTGACTCTCGTTTTATAATGTGTAACAGTATAACATTATCTTTTTAATATTTACTATCATCATTATTATGAATATCTAAAGGTTATCTTAAAATTCTCGGAGTACATTGTCCATGCACTCACCAGGAATCTAAACAAGAGATTGTCCACATGAACTCACTGTCAGTTGGAAAGGGATCATTTAAAACTAGTATAGTTTGATCTACCACACAAAAACATATATTCATAAGGAGCACAAAAAGTTTGTCTAGAGGAAACAGAAGGTATAGAAAAATTTACATGTGGTAGCCAGACTGTTATTATAGAATCCACGATTAACAAGATAATGTAGGATGGACCTCTCCTGTTGGAGGTCTTTAGTTAATGTTTAAAAGATACTGCTTTTCTCAAGGGCAAGCTGCCCTTCCTTGGTTTACCTGTTAACAGTCATGGGTCACTTCCCCAGAAACAGAAGTGTCACAAAACTGTTTTTATGAGAGAAGAACTTTTAATTCAAGAGTTATATTATCTAAACCCATTAGTTAAATACCATAGGAGAAAGGAAAATTGTTTTTTATATCCAGAAAGGAGGACTTTAAAACATCAGCAATATTTTCACATAAAATCTATAGTCTTTTTTATTCAGTTTTATGTAGTTAATTTATGTTCCACATGATTCTGGATCAGCCGCAGTCTGTGAACTCATCAGCTTCTACATACGAGTTTTTGGAAATCTTGATTCAGTTTAGTCACAGTTTTTTTTATAAGTCTAATACAGTCCTTGTTTTTTATAGTCCATTTTTTTGTTGAGATATTTAGGTCAAACGTTTTTAGCAAATCAGCAAAGTAAAAATTTATTTGCAGATGACAAATCTTAATATGGCCATGATTAATTTATAAACATAATACTCTTAATTTAAAAAAATTTAGAACCAAATAAAGTCAGTTTAAAGAAACTTTAGACAAAAATATTTTTAAATATAATGATAAACTTTATTTTTAAAGAGCTTCAGTTATAATACACTATATAATAATTTTGAGACATAATACCGTATAGTCAGGATATGCCAAGATTATCAAGTCTCTAGATGCCAGAATAGTAATAAAAAGACTTTATAGGTAAATGATGTGAATATCCCAGTCAGACCATTGGCTCTGATGTTAGATTTAAAAAGAAAATAAAGTTGCAGCCAAGTTAGCAATAAAGAAATAATAATAAAATTACGGCATAATATTATGCGTTTGCAGTCTAATATTAGTCAAAAACATAAGAGGAAATATTAACACATAAATTTTGACCCAAAGAGAATCAGATGTTTCTCTTCATTTTGACTACACATTTCATGTAATTTATAGCACATTAAATAAACTGTTCCTTTATATAAAAGTTTTCTTCCCCGGAGCCATGAAGCTTGATTTTTGACTCAGGAATTTTATTTTAAGAGGCTGAACCTTTGTCTTTGAGGAAAATTACACAAAGAATAAATTAACCCTGTAACAAATCAAAGAAAATTTTTATTTTAACAGTGAGAAACCCAATTTTTTGTTTTATATGTTATTTAACGTTAAAAGCTCTTAAAAAAATCTCATAAATTGAACCATTAAACTTTAGTCAGACAGATAAAACTTTTGAACATATTAAACAAATATTTTTTAATAAACCTCTTAAATGTTGTCTTTGTTCTATATCTCTTATAGTACATCTTTTTAAAATGGCAAAAATGAACACATTCATCAGCAGACCCCAAATATATAGATATAGATATCTATATCTATATATATATTATTTTGTATGTGTGTGAGAGAGCTATAAAAAGCAAAAGAATATAAACTTAAATTATGATAAATATCTATTTACTCAATTTAATATCTGAAAATTACCTAAAAGTTCCTGGAAATTATTTTAAGCTTGTATACCATAAAATATAATTGTTAAAATTAAGTTTATTTAAACATTTCAAGTTTTTATTTAAATTCTACTATTTTTTAAATCTAATTTTAGCCCTTAAAGATTTTATCAACCAGCTTTGAAAATCACAAAGTTTCTGTTCAACTGACCAATTTATTGAGATGGATATAATCTTATCTGTGGCTAGGGGTGGAAAAATTTTTTTAAGCCATTGTAGGTATGTCTCATTATGATTTTTATTTTTTGCTTTTTAGAGTTCTCTTATGATAGAGAGAACTTGTTTACAGTTCTTTTATGACTGAGATCTCTCTAATTTTTGGTAACTATAGTAAAGCAGCAATTTAAAAAAGTTTTTTTTTTGTCTTAAAAAAAGGCTCTAGGGAGGCAATGCCAAGATGGCAGAGTAGTCAGACGCTTCCCGTGGTCCCTCTTACAACAAAGAACCAAAAAAACAAGTGAGTAGATTATATATGACAATCTAAGAGCCCTGAACATCAAAGGCAAATTGAGGTATTGGACTGACAAAGATGATTCAGAAGCAGCAAGGAGTTGCCAGAACCTGACCCTGCAGGAACTGACACTCTGCAGCCAGCACATGCAGTGAGGCAAGCAGTGGTGCTTGGGACATGTTTCCCACATCAGGAGATATCAGGCCACAGACAGTCTACTCAAGCCGCCAGAACCAGTGAAAAGCGGCGTTCAATTGGCAAAAGATAAGTACATGCATCTAACCTATTGCACAGATCCAAAAACACTCCCTTTGGGCAAAACCTCTCTCCCATTTATCTGCCCCCTCTCCATTCTGCACTGGGTCCAGGGCTGATTTCAGCCATTGCTGCATCCCCTGGGCTGGAAGTAAGGACCCCTCATATGTCCTGAGCCATTCTCCTTGCCTTGGAGAAGGAACAAATTAACAAACAGGAAAGAATGACCTGCCAGCTCCCCTAAGCCAGGAATTTAGGGTAGGCACAGCTCCTTTGCTTAGGCACAGGCATAAGGGGTCCACAGACTCTGAATGCCTTTCACCCCTGCACAGTCCTGTGTGGGCGCATTTCAACAACGTAGGCCCTGATTACCACAGTACAGCAGGGTATATACCTGAAGCCTAACTTCCACTGTATTAGCTATATGGTGGAGTGGCAGGTTCATGACATTTGACACCGCTTGTCCATTAAGCAGGGTTATCACCTACCCATATCAGGGGCCTGAGGACTGGTGGCTCCACCAGTGCCACCTAGCCACCCATGACAGGGGTCCAAGAATAAGTGGTGCCTCACAGTCCTTACAGGCAAAAGCATTGGGTGCCAATAGTCCAGTTGCAAAACCCACCCAGCCGCATGCTGTAAGCAACAGGGACACGCTTTCCTCTGAGACACTCAGGGGCAGCTGTCAGTCCCCTGCCTTGCTCAGCAAGTGACCCCCTACTGCAGCCAGATACTTGTGCCTACCCCAATCATCCCTGCCCATCTAGGACTGTAGGTGAGAGCCTGCACCACACACTTGGTGACCCACTACCTGAACACCTGAGCTGAATCCATACAAGAAAAGTAAATGGACTCCTGGGCTCACACACCTTGTAACAGATCTAACCACCTGCTGACAGGGTGTTAGAGCTTCAAAGACACCAATAATCAAACTAGTTCACATGAGTAGCCTATCTGGGCATATCAAAACAAAACAAAAGAAGAAGCTAGGACACAGTAAGCAAACATAAAATAAATAGAATAAATTATTGATGGCTCGGAGATAACAATCAACATCAAATCACATAAAGAGGCAGACCATGATGGCTTCAGCAAGCTCCCAAAACAAAGAATTAAGAAATTTTCCAGAGGAAGAGAACTTCTTGGAATTACTGGAGGTAGAATACAAAAGATTAATATACAGAACTCTTCAAGAGATCAGGAAGGAGATCATTCAAAATGCAGAACAAGCCAAGGAACGTACAGACAAAGCAATAGAGGAATTTAAGAAGATTAGAGAAGAGCATAATGACAAATTTAACAGATTGCAAGAATCCATAGAGAGACAGCAAACAGAAATCTATAAGATTAACAATAAAATTTCAGAATTAGAGGTTCCGGCAAGATGGCGCTCTAAGCAGAAGCACCACGCTGTCCCTCCACAGCAAAGATCCGAAAAACTAAGCCAAACAGAGAATGCAACAATCCTGAA
>NW_004443974.1:12019882-12021054 GCF_000243295.1 Trichechus manatus latirostris
AGAAAAACAATCAATGTAATCCATCACATAAATAAAACAAAAGACAAGAACCACATGATCTTATCAATTGATGCAGAAAAGGCATTTGACAAAGTCCAACACACATTCATGATAAAAACTCTCAACACAGTAGGAATAGAAGGGAAATTCCTCAGCATGGGCATTTATACAAAGCCAACAGCCAACATCATCCTAAATGGAGAGAGTCTGAAAGCATTCCCCTTGAGAACGGGAATCAGACAGTGATGCCCTTTATCCCCACTCTTAGTCTACACTATGCTGGAGGTCCTAGCCAGAGCTATTAGGCTAGAAAAAGAAATAAAGGGCATCCAAATTGGCAAGGTAGAAGTAAAATTATCTCTATTTGCAGATGATATGATCTTATACCAGAAAACCCCAAAGAATCCACAAGAAAACTACTGGAACTAATAGAAGATCTCAGCAAAGTATCAGGATACAAGATAAACATACAAAAACAGTTGGATTCCTCTACGCCAACAAAGAGGACTTCAGACAGGAAATCTCCAAATCAATACCATTTACAATAGCCCCCAAGAAGATAAAACAATTAGGAATAAATATAACCAGAGACGTAAGAGACCTATACAAAGAAAACTACAAGAAACCAAAAGAGACCTACATAAGTGGAAAAACATACCTTACTCATGGATAGGAAGACTCAACGTTGTGAAAATGTCGATTTTACCCAAAGCAATCTACAGAGACAATGCAAAATGCAAGCCCAATCCAAATTCCACCGGCATTTTTTAAGGAGATGGAGAAACAAATCACCAATGTCATATGGAAAGAGAAGAGGCCCCGGATAAGTAAAGCATTACTCAAGAAGAAGAACAAAGTGGGAGGCCTCATACTACCTGATTTTAGAACCTATTATACCGCCACAGTATTCAAAACAGCCTGGCACTTGTACAACAACAGATACATAGACTAATGGAACAGAATTGAGAATCCAGACGTCAATTCATCCACTTATGAGAAGCTGATATTCGACAAAGGCCCAAAGTCCATTAAACGGGGAAAATACAGTCTCTTTAACAAATGGTGCTGGCATAACTAGATATCCATCTGCAAAAAACTGAAACAAGACCCATACCTCACACCATGCACAAAAACTAACTCAAAATGGATCAGAGACCTAAATACAAAATCTA